>NW_024080772.1:700086-1167825 GCF_003009895.1 Hyaena hyaena | reverse complement strand
GCTCCAGGCTCTGAGCTGGCAGTCAGCACAGAGCCCGACGCGGGGCTCAAACCCACGAACCGTGAGATCATGACCTAAGCAAAAGTCGGACGCTTAACCGACTAAGCCACCCAGGCGCCCCACTTATATGCAGCTTCTATCCATTAGACTTACATGAAATAATTCATTAATCCTCATGACAACCCTCAGAGATAAATGCTATTATCCCCACTTTATAGATAAGAAACAGCTTCAGAAAGATTAAGTGACATTTTAAAGGTGACATGGTTAGCAAGTGGTGATCGCAGGGTTTGAAAATGGTCAGTCTGGCTCTGTGGGCTGTGCTCATAGCCAGCAAGCTAAGTGTAAGTCACAACCTAAGATCTAGAGCAGGCGTCGGCAAACATGCTCTGCAAAGAGCCAGATAGTCAATATTTTGGGTTTTGTGGACCATACAGTCTCAGTCACTACTCGGTTCTGCTGTTGTAGTGTGAAAAACGTCATAGGCAGCATTTAAACAGATCAACTTCTCAGAGACTGAAATTTGAATTTCATATCATTTTCATGTGTCATGAAACACTCTTCTATTTTTCCCAACCATTTAAACCTTTAAAAACCTTTGTGGATATCAATGAATTGATTTTAAGGTTTATATGAAAAGGCAGAAGACCCAGAATAGCCAACAGAATATCAAAGAAGAAAAAAGTCAGAGGCCTGACACTATCTAACCTCAAGACCTACTGTAAAGCTACAATGTAGTATTGGCAGAAAAACAGACAAATCAATCCATGGGGCGGAGTAGAGAGCCCAGAAATAAACCCATTTAAGTAAAGCCAACTGATCTTTGACAAAGAAGCAAAGGCAATAACAATGAAGATAGTTTCTTCAACAACTGTGCTGGAAGAAGTAGATATCTACATGAAAAAAACAGAATGGAAAAATGTAAAATCTATTCTTAGCCCCCAGGTCATACAAAAACAAGAATAAGGCTGGATTTGGCCCATTGGCCATTATTTGCCAACCAATGCTTGATCTATTCTGCTACTATAAAGAAATTATCAAGGAAAAACAGGAAAATGACATCTCTGGTGATCGGCCATAGCCGTTAGCCCCAGGAAGCCCAGATGGGAGCCTGGGACCTACCTCTAGATTGTCAGGTTGGCTGCTGAAGGTCTTCACTGGGCTTTCCAGGACCTCACAGGTAAAGAGGCATTGGTGCTGGAAGCCAGCGCTCCCCTCATCTCTAAGAAATGTCCTGTTCAGCACATATCCTAGTCTTCCAGGCCCTAAACCTGAGAAATAAACAAATCTCTCCTCAAAGCAAACCTCTGGTCCCCTGCTATAAAAAGTAGTTTCCTTAAAAAGATTTTTATGACTGTTAATACACTCAGCTCTCTATAATTTCTAAAAAATTTTAAATCAAATAATATACACATAATATTGAGTCCAGTGCCTGCACAAGGTATATATTGAAATATGTTCCTTTTGAGGAAAGGTGCTATCTGTTATCAAAATAATCCAGAGAAAAAGATGTCATTATTAGCATAATTTTGTAGCAGCAGAAGTTAACATTTTTCCTTCAAGAAGTAGGGATTGGGTTGAGAGTCTCCATCTGCTGACTCTAGATCTGAAAGGTTTTAAAGAGGCTCAGTGGAGCATGTTTTTGAGGACAACAGATGGATCCCTAAAGCTCTTCCTGCAACCACTATGGAATCTTCTGGGCCTTAATTTTTCCCTCTGCAGACATCTTATTGTGCATTTTCACATTCTGTGTGTGTGCACACACATGTGTAAATGCCTGTCCACTGAGAGTCAAAAAGGCAACAAGAACTGGCGGGGTCAATAGCCAGAGAGAAGGTGAGTGAAGAGTGTGGGCCCGATATTTGGTGCTGGTGTTACCCTAGAAACATTTGCCAAATCTTGGACAAGAGATGTCAGCAGGTAAGAGGCTTTCATGCCACACAGAGCTTCAGGCAGTTGCATGGAGCTGGAGAAAACACTAGAGTTTAAAGTGCATCAAGGAGGGGGTGCCTGGTAAACATCCTGGGTGTCAGTTGGCGCTTCAAAGAGCTAGACCTTTGAAGTAGGGATAAACTTGAAACAGACCATCCTCCAAAAAGACAGAAGTCCACTTTGAGTCATTTTTATTCCAGATTAGATTAAGATAATATGTCTCTACTTGTCTGCGTTTATGAAGGAAGATAGCACCATCTACAACATGATATTATATTTCTAATGCCTGGCTTCCAATAAATAAAATTTAAAAATTAATAATTAAAATTAATAATTCCAACTAAAAAATTACCAGGAAACACCACCAAATAAACAGAAAGAGAGAGAGAGAGAGACAGAGACCGAAAGAGGGAGGGAGAGAGAGAGAGAGAGAGACAGACAGACAAAAGACAGTGTAAAGTAGTGAACTAATAAATGGGTAACATCTACAGCTCTGTTAGCCTAATGTTTTATTCCCAGTTAGGGTGAGAGGTGAACCAATCAGATTTTTAATGTTGCAATTCAGGAAATGAGAAAGGCTGAAATATGCTCTTTCCTTACTCCTGGCTGACTGGAAATCTACCTATGTGCTAGGAAGACCTGAAAGAGCCCTTAAGTGAAGAGAAGCTTGAGAATTGATTGAAACTTTGTGTCCTTCCCCAACCTACAAGGCATTTGAGCATGATCTCTGTCTGGGTTGCTGACTGATCACTAAACTGTTTAGATCCAGGGATAACTCCTAGAATGCCAGGTTAAAAAGATAAAAATAAGAAATAAAAACTGATCAAAGACATCAATGACTATATGCCATGAGGAAGACCAATCCCACAGTTTAAGCCTAGGCAAGTTACTACAAAGCCAACCACCCTCAGAAAAATCAAATGAATCCAGAATTGCTAGATTTTTATCAAACATGTCCAGTTTATAACCAAAAATTACTACACATGCCATGAAACTGAAAAAGGAGTCTTGTGCTCTGGAAAAAATAACAACAACAATAACAATCGATGGAAATTAGTTCTGAGTAGCTCCAGATGTTGGATTTTGCAGACAAAGTCTTCAAAGCAGCTATTATATATATGCTCAAGTAATTTAAAGAAATAGACTAAAGATTCAACAAATAGAAGTTATTAAAAAAAAAAAAAAAAGAAATCCAGAGTTGAAAAAATACAATACCGATGATTTACTAGATTGGCTCGACAACAGACATGAGATGGTAGGAAAAAGAATTTGTAAACTTAAGACAGATTGTTAGATCAATAGAAGGTATATTTCTGAAAAATACAGAAGAAAAAAAGATTGAAGAAAAATAAACAGAGCCTCAGATACCTGTGGCTAGTGCCAAGCACACAAACATACAGGTACTGAGTCCTGGAAGACACAGAGAAAGAGGCAGAAAAGGATTTGAAGAGATGGCTTTCCACATATCAAGACATATATTGAGCCACAGATCAAAGAAATTGGAGGGGGGGTAGCTTTAGGTTGGAAAAACACAAAGAATTTTTACCTAGATACTTTAACTGTAATAACTGCTGTGTCTACATGTAGTTCTAAAGCCAAGGAAAAAATTTCAAGAATAGCAGAAGAAAAACACAGGAAACCAACATTACGATTAACAGTCAACATCTCAAAAACTATAGAGGCCCAAAGACAGTGGAATGACACATTCCAAATGCTACGAGGAAAATGATGCCAGGTAGAAGCATGGTAATATAAGAAGGAATGAAGTGCAGTAAGCATGAATAAATCCAAAATAATATTGATTGCATAAAACAGAAGCCAGTAAACTGTGGCTCATAGGTCAAATCTGCCCATAGCTTATTTTTATATGGACCTCTAGATAAGAATGGTTTTTACGTTTTTAAAGGTTAAAAACAAAAAAGACGATGTGATAGAGACCATACGTGAGCCACAAAAGCTAAAACATTAATCATTTGGCCATTTATAGAAAAAATTCGCCACCCCTAAGAGAAACAATAAAAATAATGGAGTGTGGAGTTTAAAATACATGTAACATATTGCTGTGTGGGCAGATTCAGACAGAGTAAATGGAGTTATGCTGATAAGATTTTTCCTTTAGGAAGTGATGAAAATAATCGTTTAATTAGATTTTAATAAGTCGAGGATGCAGGTTATAATTATAAATGTCAAAATAACAACAAAAACATGTGTAATCAGTAGGCTCATGTTCAGCAGGGGAGGGTGGTGGAACTGAAGCAATAAATTTGTTTTAATTTTTTAATGTTTTTTATTTCTGAGAGAGAGAGAGAGAAAGCATGAGCAGGGGAGGGTCAGAGAGAGAGAGAGAGGGAGACACAGAATCTAAAGCAGGCTCCAGGCTCTGAGCTAGCTGTCAGCACAGAGCCCCATGCGGGGCTCGAACCCACAAACCACGAGATCATGACCTGAGCTGAAGTCAGACGCTTAACCGACTGAGCCACCCAGGCTCCCCACAATAAAAATATTTAATCCAAAGTAGGCAAGAAAGGAGAAAAACATCAGAAAACAGGGTTATCTGACCATTCATGTTTCAGTGTGTCTCGTTTAAACACACTTGGGAAGACCAAAGAAGAAAAGCTAAGGGGCGTGTAAGAGACCCTCCTACAAGGCCTGGACTTGTTCCATAACCTTTGTTCCCCAAACCAGGAGTTGAAAAGGTACAGTAAATGGTAGTTGTAATTATTATAATTTCAGTATCAGAGAGATGGTTAGCACAGATCATTTTTTAGACCCTTCCAATCTCAAGATTCTGTGATTTCCTCATACAACTACAGAGTTCATATTTTGGGTTTTTTTTTAAATGTTTGTTTTTGAGAGAGTGTGAGCAGGGAAGAGGCAGAGAATCTGAAGTGGGCTCCATACAGACAGCGGTGACAACAGTGAGCCTGATGTGGAACTTGAAGTCACAACTGCAAGATCATGACTTCAGCCAAAGTCGGATGCTCAAGCAATGGAGCCACCTGAGAACCCCCAGAGTTCATGTTTCTAACTTGATGATCTGAATTGTCCATGGTAACTGCTTGGAGTAACTCTATCTGGGATCTAAACATTAAGTGCTCAGAATGGAAGAAACTTAGGACCCCTTGGTGCTGTCCCCACTGACTCCCAGAGTGACGTGACCCTCACTCCAGTTCTCTGCTTCCCACCAGGTAGATGAAAAAAAAAATTCCTGCCTCTTCCCATAGAACCCCAAGTTTTTGTAGAAGAAATTATCAAAGGACTTGTGGCATGATTGAACTTCATGAATTTTTATCTTTTGGAAGATTGTTTTAGCCTCAAGCTCACAGGTCTATAAAGGGCTTTGAGCTCCCTGAAACTCCCAACTCAATAAGGTCAGTAAGGGAAAAAAACATGTACTTTTCCACCCTGATGGGAATGAAAGAGGAAGACATCTGTGCACACTCAGAGAAACCGGTCCGGCTGAGATCAGTCATCCAAGTGGGAAGAGCCATGACCACTGGGGTCCTGGAACTAACAAAGGGCCTTAGAGCATCAGGCTTGATGAGGTGAAGTCACACACAAGTGTCCTTAGGGAAGCACCTTCTGTAGCAAAGGTCCTCAACCCATCACCTGCTGCCTAGCCCCCCAAGACAGAGGCACAGATTTGGCTGGTCTGGGGTGGGGCCTGGGTATGCTAGGCACCAGTTTTTAAAAGCCCTTTGAGTGATGCACCTGTGAGGTTAAGAGCCCCAACTCCTTAGGGAAACCCAGAGTATGTTAGCCCAACAGCAGGCCAGGGGAAAGGAAGGGAATTTCAAAAGCAAAATTAAAAGAGCTCATGTTCTCTTAATTTATAGATTTCTTTTATGTTTTTCCACTCATATGGTGTCTGGAGCACAATTTTCCACCCCTATCCCTGCCTTGAAGAAAGACCGCTATTTTGTGACCTTCATCAAGAATTAAGGTCTCTGAACCTTGACATCCTCATCTATCAAATGGGGATACAACTGGCTTCCTGGCCTTCTTCTTGAGGTTGTTTCAAGGATCAAAGGGCGGGAAACTGCTGAGTGAACAGAACAAAGCTGTACACATGCTAGGAGTGGCTTGTCTCCCTGGATAAAAGGAAGGCCCTTGCCTTGGGCAGAGGGGGATGACTTTTAAGGCCAACACATGTGCAATTAAGGCCACTCTTCAGTGTACATTAAATTCTCAGGCTCTTTGAAAAGTGTAATGTCCTCACAGCAACCCTAAAGGGTAAGTAAGTGGCAGGATTTGTGACCCTGTTAACATTTTTACAGGCTCAGAGAGGCTAGGTGACTTCTGCCAGCTCACACAGACCACACCAGCAAGGGCAGAGGCAGACTTCAGGCCAGCACTGCCATCTACCAAGCAGTGAGCTGTCCTGGTGACCTGGGAAGGGGAGGGTTCAATTCAGCCAGTATGTGTCCTGTGTACTATAGGGGCTGTAAGCAGGTCTACTGGGCTTTATTGGTCACCGCATGCAGCACCTCATCCCCATTCACACCCAAGGGACTGCAGAATTCTGCTGTTGACCTGTGAGCAGGCACCACACGAGTGCATGTGGGAGTGGAGTCAAAAACCACAAGTCATGCTTGGCTGCTGCCCCAACACAGGACTGCCTGTGCTCCGAGGGTCACAGGATGTCAGCATCTCTCCCTCAATGTGGTGCTTTGGTGGTCACATGTCATAGTCAGTAGAAGAAGACAGTGAGGACCAGAGAATCTCTCTAGGGTAGCTAGACTAACCTCTGAACATTTGTCTTAGAATTCTAGAACGGTGGGGCACCTGGGTGATAAAGCATCTGACTTTGGCTCAGGTCATGACCTCATGGTTTGTAGGTTTGAGCCCCGCGTCAGGCTGTGTGCTGACAGCTCAGAACTTGGACCCTGCTTCAGAGTCTGTGTCCCCCCTCTCTGCACCTCCCCCACTTGCGCTGTGTCTCTCTCTCAAAAATAAACAAACATTAAAACAAATTAAAAAGAAAAGAATTCTAGAATGGCCAAAGTAGGCAGATCTTTGATATCATCTAGTTTAATGTCTTAGGAAACTAAAACCCAGAGAGGTTAGCAAATTTGCCAAAGACCACTCAGCAAGTTACTGAACAGGGTGTGGAATTTGATTCTCCTTAACATAGTCTGATATGCTTTCCTTCGGACCAAAGTCTTTTTAAAAGAATGTTCTTAAAAGGCTTATTGTGTGTGTTGCTCTATAGCCTGAGTTCCAGCATATGGAAGTTTGTTCTTTTGTCATATCTAGAAGACGAGTTTTTTTTTTTTTTAAAGCTGTCCTAACTCATCAATCTCAATTTATCATCAGGCATGCCAAAGAAAATAGGATCAAGATGGTCACAACCTTTGGGTAGACACATCTTCTAGTCTGATGATTGGACAAGAGACATTAGAGATGGGACTTCCCAAACCAACATTCTCTAAATACTCGGTTTCTTGTGCTGATGACCACAAGGAGACACCACCACCCATTACAGATTCCACCCCAGACACAGACCAATGGACCCTCCTGTCTTCATCTCCTGACGCCCACCCAGTATCCAACATCATACACCCTGTGTCCAGAGAGACGGAAGAAGTTTTTAGCGAGCAGTTCAAACAGGAGAGAGTATATCCACAGTTGACTTAAGGTTTTGCCCTTTGCTCATTATATAACCTCAGACAAGGAAAGCTTTGCTTGTAAATTATGTTTTCCTCAGCTTCCTCATGGGAACAATTGAAGTAGGCCCAGAGCCAGGAAGATCAACCTGAAGAGAGTGCCATGGTGAAGGTGAACCAGTAGTACCTCAGCAGCAGCCGGCCAGAGCCCTGACTCCTCCCATGCTAATATCCTCCGTGATCATTCCCAGCTCCAGTCAGAAATTTAATGGGGACCCTCAAAGGTGGATGGCGGTGGTAGCAATTATTAGTGAGCTCCAGCAGGAGGGGAATCTCAGGGAGCTGTGGGGGGCCTCATGGTCCACTCTCCCCCACAATCAGGAAGGTCTCTTCCCAGAGACATTGGGAAGCTCTGGTGTAAAGAAGAGGGCATGGCTTGAGGACCACTGTTCCATTGAATTTCAAGAACACAAAAGGTTGCCTAAGGCAAGAGAAAAGCATTTGGCCTTCCTAGAACCAAGCAAACTCCCTCTCGAGCTTCTTTCTAGGAGCTAGGCACACAAATTCACCAGTGTGCTGCCTCTTTCCGTACACGACCTTTTAGGTCTGAAGCTGGTAGATTCATCTTGCCCAAAATACCACTTGGATTAGGCCACTCCCCTGCTGAAGAATCTGTAATAGCTCCCTACTTCCCATGATAGCAAATCCAAATTCTAGGCTTGCTGTGTGATCTTGGGCAGGTCACTTAACCTGACCTGCCGAAGGGTTCAGTTTTTGCTAATGTAAAAAATACAATACAATAAAAAAGGGGGAATAGTCCTTTTAGAAGTCTCTTTAAGTCAAAAGATACTATGATAATCTCTATTGTTCTGGTCTTGGGATTTCAAAATCCTCCCCCAACAGTAACCCTGCCCTCCGCTCAGTGGGCCTGCTTCCTGATCCCTGCACTAGGAACCTCGACTTCCTCTCTGAATGTGCTGCTCCCCCACTTGCATGCCCTCCCTGCTCCTGTGTTTATCTTGATCCCACACAGCCTTCAGAGCTCCACCGAGTTTCCCTCCCACGTGAAACTTCTCCAGCCCACGTTCACCTCTCAGTTCTCTGAAGCCTGTTGCTTTTATTACAGCTACTTCACCTATTTTGGTACTTAATTCTTCTCCACTGATTTTATGCAAATAAGCTCTCTCTCTCTCTCTCTCCTGAAGGTTCCTTCTTTTGGTTTATTATCTACCATCCAGGCTCAGCTCAACTCGGATTCTTAGAAAAGCACTCAGGCAGTTAACTGACAGTAGCAAAAATGCAACTTGATGAAAAGGATGATTGACAATAAAATCCTAAAAATCTACAAGGTACAGATGACATCCCAGGAAAGTATGGCTCCTGAGCCCCCCTGGAGAGAACACCTTACCTGGGCATGTTGCTCACAGCCGGAATTTGGAGGCAAGTGAGTTGGAGCAGGGGGGAGATGGAGATTGAATCATCTGATGTCGAAGAGAGACTGATACCCAGAGCCTGAAAGATGGCTCGACCACCAACTGGGTATGTGACTCGAGCAAGTCCCCACCCCTCTCTCATCAATAGCTAGAAGAACCCAGACTACCAGAAGCATTCCAGGGTTGCTCTATACTCTTATTTGGAAAGAGCATTTCTAGAAAGCTTGGCTGGCAACCTCCAGGAACGACTCTAGGTCCCTGTAAAACAAACATTGACTGGCTTTATTTGTTCTAATGAGAAAAGAGTTATTCCATTCCTCACACACTCCTACCTTTGGCTTACCAGTGACAGGCTTGGCCTGGGTACATTACCAAGGTGAGGGGTTTTCATTTCATAGCCTGACAGTCTCCCAGGGAACTGCTGACCCATTCAAGGAAAATGAAGCTCTAGTAAAAGTTGCACTTTATTAGGTACAACGGTTTCTTGCCAACTCGCTTTTGCCAATTACAAAAACATCATTCAGATAATGATGTTTCAGTTTTATACACCCAACCTTTCAGAATAGGAACCTATTCTATGTGTGTTGTAATAAGGGGTGGTGACAGAAAGCCCTGACTCAGGACTCAGTCTCAGGACTGAACTCTGGCTCCTGTACTTATAGCTAGATGACCTTGGAGAAGTTATTTAATTTCTGAGTCTCAGTTTTCTCATCTGTAAAATGAGGATAATAGTATATCCCTCTTTTTTTTTAAAGTTTTAATTTATTTTGAGAGAAAGAACAAGTGGGGGAGGGGCAGAAAGAGAGGTAGAGAAGAGAGGATCCTAAGCAGGTTCTATACTGTCAGCACAGAGCTTGATGTGGGGCTCAAACTCACAAACTGCAAGATCATGACCTAAGCTGAAACCAAGAGTCAGATGCTTAACCGACCAAGCCAGCCAGGCATTTAACAGTACATCCCTCTGAAAGGGAAGCTGTTACATATATACAGTGGTTAGTGTGGGGCTTGGCTGGGTGTTCTAGAGAACCTCACACTGTAAGTTTAGGTTGTAGTGATCCTCAAAGGGTAATGTCCTCAGTGCTCAACAGAATGACATTTATAGTCTTTGAAGACAAGCATCTTCATCCTAGGCCCCAAAGAGTCTACAAATAACTCTTGGAGGAGTCTGAGCAGCACACAATAAAATATAAGCAAAGAGGGAAACAAAGTATCCAGAGGAAGAATCAGCAGAAAAAAAATACAGTAGAAACAGATCCAAGACTTCGGAAAAGAAAATTTGAGGATATTCATGGGAACACAAAATTATTTTGAAAAGTAACATTGTAAATTTGGTACAGAAATACATGTAAATTATGTTTGAAAAATATTTTCAAAATCTGTAATGATCAGGTCTAATAAATTAGACACAACTGAAAGTATGAATAAATGAGGACATGTGTCATAATAAATTACTTAGAATGCAGCATAAAAAAACAAAAAGATGGTACAGTTGGAAGAGAGGCTAAGGGACATGGTATAGAAAGAAAACCAAACATACATTTAATTGGCACTATGACAGGAAAAGACAGAAATAATGGAGTAGAAGCAATATTTCAAGAGATAGTATCTGAGAATTTTCAAAATGTATGGAAGATATCAAGCCATAGATTCAAGAAAGACTATAAATGTCAAGTGAGATTAATTCACAGAAATTAATGAAATAGGAAACAAACATACACTTTAGACTGTGGTGTTTTTCCAAAGATGACCATGACATTTCCTCCCATCCTGCAGGCCCCTTTGCAATGTGACTTTTGCCACTCCTCTCCACTAGAGGTGAAGTCTATTTTCTTCCTACTGTATCTAGGCTGGCCCTGAAGTTTGCATTGACCAATAGAAGCAGAAGAAAGGACTCTTGGGCCTAGGCATTAAGAGGCCTTGTGAGTTCTATTTTTGCTCATTTAGGGCCCTGAGTCATCAGGTACTTTTGTACCCAACCCAGCTGTCTTTATAGAAAGACCATGTAGAGGAGGGCCAAGACACCCCAGTACCAAGTGAACAGACATGTTATTTTAGATCTACCGTGTCAGTCTCACACAATACCATGTGGAACAGGGACAAAATGTCCCAGCTGAGGTCTTCCCAAATTGCAGATCCACTGGATTGTGAGTAAATAAAATGGTTGCCATTTGTCAATATGATTTACGGTAATGTGCTCACTATGACACAGAAAAATCAATAAAGCCAAAAAGTTAGGTCTTTGAAAAAACTAATAAACGTGGACAAACCTCTGACAAAATGAATCACAGAAAAAGGATGAGGTCACAACCAGTAGTGGAAACAAAAAGGGGCATAAATACAGAAGCTACTGATATCAAAGAGATAGCGATAGAAATTCTCCATAAATGTATGCAAAAAAACCTTGAAAATGTACTTGAAATGAACACATTCCTAGAGAAACAGAACTTTCCAAAACATGCTTATAAGAAATAAAAATATGAACAATTGTATAACCATTTAAAAAACTGAGTCAGGGAATGGAAGATGTTTGCTAAGGACATACCAGATAAAAGGTTAGTATCTAAAATCTATAAAGAACTCAACACCCAAAAAAACAAATAATCCAGTGAAGAAATGTGCAGAAGACATGAAAAGACACTTTTCCACAGAAGACATCCAGATGGCCAACGGACACATGAAAAGATGCTCAGCATCACTCATCATCAGGGAAATACAAATCAAAACCACACTGAGATACCACCTCACACAGGTCAGTGTAGCTAAAATTAACAACTCAGGAAACAACAAATGCTGGCAAGTGTATGGAGAAATGGGAACCCTCTTACACTGTTGGTGGGAATGCAAACAGGTGCAACCTCTCTGGAAAACAGTGTGGAGTTTCCTCAAAAAATTAAAAATAGAATTATCCTATGACACAGCAATAGCACTACTAGGAGTTTATCCAAAGGATACAGGAGTGCTGATACATAGGGGCACATGTACCCCAATGTTTATAGCAGCGCTATTAACGATAGCCAAATTATGGAAAGAACCCAAATGTGGCTGGTCTGATGAATGGATAAAAAATATGCATGTATGTGTATGTATGTGTGTACACATGTAGTATATATGTATACACATACATACACACAAGGGGATACTACTCAGCAATTAGAACAAATGAATCTTGCCATTTGCAACAATGTGGATGGAATGGAGGGTATTATGCTAAGTGAAATAAGTCAGAGAAAGACAGATATCTTGGGTTTCCACTTACATGTGGAATTTGAGAAACATAACAGAAGACCATGGAGGAAGGGAAGGGGAAGAAATAGTTTCAAACAGAGAGGGAGGCAAACTATAAGAGACTCTTCAATACAGAGGACAAACTGAGGGTTGATGGCAGGGTTAGGGAGAGGAAAATGGATGATGGGCATGGAGGAGGGCACTTGTTGGGATGAGCACTGGGTGTTGTAGGTCAGTGATGAGTCATGGGAATCTACTTCTGAAGCCAAGAGCACACTACATACACTGTATGTTAGCTAATCTGACATACAAAAATAGCATACAAAAAAAAATAAAAAAAACTGAGTCAGTAGTCAAAATCTAGCAAAATATAATATTCTGGGCTATCAGTGAGTTCTACCAGTAAAGGAAAATATTCCATTCATATTATATACATGTCTTTTTTTTTTTTTTTTTAAGTAAACTCTACCCCCCAACATGGGGCTTGAACTCACGGCCTCAAGATCAAGAGTTGCATGCTCTACCAACTGAGCCAGCCAAGCACAATGAATTCCATTCATTTTAAAAACTACTCAAGACACAAAAATAGAAACACTCCCAAATACATTTTAGGAGAATGTAGAACACTGGTATCAAAATCCAACAAGGGCACTGAGAGAAACGAAAATTACAGTTCAATTTTATTTGTGAACACGTAAGAAAAAAAATTCTACACAAATGTTAAACTAAATCCAGCAGTAAAGTCGACCCTTGAACAACTGGAGTTTAGAGCACTGACCCTCCACACAGACAGAATCCATGTATAACTTTTGATTTCCCCCACAATTTACTAATTGCCCATTGTTGACCAGAAGCCTTACCAGTAACATAGTCAATTAACACATACTTTGTTTTTTATATGTATTATATACTTATTCTTATAACAAAGCAAGCTAGAGAAAAGAAAATGTTAAGAGAAAATATATTTATAGTACTGTTCTGTGTTTATTCATACAATAAGTTTACATCAGATGTTTACAAGATGAATTCTCTGTCAGTACTTACATCAATGTTGTCTTATAGGATACAAAATACTCTAGATGGGATATGTTTTATGAATGCCAGATGTCAAGAATGAAAAGATAATGTATGTGTAAATTTTGATAATTTTTAACTTTTCATAATAGATTTGTGTGCATTTTAATGGTAGTAAATGATAAAATAGACACGTATTTACATAGAATTAATGCATTCATGACATTCCTAACTTTTTCTTAATGTTTTGATATTTCCAGGCTATGATGTTTATGAGTTTTTTCAAGTGGTCACAAATCTCGAAAAAAGTTTTCAAAAGTTTATTGAAAGAGATTGCATCTAAGTGGAACCACATGGTTCAAACCCATGTTTTCTAGGGTCAGTAGTATATAAAGACAAAATCTACCATGACCAACTCGATTTTATTCCAGAAATGCATAGATAGCCTAATATTAGCAAATCTATTAATTCAAAATAATAAAACTATGGGGAACAATACAATTATTTCCATAAAAAGACATTCAACAAACTTTAACTTTCATTCCTGATAAAAATAAAAACACTCAGGAAAATAGAAATTTATGGATACTTCTTTAATACATACACATACACACACATATGGATGTGTGGGTGTGTTTGCATGTATTTATGCATGTATGTATAATTCCCAAAGGCCGTCATCCAACTGAATAGGGAAAAATTTACCTCCTACTAAGATCAGGAACAAGGTGAGAATCGCCATTATCCCTACTGCTATTTAATATTATATTGGAATATTAGCCAATGTAATCAGGAAAAAATAAATACAGGCAGAAGAATTAGAAAAAAGAAGCTATCTCTTATCTGTTGATGATATGGGTGTATAATTGCTCTAGAGAATTAATGATAAAACTAATTCAAAAGGCATCATAGTGTAGCAAGATAGAAAGTATAAAATTAACATACAAAATGTAAAAGCCTTTGTATATATCAATATAGGAGCTGGCCCAGTTGCAATTATAGTGGAAGAGAATAAAAAACATTTATAATAATTATAAAAGATTAAGTACTTCTGAATAAGCCTAGTTTCATTTTACTAATTTAAGTCAATTTCAGTAAAAATACTAATGGATTTTTTTTTCCTAAAGCTAGACGAATTGATTTTAAAGTTCATTTGGGAAAATAAACATGCAAAAATAGCTATTAAAAACCCTGAAGTGGGGCGCCTGGGTGGCTTAGTCGGCTAGGCGTCCAACTTTCGCTTAGGTCATGATCTCGCGGTTCGTGGGTTCGAGCCCCGCGTCGGGCTCTGTGCTGACTGCCAGCTCAGAGCCTGGAGNGTGGGTTCGAGCCCCGCGTCGGGCTCTGTGCTGACTGCCAGCTCAGAGCCTGGAGCCTGTTTCGGTCTGTGACTCTCTCTCTCTCTGACCCTCCCCGGCTCATGCTGTCTCTCTCTCTCTCTCCTAGAAATAAAAAAAAAAAAACAAAAAAAAACAAAAAAAAAAAAACATTTAAAAAAAAAACCCTGAAGAAAAGAGCAGTGAAGGCAGGCCATTACAAAATGGCCACAAATTCCTCTCTGTGGATACCGGTCACTTTGCTATGTAACTTTGCTGCTCCTTCTGGCAAGAGAAGTCTATTTCTCTACCACTTAAACCTGGGGTTGTCCATATAAATTGCTTCAGCCGATGGGATGTTATCAAACATTTAGCAAGCAGAGACTTGAAAAGTGCTAGCATATTGGGACTTAACCTTTTTCATTGCTTTTTTGGAACCTGAGACCACATGGTCTTTAAAAATAAGAAAAGATACTCAACTTCCTTTGTAATCAGAAAAATTAAAATAAATGTTATTCCTCACCTGTTACCTTTGCAAAAATTCTAAAGCTTGACTATACAGGATATTGTTAAGCTATGGAGAAGAAGACATTATATATATATATATATATATTAGGAGACTTGAATATATATGGTATTAGTGGAATTGTCTACAGTTAGAAAAAAATGAAAAAGATCTGAATAGATATAGTATAATTTCAGGATATATTAAGTGAAGAAAATTAAATTACACAAAGAAAGTGTACAGCAGGTTATCATTTTGCAAGAAGGAAGAAAAAATAAAGTAGGTTTGCAAAAAGAAATATAGAAAAGATGAAAATAATGAAATTGGTTACCTACAGGAATAGGTAGGAAGGAAGGGCTAGAGGAGATGGGACTTCTCGGAGTGTATTTTTTCTCATAGTTCTTCTGACTTCTGAATCATGTTAATGTTTTATATATTCAAGAAAATAAAGTAAAATCAACAAGAATGAGAGAAACCCTATAACCGAATACAAAGACAAACTTAATTATATGTCCAATAGATAACCATACAGTGAGAACAAAAGAAACAATTAATCCCAGTGATTCTGAACAAAGTATCTTGATTATATACCTTGAGTGTGATATATTTGAAGGATGAAAGAATGGCAAGAAATCATTGTTATTGGTACTATGTTCATTGGTGCTATTATTAGAGTAGCTCCAATGTTATGTTGTATCACAGGACTCAGTAAACAAAAAGATTTATTGGTGTTTTTGTAACCTTGGTTTGCACTGTGGAAGATGGACAAAACCAATCTGAAATGGAGGAAAGAGATGAAAGGCTAACTCGATAATCTGTATACATTTATTTTTTAAAAGGGAAACTGTACTTCCTAGCTCTGTCCACTGAGTGAGCTTAGACATAATGGTACTCCAGCAGCAATGAACACCCCTAGCACCTAATCTTGGTTTCTAAATAAAATCCCCCACCAAATGGAACCTTGAAGAAATGGCTAATTGCATGGCCAAGGTTGGAAACATACAGGAGAAGTTGGAATAGCTTGTTCCATAAAATTAAAAGATGCTTAAAAATGGATAGGGACACAGGAGACAATGTGAAGGGGTCTCGCTGGCCAAATCCATCATTTCTTGAGCATCAGAATGAATAGCAATCTGAATGGATTATAACACCTTGATTAATTAAAGAATCCATAGGGACACCTGGATGGCTCAGTTGGTTAAGCATCAGACTTCCACTCGGGTCATGATCTCATGGTCTGTGGGCTCAAGCCCCACATCAGGCTCAGTGCTGACAGCTCAGAGCCTGGAGCCTGCTTCAGATTCTGTGTCTCCCTCTCTCTCTACCCTTCCCTTGCTCATGCTCTGTCTCTCTAGGTCTCAAAAATAAACTATTAAAAAAAATTTTTAAAAGATAAAACAATAAGAATGGGATAGAGAAGAAAGTCTCTTATTTTTTTTTTTAAATGGGGAAATGCCAACTAATAATATTAAAAGGAATGAGAGACATTTTAAAACCACCATTTTACAGTCACCCTGGTAATAATCAATTTAGGCAAGAATCATCAGTGGATGGGAAAATATTGGGTAGAAGAATGGTCACATAGTATCACAGATTCTCCTTACAGATAACTTATAAATCACATGGGGGAGGCACCTTTACAATGGAGAAATCTGGCAGACACACCTTAATCAAATTACCAGACTTAACACAATCAATTTAGGGAATTTACCAACATCACATGTATCCCCCAATGCAATACATCAAAGACAAAACATGATCTATTTTTTATATCTTCCCAAAGAGTTTAATCTGATTCCAGCAATAAAAAAAAAAAAAAAAATTGAAGTGCATACACACAAAAAGCCAGCCTAAAGTTTTTGATGACACAAAAGAACAAACAAACCAAGAGGCCAAAGAACTATTCTAGATTTTTAAAAAATGGAAAAGGCAGGGTAAGTAAATACAATGTGTAATAAGCAATGACTGAAAAAAATGAAAATAATAAAGTCAATTAATTTAATTCACCACAACAGCAAATTTAATGGAGACAATCATATTATCTTCTCAATAAGTGCAGGAGAAGTATTAGATAAAATCCAATATCCACTCATGATTTTTAAAAAAAATCTTTAGCAAATTAGTAATAAAATAGAACTGGGTAGTTTTATAAAGAGTATCAACAGAAAAACCTATAGCATACACCATACCTACTGAAAAAATGTTAAACACTTTCTTTTTGAACTTGGGAATAAGCATGTCTCCAAACATCACTTCCATGAAAAATTGTAGTGGAGCCAGCACAGAGAAGAAAAGTAAAAGAAAAAAACAGTATTTAGGTTGAAAAGAGAACAAAACAACTGTCATTACTGGCAGGGTCGTGTATTTAGAACATCCAGAAGTATATGCAGATAACTCATAAGAATTTAATTGGATTCAAAATCAGTATACAAAAATCAATTCTGTATACAAATAAACATTTTCAAAATAAACACTTAAAAATCCGTTTGTCAGACAACAAAATGTCATATGCCTAAGAATAAACAAAACATATGCAAGCCCTCACCAGAGAGACTATAAAACTTCAAGAGGCATTAAAAAAGGTCTAAATATATGCTTGTGATTTGGAAATCTCAATATTGTAAAGATATTTGTTATCCTAACTTGATTCATAGAATTCAAAGCAACTTTGATCAAAATCCCAACAGGTTTTTTGAGAGGTAGAAATTGACAGAAAGGAAAATGCACATGGAAGTTCAAAGTCAAGTCATTTTTAAAAAGAAAAAAATATAGAAAGACCCATTTCCTCCAATAATAAAACTTACTATAAAGCTGCAGAAGTAAGGCAATGTGCTGTTGGCACAGGCGTAGACAAATGGATGAATAAAGCTGAGTTCTGAAGCCGATGCAAGCACACCTGAGCCTTTCCCATGTGAACAGAAGAGACTATTCGCAGTAGTGAGGAAACAATGGACTTCTCCATAAATGGTGTGGAGACAACTAGGTATTTACATGAAAAGAAGGGTGTAAAAGTGGGCTCCTCTCTTACACTAGCCACAAAAATCAATCCCAGGTGAATTCAAGACCCAAATGAGAAAACCAAATTTATGCAGTTTCAGAAGGAGATATGGGATAATATCGTGAAGACCTCAAGGTAGGAGGGGAGTTCTTAAATAAGACCCAAAAAGCACAAACCATGAAGGGAAAGATTAAGAACTTTAGTAAAAGGTTAAATATTTATGCTATCTGAAGAGAAACCAGAGTATAATATCAAAATCTCTAGAAATAAAGAGATTGAACACCAAACAGACAACAGCCAGACCACAGATGAAACTGAACTCTAACCAAACACACCGGCAGGAAGCCCAACCACCACCCCTGCAGCCATCGGTCTAGAACAGTGAGGACATGGTCCCCAATTGCAGCTTCCCTACATTTTGTCCCTGGTTCCAACTCAGGACCAACCAGATAAAGCCAAATATATTCCCCAAATGAATCGTGTCTCATTAGCCCGCCTCCAGCTTTCCCATGGCAACAGCATCCAGTCAGAGCACACCTGAGTCCTTCCCCTTTTCACTGTCAAGCTTTCCCACGCCTGCCCGCCTTGGGGTCTCCCCCAAACAAGGTGAAGTTTGCTGCCTTCCCTGCTTCAGCAACCTCGGAGTTGCCTCCATTTGTTCTTGTTTGGGTGGTCTTCATTCATTTCCCCCAAATCCAGAATTTTGCTCATCTAAAGTCTCCATAAAGAAACCAGAAAAACAAGGTTCAGAAAACATTTGCTGTTCCTATCACCCACAAAGAGCAAGAGCACAGCATGTATGAAAAACTCCTCAAATCAATGGGAAAAAAGGAAAAACCTATACAAAAATGAGGAACACACTTGAATAGTCACTTCACAAAGGAGGAATTCATATGGATCAAACATGAAGGAAAAAGCTCCTTTGCCTCATTTAGCAATCAGGAAAATGTGATCACCCTGGGCATTAAGCATAGCAAGCATTATCATCCTCGCCGTGTCTCACGCCCTGAACCCCTGAGTGCCATGCATCCGCCCGCATGTACCCATCAGAGAGGGTAACATATCTGCCCAAGTTAAGCAGCAAGACTGGTGCTTGGACCCCAGCCAGACCTCTGGGGACTAGAAGAAAAGTGCTTTCCCACTCTGAGCCCAGGCCTCTCATATGGAGAGGCCAAAAAATCATCTTTAAGGCTTTCCAAACAAAGAAGAGCCACAGGTCAGGAGAAGAGAGGTAAATGGGATGTGGCGGAGGCACAAGAAATATAAAGCTCTGGCTTGTAACCCACTCATTCCTGAAACCTACCTTCCTCTTTCCTTTTAACAAAAACAAAGCAACGCCCATAATTAGTAGTACTACCATTTTAAGGATGAGAAAAAAATAAATCAAGGTCCAGGGCACTAGAACTTGCCCAAGGCCACACAGCTCAGAGAACTAGGGTCTTCGTGACTCCCTCTACCAATGGCTTTTTTCTGCACCACAGAGCTGTTGCCCATCAGCACTTTTCACCTATCTCCAGACCAGCCTCTTGCCCCACAGCTGTGGGCACTTGATTCTCAGCATTCCAGTCTGCTCGGGTCTAACCTGTGCATTCTGTGCTCATGAAAAAGAGGTATGCCTCTCTCAAGCTCTAAACAATGTAGGATACCAGCAGGCTGACCCACGAGTTGCCTGCTGAGCAAAAGACAGACTTACCTTGTCCCAGAAGCAAGAGTAGCCCCAGGAGGAAGATGCGTGGCTGCAGCCCCATGCCACAGTCCTCCGGGTGCCCCCGCCTTGGATGAATCGTTTGTGCAGGCGGAGGCTGCCACGCTTCTTCCTGCTTTTATGCTCCTCTGTTATCTGGCAGTGCTCCTGTCATAAATTTTACTGTGTTCACCTTTGAAAGGGTGCAGTGACCAGCTGTAAATGATAAATATTAACATTTAGGCAGAAGATCTCTCAAGGTAGATAGGTCAAAGAGGGGTAGCATGTTCTAGACAAAGGCACCAAAAGACCAGGACCACAAAACCCCTTTAATATGGCCTCCCAGAATCATGGGCAACCAAAAACTCACCAGTGTCAGGTGAGGAGCTTGGGATTGGAAATACAGGGCTGGAATCTCAGATTAACCGTACCTGTGAGATCTCGGGTGAGTCCCTTAATGCAGCCTTAGCTTCTCAGCTGTACGCCATGGAAATAAAAGCCATAAATGGAGTCAAAGTACCTAGTAACAACTGTAAACCATAAAGCCCCCTCCAAATATGACATCTCTTAGTGTCTGTCTGAGGAGCACAGCTGGGTTCCCCAGTCTACGTGATCCAGAAAGGTTTTTGACCCCCTTTTCCAAAGCCATGAGTGGCCAGGAGTGTTAGACTGCTGTGCATGCCACACATTGATTGTCTGCAAGCTGAATTGAGAGATACAAGCCAGAGAGGTGAGCCCTTGGAATGCATTTGACAGAATTAGCATTTTGCTTTGGGCAACTGACGTTGAAATGCTGGGCAGGGTCTAAACTGGGCAGACAGAGTTGGAATTTAAAGCCTTGGTGACAAATATCCTTGGGGGTGAAATTTAAGTATTTTCCACAAATATGAAGTAACATTTGCCTTTGGGTAACATGGCCAAATATATTTAAATCATCCTTGCATGTTGGTCACTGTTATGGCAGCAATGCCGAGAGCCAGACTTCTGAGCTCCAGCTAGGGACCTGGAGCTCATTTCTATTGTTCAACCTTGGATCTTCATCTGCTGACATTTTTTTTCTGTATGTTTAAAATCACAGTTATAGATTGGTTGTCTTGAGTATAAAGTGAAGTCTAAGTGGGCAGCCTTTTGTTTCTGGCTCTCTGATATTAAGGTATTGTCTTCCTTTCTCATCTGCTCAAAAATGTGACTTGTGGGTAACCACTGATTTAGCTATGCCAAAGCCTCAGCCTCAGAGCCACACAGAGGTATCAGGTCACATCAGGCGTGGATGGATGCTGCTACACTAAGGCCCAGCTGGCCATAGGCTGGTTCCAGAGCCTGGCAGAGAGCAGCACACACAGAGAAGGAAGAAGAAAATATACCCAAGGAGGGGTATGCAAGGGCCATCTGGGCATAGATGCTCCTGACCATTGGACACTTATTATCTTCACTAACTGGCCACAAGCTCAACAAGAGACCCAAAGCTGTTGTCTCACTACTAAGGGACAGGACTCCCTCCCAGCTCCATGCCACCTACCCCGATGCTTGAACTGAATGAAGTCACAGGTTCCCACTCAACTTGGGCCTGTTGGAGGTAGGGTAGGACGTATCATGCGAAGTGGACAGCAGTAGCTGGGCTTTGTAATCTGTGTATTTCCTTCCACCTCTTAACACTTCTCGGCACGACCACCATGGCCCCACTAGGTGGGCACACACACCGACCTCCAACCTCTTTTACATTTAGAAACATTGAGGAATGAGTTAAAAACGTTTTTAACCTTTATGAGGCATTTTAGTATAGGACAGACTGAATTCCCTCTGAGATATAAGAAATCTTGGAGTCCTGTCAACACACTAAGGAATCCTCATCAGCTGTGAGGCAGTGGGGGAATAACATCTCTTGGACACTCTTGCCAGGCACCATGGGTGCTCTTTGCATGCATTAGTTTAATTAGCACTGATCATCGACTAGCAGCTATGAAAACCAGGGGACCAGTGCTTGTCAAAAGCCAGAGACAAGCTCTATTACTTTTTAATAAAGTTTTCTTCGCTGAGTTTTGCTGCTAAAATGTCCTAAGAGGACATATACTAGCGGAGGGAAGATGCTCCATTTCAAATTTTAACTACAATTAGCACATGTTCCTTTTGGGAAAGGCACAGGCCCATGGATTCAAATCTTCCAGGGATGGCAGTCCAAGCCTCCCTCAGAAGGCATCTCAGGGACAGGACAAGCTGAGTGCTTGCTGTTGTCTGGAAAGCCACAAGGGGGTGCTAGACCAAGTCTCGGCCACAGGGCCCATGCAGGTTAAAGCAGCACTGGCTCAGAAGAATGTTTTCCAAACTGGGGTTACAACCCATGATTATTCCATGAATTTAATTTGGTGGATGATCAATCCATTTAAAAATATTAAATAGAACATCAAATATCTGAGGGCATTGCATATACTAAGGGTAAGTAATGTTTTGGGAAACTTGTTTCAGTCATAGGTAGTGATGCAATATGTATTTCTTAATATGGGTCAGTAAAAAAGAAATTGAAAACCACGCCCTCATCCATCAATAGATCAGTTCCACAGAGAAAACCCTAGGCTTCAAGAAAGAGAAAACAAGTTTGTTCCTCCCTCTGGTTAAAGATGCAGCTACACCGGGGCACCTGGGTGGCTCAGTCGGTTAAGTGTCCGACTTCAGCTCAGGTCATGATCTCACGGTTCATGGGTTCAGGCCCCTTGTCAGGTTCTGTGCTGACAGCTAGCTTAGAGCCTGGAACTTGTTTTGGATTCTGTGTCTCCCTTTCTTTCTGACCCTCCCCTGCTCAAGCTGTCTGTCTCTCTCTCCCTCAGAAATAAATAAAACGTTTTTTAAAAATTAAAAAAAAAAGATGCAGCTACACCAAATTCCCTGTGCTAGCAGCTAGAAACAATGCCTGTGATTGGCTCTGGGCCTTGGGAAGAAAGTATAAATCAAGCTTATTAGCAGTTGTGAGAAGAGAGTAAGGGAAATTGTCCTCTTTTTTCAACAAGGAAAACCTTAGTCCCTGGCCCCTGGGGTTAGCTCTGCAAATGTGATGGAAGTATGTGTCCACAGTCTGTCATCTAGGATGGGACCAGTTCCCATTGGTGTCTATTTTATGGAAGACCCACAAGTTGAAGGGGAAGGTCCACCCCAGAACTGTGGGAAAGAGTGGAACGATCTGTCTCAGAATAATTTCCACCAGTGCCAGTAATGCCCTGAGAATTGTCTCCTCAAACTGTGACTTTTCTGAAGTACCTACTTGCCCTCACCATGATGGCCTTGAATCACTCACCCCTTCTGTGTGGAAATAGTCCTATATCCCTGGTGGGCTTCTTGAGGGAGAGGCTGGGCCTTTCTCTTCTTGCCATTTGGCACCTCTAGAATCCCTTTCTACCTATTGAGTACCTAGCTCAATATCCTATGCATAGGAAGTTCTCACCAAATCTTCATTCATTGGTTGAGTATTCTTCAAAGGCAAAAAGACAACTGGTTTAAGGAAGCCTGTGTTCTCCAAAACCCTTCCCAGTCACAGAAGTACAAGGAGGCTTAGGAATCTCCAATCACAAATGTCATCCAGATGCCAGCGTTCCTATGTATACACAAGACTTGTGTGTGCACACACATGTAAAATATTGTCCAATGCAAGTAACTGAGTTTATTTAGTTTCCTTTGGACAGAGGCTTTGCTTATAATCAAAGAAGTTTAATTAAGGACTAAAAAGTAAGAGATAAAATGGAGAAGGGACCAGTAATGTATGTCCAAAAAAAAAAAAATACCATTTTCGAATATCCCAGCCTTATTAATAATAATTTAAAAAAGAACAACAGGGAAAATCCCAGTAGAACATACACACCATGATACCTGGCCTTCTTGTTCTTTGTTATATCCCAGCAGCTAGTACATTGCCCGTAGTAGCAGGCATTCTCTAGATGTCGGATGAATAAATAAATAAATAAATGAAAAGCAGAATAAAAGGAAAGACACCAAAATTACTGTAAAAAGCAGCTCAGCAGAATAGAAGAGATGAAAGGGGTAAAAATCACATTTTAGGATAGAAAACAGGAAAAAGAGAGACACGTGGTCCCAATACCGTGGAGCATGATGGGAAAAATCAATGGAAAAGCAACATGGAGGCTCACAGCTCATGGCTCTTCCCCAAGGTCACGCTGTTATTCTCCTACATAGTGCTCTCAATCCTGGTGGCAGATTGGAATCGCCTGGGAAATTTTAAGAAAAATACCTATCCCTGTGCTTCACCTACTGACGTTCTGAATTAACTGGTCTACAGTAGGGACTTGGTCATCTTTAAAGCTCACTGATATATTCCAGTGTGCATCCAGAGCTAAAGCCCCTGCTCTAGGGGAGCCAGGGCTGCCTGGTACCCAGCACTGAGGGCTTAAGAGGGGTCCATCTCTGCTGCTGCAGACAAGCCAAAGGTCTACAGGACATAGTCTGATCAGCCTGACAAAGTCAGACTGACCTGGTGGTTTCTCCAGAGAGGAAACCCATAGTGGTGGTGGGCGTGGGGACTGGGACTTATTTCTCAGAGGTCAGAGAGCAGATGGGGAAAGGGCCAGATTCTGGTCCCTAGGGAGGCCCAGTCACTGAGCATCAGGATATATGGGCTAAATTTGCAGATCAACCATATTACCCATTATCATCTGCAAGCATTTCCTCTTCCTCATGTCTTGGTTTCCTGATCTATGAGTTTGACAGCATAAATTCATTTCTGTGCTATGCAGTGTGATGAACAGGACCATGGGTGGGCGAAGGGTAAGATAAACTGTCTACCTCAAGCATACAGGGTACTCTCCCTCCCATACCAGCCATTTCTGCAGAAATGGTACTGTCCCTGGCTGACTACCATTCACAGATGATGAGTGTGAGACCCCACAGCCTGAGCCTTGACATCTTCTAAGTCATGGCTACACTGCCTATTGACCCTTCAGACACTTGGCCTCCCAGTGCTTCCCCAACTTCATGCCTCCCAGACATGAATAGTGGTGACATTTCCACAGCACACAGGATAAGCAGGCAGGGCAATTTGTGGCCTGAGATGATCAGCTGGTGGTCTGGGACAGCCCCAAATCCTGCCCCTGGTGGGCCTGAAGACAAGGGGGAATCAATGTTTTTGCCCATCTGTACCCTTTAGTGCACCTACCTCTGAGTGAAGACTTAAATAGTATTTAGTGAGCACCTACTAGGTGCCAGGCATCTTGCTAATTGAACTCATAAATGTTATCTTTATTTAATTCTAGCTATATTCCTCAGGGGGTTTAAAGTCTCAACCAAGGTCACTCAACTAGTAAGCTGTAAAAAGCAGTCTCTGATCTAAGTCTTCTACCTCCATATCTGTTACTTTCTCTCTGCATGACTGAGAGATGCTCCTGGTAAAATGGCCTTAAGTGCCCCTTCTGGAGAGAGCCCAGGTAAGTCTCTTCATTCTGCATTTGTGGAGAGCAGCCTATGACTCATGCACCCAGTTTGGCAGGGGAATCTGGCAGTGTGACCGTTCCCTCCTGGGAGATGAGTCTGAGCAGATTACCCAGACTGACTACCACTCAGCCAGGGCCCAGGACACTCATTAATCTGTGGAAGAAAAGTGGCTTCTCTTGGTGGAAGAACCAGAGGCATTATCCTCCTTGGTATTACCTCCAAAGGACCAGAGAACCGAACAGAGATACTCTGCTCTATCCCAGCCGCTGGATCTCAATCCAGCTGTGACATATTCCCCCTCCTGGGTAGAATCCCACCCAGAGGCAGGGAAGCAACAGAGATGTGGTCAGAACTGGTCATCGGACATTTAGACCTTAACAGCCACCTAGTCAATCCCTCCCACTCCCATTGCAAGGAGGAAACTGAGGCAAAGAAAGAGGCAGGGCCAGTCTGTGACAAGAGGCCTGAGCTAGGTTTTGGATTCCCTGATTCAAGCCCATGCTCTTTTCCACTCATGTAGAGCTGAATCACCCAGACCACTTGCAGCAATGGAATTTCTAGTTAGATTTTACAGGTAAGATTCTAAAAACCCAGAGAGGATTAGTAACTTGCCCAAGGTTGTTCAACTATTAAGGGTAGCTTGCCCTCTTTGCCACAGCCCAGCAATGGCCAAGTTCAAGACAAAGGGACTCAGCATAGAACTCACACTAGCAGATACCACATAAAGCCCAGGGTCTTCATCTCCATTCTGGAAAGGAAGATTCCATGGAGACAGGCTGGCTAGTATGGCCAGTAGACACTGGCCCACAGGAGAAGCTCTTCCCTGGATCTTCTAGAGCTGAGACCCCAAATGGCAGAGCTGGTGGAGCATTCTACCAATACGGGGAATCCCAGGGAACTTATGCTATGTGGCTAAGCTTTCCATTACTCAATTCCCTTTGCATCCCGTCCATGAGAACTGTGATCTGTTCTTTAAATCCAAAGGGAGCAACCAAAGTCTCTGAGACTTTTCTGGGAATCTTACACATTTCAGACATTGCTAGGTAGCTCCTGGCTCCTACCACCCCAGTCATCATGTGCCAACCTCCACATGCCTCCCTGACCTGTGTTCAGAGCAGACCCCCTGCTTGAAAAGGCTTCTCCTCAACTAGGAGTCCAGAGAAGGAAGACAGCCTCTCTACCACCTGCCAGGGCAGCTTACCAGCTGGGGACGTCCCTCCATCCACACTGCCACTCTGGAATGGGGCCTCTGGGCCTTTGGCTGTGGGCAGAGGATTGCTGTGGCATGGCGTCACCTGCTTGCTACCCGGCTAGGCTATCAGCCCCGACACCCACGCTGCACATGGTGTTAATAGCTTTGATACTGATGGTGATGCACAAGTGTGCTTGCTTTGCCAGCTCTCTGGGCAGGCCCACTGTTTGCCTTTGATGGCACCACCTAGGCAGAGGACTATGGCAGGGAGAGGGTGAGGCTGGCCTTCTGTCCCAGGGCCGTCAGGCAGATGAACCAACTGGGCTGGGCTGGGGGGCACTGTGGAATCTGTGCTGAGCTCTGGCCTTCAGGATAGTTAGGTTGGTTCAGTAGACACCTCAGGCTGCTTCCCAACTGCTCCCTCCTGAGGGAATGCCTGCCTGCCTCTGTCTCCAGGCACTGCTGAAGCAAGACAGCTTATTGTTCCTTTCTTCTCCGGTTCAGTAAGAGCCTTTTTCATAACTGGAGGGCTAGCACCCAAAAGAGAAAATATGAAGAAAAGGAATTTTCAAATTCCATATTTTCTCATTCTAACCCACACACATTTTCATACTATGACATTCCTGAAAGGAGACTGTCTTATAATCCACAGAAATGTTTAGACACTTGCCCCAGGTCACACAGAGAGCGGGTGGTGAAACCAAGTATTAATTTTTAATACTGTTTTTTTTTTTCTGCTCCAAAAGCCAGTTCTCTTAACTTGAGACACTACTTTTGTTTCTTTCAGTTTGTTCCTCCATCAACCCTGGGATGCCTCCTAGGGGCATGTGTGACCAGGGATATGATCCTGGTTTCCAGGTTTTTCAGAGGGCAGCTGGGATCTTGGCATGGTCTCTGTGGGAATCCCGAATGGCTCCTTCCACTCCCACTCATTTCTTCTTTGCTTCTGGGAGCCATCTCAAGCCAAGTTTCTAATTCTTCCTCTCTGTTGACATTGAGATCCATGTTTACGGAACCAGAGTGAGGCTTCAAGATTTTGAAATTTAACATCTCTTCTGGGACCGATTCCCAGAGGCCGACCACCTCAATCCATCCATCCCAGCCCTGAAGTGACTTTTCAAAAACACTTTCCACTCGTCTCCACCCCCACTTCAACGTGGCGTCTACTCACACCACTTTATCAGAAATGCTACATAATCAACAAATTGTTCAATCCAATGGATAGTGAGGTCCTCAGATTTCATCTTACTTGACATCTTAGTGACATTTGACAGCTGACCTCTACCTTTGTTCTCAGACATACTCTGTGTGTCTAGTTTCCAGGTTTCTTCTTCCCAGCTGTATCTTCTCAGTCTCCATCACAGCCCGTTCTCTGCTGCTGGAGCTCCTCAGAACTCTGGCATGGACCCTCCTGTCTCTGTCTCTCAAGGTGATCTCACACACCTACACCCCCAAGGCTTCTTTTAAAATCTATGCACCAACGATTCCTATACTTCAATTTCCAGCCAATCCTCTGTTCTAAACTTCAAACCCTGTAAACTTGTTCACTGACTCAATATCTCCACTTTGATGCTTCATAGGCACCTCAAACTCAAAGAGTTGAGAACTGAATGTATGATCCTCCTTCACCCATCTGCACCCCTATAGAAAAGGGCTACAATGGTTGTAGACAGACCCAAAAACAATCCTTGAATACTCTCCTCAGCCCCAACAGATCATCAATTGCTGAGTCCCATCAATTCTATATCCCAAATCACCTCGTGAACCCATTTACCATTCTCCATCTTCACTGCCGCAACCTGGGCCCAGGCTGCCATCTCATACTCCCCTGGCCTCCTGTGTTTGTCCTCCAATACTCTGAGCAAGCAATTACAAGTGTGCTAAGTCTATCCTGTCTGTCTAACCATGAGCTCCTGGACAGCAAGAACCTAATGGTTCCCTGCTGTGTCCCCAGCACTTAGCACAGGGCCTGACACCAGCAGGTACTCAACAATTGCTGCATGGATGACAATGCCCAACCTTGTTCCAGTCACTCCTCCGGGGCCCCCAGTGAACACAATCAAGTCCTACCTCATAGGAGATGAACCACTCCTGCTCTCTCTCTAGCTCCGTTACATGTCTGGTACCCCACACTGGCCAAATGGAGCTATCTCTTGCTGGAGCGGGTATCGCCCATGCTTCATTCTCTTTGTAACACCTGCATGGTCCTTAACATAGTGGCTTTGCACACAGTAGGAGACTATCCCAAGAATTGGACTCTCGGGACCAAGAACAGCACATTGCTGTAAAGGAAGGGGACCCTGCTTGGCCTCTGCCTGGCCCAGATATCCTCGTATGCCCCGAAGAGTTAAGAAATCTCTTAAAATAGTCCTCCTAAAAAAACAAAAAAACCCCAGGAAAACCTGAAAATTTCCCAAGTCTTATAAATTACGAATAGCAAACCAATCAAAGATTGCCAAATGCACTTGAAGGTCAGTTAGAGTCTCCTCTGTTTCCAAAATCACCCCTCCCCCCACTAAACACACACTAGTAAAATGCTTGCTTGCCAATCAGTGAGTCAGTATTTCCTTTTTTTTTTTTTTTTTTTTTTTTCCCCTCTGTAGAACTTACTCTCCTTTCTGACACCTTTGAACCCCTGTTGAAATGTAAGTGATTACAGATGGTTCCCTTGTGGCTGCGAGTTTATAAATAAACAGACTTGGCTAATTTTATCTCTGGTCTTGTTTGATTTTTGGCTGTGATATTGGTCCTGCGGCTCAGATGCAGGCTGACCTGCTTGTTGCTGTGGCCCTGGGCCAGGAGTGGTGCCCACCAGGGCCTCTGCAATCTCACTGCCTGTGGACTATCATCCACCTCAAGTGGGTCTGCACCGGCCCTCAACTCCACTCTCTTGGCATTGAGCTCCTTGATTGTTTTATTCACTTGTCAAATCCTGGGTATTTATATTGGGTTAATGTTCCCTTTGAGGGCTGTGTCCTTGGTGACTTGCTTCTGCCTGTCCCTTTGTTTTGTCCTGTGTCCTTAAGTGTTGCTTCATCATGAGGAGAATCACATAGTGGAACACGGACATTGTTCTTATCAGCTGGCTGTTGAAGCTGGCCTCACAGACTGGTCCTCTGAGGACAAGCTATGCTGTAGGTCACCAATAGAACCAGATGAGGTTGTCCTCTCATCCTGGCCATTTGTCCTGAGAGCTTGGCTTCGATTCAGAAATGATGTCTTACCAGCTATCCAGTCCATTAGGTCAGGGGCCCAAGATACAGGCTTTATGAACAGCTCCTACTGACTGTACCTTTCACCTGACAGCCACTGAGAGTTTTCTCGATCTAACCTGGGTCCCTCTCTGGGAAAACTGCTTCTTACAGGTGCCCCCATTCCTGCTACAAGCCCTACACTTCTCCCAATGACAGAACTCCACTAAAGATGATTTGGTCCTGCAACAGACACTTGGAGGAACACTTAATTTAAGTGGAACTGCTCATTTGAGAGGTGCCTTAGAACAAAAGCAGAATAAAATTCCTCAGACCCAATGGGTAGCATTTTGTGATTGGTACCCTGATGCTTCTAAACAGAATACTAAAATTCCAATTCTTTAGACTTTTTTTTCAAGTCTAAACAAGGAGCTTGATAACAAAGTATAAAGCTTTCTGGGATAAAACTGTCTCCCTCATTAAACCCCCACCTTCTAGTTCCCCCTATTCTTTAACATACTCTCCCTTCTACTTTCATGTGGATCTGACCTCAATCCCCTCCATCTCTTCCAACCTCTTGCCTGGATCCCTTGGCTTTTCTTAACAAGCCCCCTGACACTCCAAAACATCAGTTTCCTTTAAAAATCTCATCCTTATTGAGAATCACAAATGCCTTTAACCCTAAAGTTTAAGTCCTGGTCTCAGCAGAACTAAGTGCTATTGTCTGAAATTTCCCCTAACCCTGATTAAGATACTCACCTCTTTCCTGAAGAATTCAGAATCAGCCAGGGACCTATAATCCAGGACTCCCAAATCTGCACCAACTCATTGTCATGTTGGTAGGGAGATCAAATGCTAAATTATCAATGAGAAAAGCTGAATCGATTAATCCAGGGTCAAGCTTGAGGGATTTCACATGCACACGAAACCAGCAAGCCTCAGGAAGATCCAGAAAACAGGTCAGAGTTTACTAAAGGCTACTTCTGGGATCTTCCCTGTAAAAATCAATTGAAATCAAGGGCAGGAGAAGACTAGCCAGAGTCCAGGGGAAAATATTTACAAAAGGCATGTTTGATATGGAACCATTATCCAAAATATATAAAGAACTCATAAAACTCAGCAGTAGGAAAATGAACAACCTGATTAAAAAATGGGCAAAAGATCTGAGCAGATACCTCACCAAAGAAAATACATGGATGGAAAATAAGCATATGAAAAGATGCTCACCCTTATGTTATTAGGGAAACGAAAATCAAAATAAGATACTACTACACACCTATCAGAATGGCCAAGACCCAGGACACTGACACCACCAAATGCTGGTGAGGATGTGGAAGGGCAGGAACTCTCATCTATGGCTGGTGGGAATGCAAAATGGCGCAGCCACTTGGGAAGACAGTTTCTTCCAAAACTAAATATATTCTAACCATACATACCTGCAAGCACACTCCTTGATATTTACCCAAAAGGGCTGAAAACTTAAGTCCACACCATAACCTGCACAGGGTTGTTTATAGCAGCTTTATTCATAATTGCTAAAACTTGGAAGCAACCAAGATGTCCTTCAGTAGGTGGATGGAGAACTAAATTGTGGTCCATCCAGACTATGAAGTATTATATAGCACCATATATATATATATATATGGCTCGCAAGCCATGAAAAGACATAGAGGAAACTCAAATGCGTACTACTAACTGAAAGAAGCCAGTCTGCAAAGGCTGTGCACTGTATGATTCCAACTAGATGACATTCTGGAAAAGGCAAAACTATGGAGACAGTAAAAACATCAGTGGTTGGCAGAGGGGGAGGGGGAAGGGAGGGATGAACAGGCAGAACACAGAGGGTTTTCAGGGCAGTGCTACTATAATGGTGGATACATGTCATTATCCATCTGTCAAAACCCCAGAACGTACACCAAGAGTGAGTCCTAATGAAAACTGTGGACTCGGGGTGCTAGTGATGTGTCAGTGCAGGCCCCGGACTGGATTGGATGTATCACTCCGGTGGCGGTTGTTGATGGTAGGGGAGGCCTGTGTGAGGGTGGGGTGGAGGGTAATGGAAACTGGATTTTTCTCTCAAGTTTGCTGTGAATGTAAAACTGCTCTAAAAAAGAAAGTCTGTTTAAAAAATTAAATAACATAAAAATTATTGTGTTGTAGTTTGGCCTTGTAAGCAGAGAGGAGATGAATCAAAAGGAGACTTTAGAGACAAGAAATGAGCTTCCAACAAGGTTCAGGGGTCCCTTTCAGAGCTGGGTCCTCTCATCTTGTTTTGTAAAGAGGTTAAACCTGAAATCAGAGACCTGGTTTGCAAGTAAAAAGCAGGATGGGAGATAGCCCCACTGTCTAAATTAAAACATCCAGGGGCTCCTGGGTGACTCAGTCGGTTAAGCATCTGACTTTGGCTCAGGTCATGATCTCACAGTTCGTGGGTTCAAGCCCCGTGTCGGGCTCTGCGCTGACAGCTCAGAGCCTGGAGCCTGCTTCAGATTCTGTGTCTCCCTCTCTCTCTGACCCTACTCTGCTCAGCTCTCTCTCTCTCTCTCTCTCAGAAATAAATAAAACATTAAACAAAAGTTTTAAATAAATTTAAATATCCAGCTGAATATTTTAAAAGGGGGAAGGGAAGGGGGAAAATAGATACAAACAGAGAGGGTGGGAGACAAACCACAAGAGACTATGAAGTACAGAGAACAAACGAAGGGTGGATGAGAGAAACAGAAAATAGGTGATGGGCATTGAGGAGGGCACTTGTTGGGATGGGCACTGGGTGTTATATGTGAGCCAGTATGACAATAAATCATATTCATAAAAAATAATAAAATAAATAAAATAAAAGGACTTTGGAATAGAAAACATAAAACATATTTTTAAAAATGCATGACTTTGCAGATACAACAATTAGGTGTTCCTAATTCTAACTGACCTCCCTGTTGATAGAGTTGCCTGTAAATATGTAAGCAGCAGGGACACTGGAAAAAAGAAAAAAGACTGAGCTTATCTACCCTGCCTTGTTAGAGGGAATGCCCTTCCTCCTATCTAATTCAGTTGCCTGGAGGCAGGCATGCTGCCAGGTGACAGTGTCCTGCTCTAAATTCCTGACAGCTTGGCGCAGGCCTGGAAGAGGTCTGGAGGCAGACATGGAAACGTGGAAACTGCAGCCTCCCGCTGGAATCACCCTGGGCCAGCTGTTGCCGAAATTACGAAATCACACAGGAGCGCCTGCTCTGAAGCTGGACCTCACGAGCCCCGCCAGCCCTCTGCCTGCTGGCTTCCAGGCTCAATGCGCAGTCAGCTGGGGCCGCACCCCTGGGCCCCCCGAGCGGCTATGCTCGGCCACGGGGCACCTTGGTGCTTTGCACCTGCGTTCTCTGGCACCCCTCGGACTGACCTCAGCCAAGCATTAGTTGGCTGAAGGTTAGTATGGAAACAGGGTGGTCAAAGGGGACATTATAACTGGAAGAGAATATGAGGATCCACTACTCAAAACACAGACCAGCCACATTGGAGTCTGGGAGCTTGTTCCAAAGGTGGAATCGCAGGCTCACCAGACCGCCTGAGTCCATTTTGTGCGCACACTGGAGGTGAGAACAGTGATTCTCAGCCTTTGCTGCAGAGCAGAATGTCCCAGGGGCGCTTTAAAACAATGACAGATGAAGGAGGGGGGTGCATGGGTAGCTCAGTTAAGTGTCTGATTCTTGATTCTGGCTCAGGTCATGAACTCGTGGTTTGTGGGATCAAGTCCCAAGTCGGGCCCATGCTGACAGTTCAAAGCCTGCTTGGGATTCTCTCTCTCTCTCAGATCTCTCTCTTTCCCTCCCTCCCTCCCTGCTCTTCCCCTCTTGTGCACACACACACAAATGCACCCTCTCTCTCTCCCTCTCAAAATAATAAACTTTAAAATTAAAAAAAAAAAAAAAGTAACCGGTGGAAGAGCCCTGTCCCAGACCGATGGAAGCAGAAGCTCCAGGAGTGGGGCCCAGGCACTGTTGTTGTTTATCTTCTGTTTGTCTTACTGAGGGTTCCCCAGGTGATTCTGCTGAGCAACCAGTGTTGAGGACTACTGGCTTCTCACCCCTTTTGTTTTAGAGAAGGGGAAACAGAAACACGGAGGAGGGAGGTAGATTTGCTCTGGGAACACAAGAACACGACTGTGGGCGAACCCAGGGCTCCTGACGGCTGATGAGAAGCTGTCCTCGCCGCCCCGATTGTCCCTAGCCCCTCCTGAGTACAGACACAGGCAGCTTTCCCATCTCTTCAACAATGCGTCCCTTGTAAAGTACTAGAAATTTAAAAATTGTCCATCAGTAAGGGCGTGGCTGGATAAGGTGTGGTACCGCCATACTACAGAATACAACGCAATGGAAAGGAAGGAAGGAAGGAGCCAAAATGTATGTACAGTGAGAGATCTTTCGTCTAAAACAAATAAACAATAACCAATAAAATATGACATTTTTCCTCTGGGAAACCATGTATGTATATGTCCATGAGTGTGGATATGTGTTAAATACAAAGGAGAAGGCCTATAAGGATAGTTTAAAAATCAAACGAAGAGCTACTTGAGGCTGGGTGGCCCATGGGGCTTTATCATTACAGTTTTATTTATCTTTTTAAAGATTTTATTTTTTATTGATTTTTTTTTAAGTTTATGTATTTATTTTGAGGCGGGGAGGGGCAGAGTAAAAAAGAGAATCCCAAGCAGGCCCTGTGCTGTCAGCGCTGGGCTTGAGCCCACCAACCTGAGCTGAAATCAAGAGTTAGATTCTGGGGCACCTGGGTGGCTCTGTGGGTTAAGCATCCAACTTTGGCTCAGGTTTTGATTTCACGGTCCATGAGTTCAAGCCCCGGGTCGGGCTCTGTGATGAGAGCCAGCTCAGAGCCTGGAGCCTGTTTCAGATTCTGTGTCTCCCTCTCTCTGTAACCCTCCCCTGCTCACACTGCCCCTCTCTGTCTCTCAGAAATAAATAAAACATTAAAAAATTTTTTTTCAAAAAGAGTTAGATGCTTAACCCACAGAGCCACCCAGGCGCCCCTAGTTTTTATTTATCTTTTTAACATGAATAATGTATTCCAGTATTACTTGTTGTAACTAGAAATTATTTTTAAGAGAGAAAGAGAACAACAGGGACCTTCTAGGAAATGTATTGACCTTGACACTCGAATTCAGCTACTTACATCATGACTCAGTTGCCTTTGGGAGCTCCAGTTTTCCTGCCTCATCTCTAAAATGGGAACATCTTCCCTCCAGGTTGGTGGAAGACTTAGGAAAGGACGTGAGGCAGCAGCAGTACGTTAGCTCGCAAATACGAGGAAATATGAGGTTAATGTCTTCTCCGTAGCTTCTACCCGTGCCCCCTCCCTCGTCAGCCTCCACTTGTGCCTTGTGCTCGGGACTCTTCTTTCCTCACCTCCTGCCTCAACTATTTTACACATCCCTGCCTTTTATGGTGTTTGTGAAATTGGGAGGATACGGGTGATTTTTCCTTTTGTCTTGACATTTGGGCGGAGCCCCCAATAGCCAAGAATAACTGAGCAGGTACCAACATGCCACTTCCTAACTTGGAGTGCTGGGCTACCTCTGCTGTTTGAGAAAGTGTCTGAAATCAGTCGTGTCCCAGCAGCCCCCACCTCCAGGTCCTCCGGAGACTGAAGGGTCACACTGCTAGGCTTTCCTCGAAGGGCAGTCACCTCTGGGTTGTGCATCACCCCCACTTTCCGGCTGGGGGTTAAGGGGTCTCAAGGAATTTGACAGGTGTCCCCAGGACTTGAGGAGCACAGGAAATGGTATGCACCCCCTGAAGAGCCTCACAGTGCCCGGGAGAGGCGTGAGCTTGGAAAACCTCACTTCTCCCAGTGTCTCCTTGACTCTCTGTGGCTGCCCTACTTCTGATGCCAGATGTGGGGCAGGGGTGTTCCCACACCAAGCATAGGTACTTCCATGCCCTCTCGGGGACGCACCACTTTCCCCAAATTTCCATGTCCTCACCAACCTGGAAGCTCTCCAAACCCCAACCTTTTGCATTTTTACGGAGGCTTCAGGATACAGACACGATTGATTAAATCACCGATTAAATCACCGGCCGTTGGTGACTGAATTCAGCCTCCAGCCCTTCTCTCCTAGGAGGTGGGGAGGGCGGGAAGTGAAAGTTCCAGCCCTCTGATCACGTGGTTGGTTTCCCTCGACAACCAGCCCCCAGGCTAAGGTGACCTAGGAGCTCTCCGGAAACTCATCTCATTAACTTAACAAAAGATAACCCTTAATCCCTCACGACACTTAGGAAATTCCAAGGGGTTTAGAAGCCCTGTGCCAGGAACGGAGATAAAGACTAAATATGTAAAGCACAACATCACACAGGCTTCGGTGGAGTGAGGATGGGTGTTGGGGGGGGAGCAGATACAGACCCCCCCAGAAGAGGACCACGAGGGGATGAGGTGAGGACTGCACAGAGAGCCTGTGTGACCTAGCCCACGTGCAGGAAACCAGAGATAAAAGAGCCTCAGTGACAGAGAGTCTCCAGCGTGATCACAGACTCCCCTACAAGGGGACCTGGCTCTACAGTCAGCCAGACTTCAGGCACTAATGCCACACACAGCTGTGAAACGTCAGGCAGGCCCTTCCCTGCCCTCAGCCCTTCCCTGCTCTGATCTCCATGGAGCAGGCTCGCTGTCATCGGCACACATGGGAAGGAGGGTGAAGCCAGAGAACTAGATTGTTCTCCTCTGCACCTGCAACTTCCCCTGCCTGACTCCGTGAGGGAGACACTTTCAACGGAAAGGAGCTTGGAGTTGTGAGATCCCCCCAGCAAGGTGTTTATCACAAGACAATGGTCAGAAAGGTGACCAGTGCTGCCTGAGTTTCGCCGCAGGAAGAATGGATCCGGAGAAATGTTTGCAGGGGCTGAGAAGAGAGAATGGAGGTACTTTCCACTTGTGGCGTGTGTTCCGCTCGTTCAGCAAACACCGTTTGTGGGGTTTTCACCTGCTAACTTGGGTTAGCAGCCTGTGCTTTTGTGAACATGAACTTGAACATGAACTGAGCTTCCTCCAGGTGTCAAACCTGGGCCTTATCCTTCTCTCTTGTGGTGCCACACTGCAGTCCAACCTGAGTGAGCTGAACACCTTCCCTGTTCCGTTTGAAGATTTTAAAATCAGATGTCACAAAAGCCCCTCACCAGCTCCTCAGCTCTGCCAGGTACCAGACCCTGTGTGTTGTGTGCTACCTAGGAGCCCGGCCAGCCCAAGGGCCTCTGCGACAACAGCCTCTGGAGACCTTTCCCTTCCCTGCCCTGGCCATGCTCACCTCTCTCCTACAGCCCCTCTCGGCCTCTTCTGCCAGTAAGATGGCACCCAATGAAAGGCCCCAAGTCTCCCTATAATTGTCCTATCTAGGGGGCGTGTCTTGAAAGAAGATGCGACTGAGTCTCCAATGTGTGTGGCAATGATTTAGAGAGAACTAAGGGCCGCCCACCTTGTGGTAAAGACTCAAAGCAGCCTTTCCCTCTTCTTTTCTCATACTGGTGGGAAAGAATTATTTTCCTCAATTCAAGGCCAAGTCCCTAGGCCGTCATCTTCTTCCCTTGTGACCATCACCTCCCTGGAGCCTTGTGCCCCAGGCCCTCACTCCACCTCCACTGCCCTGATGCTGGGCCCAGGTGCTCACACCTTGGCCATCACAGGAACAACACACATCTGCCCTGCATAGCATGGTGACCAGAACTCAGGAGTGTCATCCCTGAGGACGCAAGGGTCAGCGCATATTTCCTGAGCTACATCTATGTGCCAGGTGAGGCCCCTGACCTCAAGAAGCTTATATTCTAGGCAGGCAGGGAGAGAAACATTAGTTTCACAAATGAATGTGAAATGACAGTAAAGAGACAGGCGACCAGACGCCCTCTCCCAGGCTCCTTTCAAGGCTCTGTGGTTGGCGGGATCTTGGGGAAACCCAGGAAGGGAAAGGCCAGGTGGCCACAATGCAGAGCAGAGAAGGCAGGTGAAGGTGGGAGATGTAGGCCTTGGTAACATCTGGGCCTTTGTCCTAAGAGAAACCAGAAGTCAACAAAGTGTTTTAAGGGATTGGGAGGAGGGGTGTGTGTGACAGGGTCTGCTTAGTGTTTTAAACAGGTGACTGATGTTGTGTGGAGAATGGATGCCAGGGAGAAAAGGGAGGGAGCTGGGAGCCTCCTTCTGAGCGGGAGGTGGAGGGCACTTGAAGCAGGCTGGTGGCCGTGGAGGTGCGGAGTCATGGGTAAAGAGGTGTTCAGGAAGTAAAACTGAGGGGCTGTGTGTAAGAAGGGAGGAGAGGCGATGCTGGATTTCCAGCCTGGGCCCTGCCCGGGCCTGGACAGCAGTTGATGTGCTGAGCAGGGATCACGGGGCTGGGACAGGGTTAGGGGAAGAGTGCTGAGGGACATCACAAATTCAGGTCTGGACATACCGAGCATGACGTGCCTTTAGGACACACACGCGAGAGATGCCCAAGAGGCAGGAAGTTAGATGGATGGGAAACCCAGACAAGAACCCAGAGCTCAGATGTGATCCTTCCACTGGCCAGCGGCTTCATCTGTTGAGGAGGGCGGAAAGGAGAGGGAGAGATAAACCAGGTGACTGTATCCTGAGGCACTCTGATGGCCCGACAGAGACAAAAAACACCTGCACAGGAGACAAGGAAAGACTAGCCAGAGGAGTAGGTTTGTGCCTGGGAGAATGGCCTTTCCAAAATGGGGAATGCTACAAATGGCGGGGTCTGAGGCTCAGGAAACTGAGTTGAGCCAAAGGGGGTCATTGTTGGTCATAGTGTTGTTTCTCAGAGGCCCTGAGTACCTGTGCATCACTGCCATTTGCCTGACAGTGGAGTAAGAGGGTTGGATCAGCACCACGGTCTCCACAGCTTAGCATTGATCCCGAGAACCATCAACGTGGAGGCATGCTTCAGCATCTCCATGTCCAACTCCCCCCTCATGCCCCCATGCTCAACCATGTCTTCCGGGTCGGTTTGGGGGCTATAATCCTGGAGCCACAGGGCCCGTGCGCAGGTGGAAGGGAAATCCCTTCTGTGAACCAGTTTTAGGTGTTCCATGAGTGACGGGGAAATGTAAGATGTGATCCCTGTCCTCAAAGACCTTATCATCTCTTTGGGGAACTAAGATGAACATACACAAAAAATAAAATCTAGAAGCTCTGAGTGAGAGGAAAGACTACATAGATGCACACTCGCCATCAAGTACAAGGGCAGGCAGTGGACCCATGAGGGAAAGCTGCTTGGAGTAGGCAGAGAAAGGTATGGAAGAAGCCAAGTGTGCTAACTGGGGGGGTGTGAACTAAGGCATGGAGAACAGCCAGGAGAGGACAGATAAGGGGTTGGCCTGGCAGGTGTGACTGTGTGGGATGGGGATTCCTGGAGACGGGGTGGTGTGGACATGGCTACTCCCATCTGGGTCAGGGGCCCTGGCCCAGTGGTTCTCCAGCTCTGTAGATCCAGTGCCACAGAGGACAAGCAAAAGCAGCTGTCATCCTGTAGGAACCTGTTCTCCAGAGTCACTTCTGCTCTGACCAAGAAGCACAGACCCACAGACACATCATACACAGGACTGGGCCTGAGGCGAGCCTCTGAGTACTGATGGTGTGGTGCTCACCAGACCCTGTCCCTTCTTCATCCCTCCGACCAAACCAACAAAAAGTCATTTCTCACCTTAGCCATTCACGGGCCCTTCTTCCTCTTCTCCTCAGCCCCACTCCTGACCTCTCTCTCTCCTCCCCGAGGCGGTGGGGTCCGCGGGCTCCTCCCTGAGGTCTGCCTGCTGCACCTTCAGGCCAGGATAAGCTTCTCTGGGCGGCTCTTCTCTAAATACCTGCCCACATAAGGGACAGCTCCTCCCCTTTCTTCCTGCCTCCAGCTCACATCTCCAGAATAGTCTCCCTTCCTCCAGTGTTGGTTTTCTTCTTCCCTCCTCTGTCCTCACTTCCTCTCTTTGTCATTGGGTCGCCTTCCTCCACCAGTAGTTCCCGTGGCCTCTGGAAGGGGCACTAGCCCTGGGCCCAGACCCTCCAGACCCTCCAGACCTAAACCTTCCCTCTGGCCTTATGCTCAGAGATGTCCTTTGAGCACATTTCTGGTACCACACTGCCTCTGCATCTTTCCTCAGGCTGCACTTTCCTCCTGACGAGGCTCCATCTGACAAGCTCCTTCCCGCCATCCAGATTCATTTCAAACCCATCTGTCTCGCATGGCAGCAAAGCAAAATGCCTAAGAAGAGAATGCGTTTTGGAGTCAGAGATATCTGACCTTCATCTCCGTTTGGCCGTTTTCCAGCTCCATGTCTCTGGGCAAGTTGCTTCATGTCTTCTGAGCCTGTTTCCCAATCTATAAAAGGAGGGGGCGATCTATACCTTTGGGAGGTAAGGATAAAATGAAATTCTGTATGTGAAGTGCTCAGCACAGCACCTGGCTGTGGGCAGGTTCTCAGAAATGCTCATTACAGAGCTTGTTTCCAGGCCCCTCCCACCAGCTGTGTTCTCCCCCTCCTGTGAAGCTCCTGCACATGTCGGGTCTCTCTTTCAGCACCCAAATTGGCAGCAAACTCTTCTAAAGTAAGAGCTCCTTTGGTATCCCTTTGAGTCTTACACAAAAGATATTTGTTGAGCGTAAATGGAAATTGTTGACAGACCTGTAATGACTTGTCCTGGGAAGAATAAACACTGTCCTGTGGTGAAAGATGGCTGGCCTTCTAACCCTGGGACCAGCTCACCTTCTCGTTCCACACCTTACCTCAGTGCAGTGGATGACTTTGACCACTTCCTGGTTCCTCCTGTCCGTCCAAGACAATGGCAATCAGCAGGAATGGGCCTGGCTGAGCAGACACGACCTCCAACAATGCCAGGGGAAGAAGCTGTGTGCCCTGATGGATCCTGCCTCACCAGCCTGACCATTCAATATGGCCTCATCTCTTCACACTCTGCACACCGAACGCCAAACTCCTAGCATTTCCTCCCCAAGGTCCCCGACACGCTCTCCCACCAGTTCACCACACATGGAGCCTCCCTCCCTCCATTGGTGATATTAGCGTTGGTGATCCCCAATGAGCAAGGGCAGCTCCCGAGACAGCTGCCTGCCTCCTCCCAGCAAACTTCAAGCTCTGCCTGCCAAGGAACGTGTGAGGGCAACAGGCCCACACTGTCCTGTCACACCCTTTCTCACCCCAGGACAACAGGTGTCTACTTAACAGATGTCCATATAACTCAAAGCAAAGAAAATCTGCTCAGGGTGGTGAAACAGAGTCTCTCCTTATTCAGCCTCCTTCCTTGGGATGAGGGACCAAAATAACTAGACTGATCAGGGGTGTCATCCACACAGAGACAAGAGTGAGCTCTTGTCCAAGGGAACAGGATGTTAATAGAAAGTTGAGTGGGGCGGCGAGTTAATCAGCAGGCCAAGCCTGGAAGACTCCGTAGAGCCTCAAGATACATTTCAATCAGTGTCCCTGAACAACCATCTTGCTCTGTCCCTTCTCTGGCCAGGCATGGTGGTATCCTGTGTCTACCCCTGTGACAACACCTATCGCTAGTCCTTGGCAGATCACAGGGCTGTCTTAACATGCAGGCAGAGGTCCTTGAGGGATTTGCCTCTCTATAGCTATAAATTGCCTGTATGTACCAGCACATACAGTAGCCACTCAATAAAAATGGGTTGAAATGAATGGAGCCATGGATTGCTACGTAGATGAAGACGTAGAATTTACACCTCTCCTACTGGTATGAGGAAGATGTAAGATGAAGCCTCCTTTTATTGACAATCCGAACTCTGTCTTTTGTTCTCCCTGTCTTCCAGGTCCCAAGCCTCCACCATCTGACTCCTTTGTTTTCTTGTCTTCCACCTTCATGAAGCCCGTCCTGACTGCCCATGCCCCAGGAACCATTCCCCTCTCTAAATCCCTGAGCCCTGATTGTCTGGCCCCTTCACCTGGTATTTTCTCTGTCCTGTCTTGGTTCCTAATTCTTTGCAGACATGATTCTCCTCCCCATCCAGGTCTGGAAGCCCCCAGAAAGGTAACAAGCCTATGTTCTGATTCTTTGCATCCCCCAAAGCAGCAGCACAGGGTATGTTCCAAAGTCGGCGTTTTGCAAATTAGTAAAAATGATGGCATGAAAATAATGGAGTGAATTGATGAATGACTTAATTTCCAAGGGGTGTTCCACATTATCACAAAGCCCATACATATCTATGGGGCAGTGTGCCCCTTATGTCTTCTCCAGAGCGTATTTGCTATGGCCTATGGCACATGACACATAACACATGACACATGCACTGTTCCACATACACGTCTCTCTGTGAGGGGGACATTCTGGGTCTCCCACATCGCCATGTCTTCTGAGTGCCCTCTGTCCATATTTCTTTCACAATCTAGTGTAGGAGAAAGAGCTCAAGGGTCAAGAGTGGGAACCTGATATCATCCGAGGTCTTGGCTTGCTGGGAGGTCTGACTCAATATGCCTCACCTCTCTGTGCCTAGGTTCTTCTCCTTTGTCTTTCTTTATTGTTACCATGAAACACATGTTTCAGCCTTGGTATGGTAGGTCTTCCCAATGATTCTCTTTGTTTCCCTCATGGTTACAAAATGGTTGTCACATCTCCAAGCATCCCATATTTATATAACAACGACTAAAGGTAGGAAGAAAATGCAGCTGTGTGTGTGCGCGCACACGTGTTTGTCAGAGGAAATCACTCCCAAATTTCTCCAGCCAGCGCTTATTCACTAGGTCTTGCTAGGCAGAACTGGGTCACATATCACCTTTCCTAAATCAGTCACTGGCAAATGAGACAGAATTATCATGACTAGCCTAGACCAAGCATGACTCACGGCCTAGGGCTGATAAGGCCTTCCTTGGGCATATTGTTGATCAATATCTAAACAAACTGAGATTCTATTCACAAAGTAGGAAGAAGGAATAGCTGTGTAGGGGAAACAGCTGGCAACGTCCCTCCCATCAAGAGCTCCCTGGCCAGAGCAGGCTCCGTCCAATGGAGAGAATAATAAAACCTGTTCAGTAGAGTTTGGGGCAGTTCATTTTATGTAAAAGATGCATTTTGAGGGGCGTCCAGGTGGCTCAGTTGGTTAAGCATCTGACATGATCTCACAGTTCTTGAGTTCAAACCCCACATCAGGCTCCCTGCTGTCAGCACAGAGCCTGCTTCAGATCCTCTGTCTCCCTGTCTCTCTGACCTCCCCTGCTTGCTCTCTCTCTCAAAAATAAGTACACATTTTTTAAAAAGATGCATTTTGAAAATCTGCACATTTTAAAGCTCATGTAAAATCTAACCAATCCTAACAATGTATGGTAGTAGTTTCTGCTGCTAGCTAACATTGTATCAACCATGTTACAGTTGACACATAAACAGTTGGCATAAACAGTTGACAATTCCCTTGGCCTGCCAGAGGTTTCAAATTATGCAACTTGTGACAAATTTTTAAAACCTTTGGGGACTCACATGATTTAATGCATTGCTTACAAATGGAGGCTTTATTAATATTTTCATTGATATTTTGGAATAAAATAATCTCAATTTTTTTAAAAATTTGAGAAAATTTTTCACATTTTTTACTATCTATTGTTTATTATCACATTAATTATCCCCAAATTCCCACTTTGCATAAAATATAATACTATCTCTAAAGTGAGTTGATCTAACCAGTTGTAAATGTGTGAGTGGTTCGGTTGGGGTGAGGGGCTATTGTGGTTCATTTTCCCAAGGCACTGCGGGGATTATATGAAATAGAAGAACCAGTGAGCCAGTGCCAAGACTCTAGGCAAATTACCCTCTGCCTCAGTTTACCCGATTTGGCCAACTAGCTGGTTGAAATCTTCCTTGTGGTTCTAAAAGTTTGATTCTGTGGATCCCATAATGAGTTTAAAATTTTATGAGCAACTACATTTTATCCTCTCATTGCATGTTTTATATCTGTAAACACACAACGCATTTATAGGTTCACTACTTTGCAAAGAGATAAGCAGAGTCTTTGGGAAGGAGAGGATGAAGTCACCCAGGAAGCCAGAGGCCAAGGAACACCTGATTTCTTCCTCCTCTGAGAAGCTGGCCCTGCCCCTTTAGGGGGTGGGGGATTGGATTCCACTCAAAGCCTTTCCTCCACAAGGTACTGCAGGCTCAACTGCTCTTCCCACCTGCCCACAAAACACTAGGTATAAGACTCAGGCAGGCTCACTCTGGCTGCTTAGATAACATGGCTGGTTCCCTGAATTTGGCCCTGGCTGCAGCAGTAACTTAAGAACTGTCTTCAGAGACTGGAGTAAAAGGTGAGTGGGCCAGTCGCCAGGCTCCACCTGGCCCCATCCCCCCCAGCACTGCAGGTAGAGAACGGGGGCCCAAGAGGGGAACCAAGGTCACAGTGGTCTGGCTTATCCTGGACACAGATGCCTCATACGATACTTTGAAAGAAAAAAAAATTGAATTAGTTGACATTTTAAAATGGGATGATTCTATATTTAAAAAGTTCACATTTCTGGCTTTTTTGGAAAATGGGGAGGATCTCAAAACATTCAGGGGCCCACGAGTAAATGCTTCATTGCTTAGATAGAAGATGGGCCGACCAGGCTTGAGTAGCCCAGAGTCCCTCTACCCCCTCTCCTCTCCCTGTAGCTGCCTGAGTCTGAGATACCTCATGCAGCCAGTGGGTAGTCAGCTCTTCCTGGAGGACTAGCCGTATTCCTGCAGGCCTGAGTCCTCCCAGGATGCCGGCGTGTTAATTTCCCTGCAAGGGATCAGCCCTGAAGGGAGGGACGCCACCCCAACTGCTCCTCCATTACTTGTGCTTACAGGTCTCTCTCTTTCTGCTCTGATGTGGGCTATTAATAACCTTGGGCAGCATTATTAGCCTCCAAGCTCCAGGTCATGGGAGGTGAGGGTCTTTGTTCTTTGTCCTGATGTCCTGTATGAGGAGACTGGCATCCAGTTCTGAAGGCTGGTATTTTCAGAGAAACATCAAACCCGTTAGAGACCTGCCTGCATCTGGAAGACGACAGTGAGTGAGATGGGAAGGGTCAGGAAGCCACACTACAGCAGGAAGGAATGACCGGACTGGTGATGTTTAGCAGACAAACAGAAGACTCAGGAGATGTGATTCTTTCCTTTAAACATGAAGGGCAGTCATGTGAGAAAGGGATGATATTAGTTACTACTGTTAATAGCACTAATACAACCATTACTAATAATACCAGTGAGAAATCTTGAGTGCTTACTATATGCCAGGCATTATTCTTTTTTTTTTTTATGGTCTCCTTTTTTTTAAATTAATTAATTATTTTTTTTTACAAGTAGTTTATTGTCAAATTAGTTTCCACATAACACTCAGTGCTCATCCCCACAAGAGCCCTCCTCCATGCCCATCCCTCCTCCCCCCCCCATCTATCAGTCCTCAGTTTTTGTCAGCATTCAAGGGTCTCTCATGGTTTGCCTCTCTCCCTTTCCCCCACCATTTCCCCCCTCCTTCTCCCCTTTGTTCCTCTGTCAAATTCCTCCTAATCCTCCTATACATGCAAACATGTGATATTTGTCCTTCTCTGCCTACCAGGCATTATTCTAAAAATACATATTTGCTCACTAGTTTTGACACAAAGACTAAGAAATAGAAACCATAGAAAGATGTTGCCACAGTAAATAGTGAGCTCTCTGTCTCTGGAGGAGTGTAAGCAGAGGCTAGAGACTGAAAGTCATCAAAGGGGCGGTTGTATTAAATGATTCTTAAGATCTCTTTCACCCCTGGCATTCTTTGATTAAAATATTTTAATTTCAGGGACCTCCCACAGGGACTGAGTGCAGGAAGTTGGATCAGTGGGTGCCATAGATCAGAGAACCAAGGAACAAAGTGGTGAGCTCAGCTCTGTGGCCCTCAGTGCACAGGGAAAGTGTGTCAGCTCAAGGACAAAGTATACATTTCTGTAAATGCTTTCTGAAGTTTGTATATGCAGATCTATGGGAATGGATGGTAGGTCGAGATAATCAATTGTTATTGAGACTTCTTGGGACCCTTACATGGCTCACCACTGTGTGAGAATCAGACAGACCAAAGCTGACTGGCTTATATGTTTTCCAAATTACTGGTTAGAACCCACTAGTGGGCTATGTAATCAATTTGATTGGTTGTAACTAGCATTTAAAAAAACACAATAGAAAACTATCAGAGCTCATCACAAGTAATTAGTACAAACTCTTTCATTAAAGTTGTGTTCCAATAATGTGTGAGTATGAATATGATAGGGGTGTGTGTGCTGAATGATGATGTGAAATGGGTGAAAAAAAAGTTTGAAAGCTACCATGTCAGAATGGGAGGAACCCTGTTTTGTGGGCCAAATCCTGTTTCAGACGAATTTTCTCTGGTCAGGCTCAGAGCGAGATGGTCACCAAGTACAGGGCTGATTGGAGCAAGGTGACAGCCAGATCAGGACCAACCTCTGATGGGCTGCGTGCCCAATCGAGGAGGCAGACAGATGCTGCCTATCTTCTCAAGTGAGATCATTCCCCTGAGAGTCCTAGCAATTTGTAGAAACATATCTCCACGATGACAGCCACCATCTTGGCACTTTCATATTGACCACACTCCTCACCTCACCACAGGATTAAGTCAGAAGCTTCTATGCCCATCGTGCCTATGGAGTCCTGCCCCATAACCAGCTCTGTTTCCTTGACCCATCTATTTCAGCCCTTTGATGCCTTTTGCCCAAGATTGTCTAAGGGCTTGAGTTACGTCAGTGAATTAGCTGCACAATTCATACCCCCCTCCCTCCAGCTCCCTGAATTTAACCTGCTGAGTAGACTTATATTCTATTACCTGCAGACTGAAGGAACTGACCAAAAAAAAGAACACTGGCATGACCTGTGGCAGAACGGTGCTGAGCTATAACTGCCTTACCAGGAGTAGCTTCCCCTACTCTTCTGGCAGGAGCCTTCTGGAAGACACCTCGGCCATCAGTGTTTGTATGGCAACGGTACCCTGTCATAGCTCACCTAAGTGCTGGAGCAGTTTTTAAGATATCATTTTACAAAAGTCTTGTCTTTCACATTGGAATTTGTTCTGTCGAAAGCCCATTTCTACCCACTCTGATTTACAGTGAGTGCCCTAAATGGGCATTAAAAAGCAGAATGCTGAATAGCCCATGCAGCTTGACCCTAGGACGGGTTTTTCTTGTGGTTGAATGCAAATAATAAATCAGCAAATGCTTCAAAAACTCTTACATTTTTCTATAATGTTTTGGAATAAGTAATATGTGGACACATTACAAAATTCTGAGAACAAAAGGATGTAGATCCTTCTCACTGCAGGGGAAACAGCAAGTCTCTCTCCCTCCCCTTTCTCACCCAGCAAACCCTTTGACTATAACTACATGACTACTACTACTACAACCCTTGGCGAAGTGCTTTTGTACACCTTTCCCCTTTAATCTTGTTGGATAGAATATGAGTTACTAGTATCTACAGATGAGGAAGCTGAAGCTCAAATGTGTTCCTCTTCCAAGGTTGCACGGCCAATAAACAGAAGTGCCGAAACTGAATCTGTATTTTCTGACCCCGTCTAATTCTCATTCCACACTTCCAAATGCTGCCTGGGTAGTTTCTTCAGAAGAATACAAACTTTGGGGGGAAATTAGCAGAACAAATGGCTGCTATGGCTCTAGTTTATCTAAACATGCAGACTTTCTAGAAAGACAAGTGAGGTGAAGAGGGCCTTTCGGGGCTCTCTTGCCTTACACGCATCTGAGTGATTATCAGTGTCCCCACTGAGACTTTGAAATGCATCCTCAAAGTAGACATCTTAACTTCCTGCACATCAGAAATGAAGTTTACATAGGCTACTTTCCTTGACATCAGCAAGATGGTTTCTTCTGAAAATATCCCTCACGGTTGAATGGTCAGGCTTACTAGGAGGAATCCAAGAGATGCCCTTTTACTCCAAAGAATGAGCTCTCTTCTCTCTTCCATGCTCAGGCTCTGGAGTACACTGGACTTCCTGTGGAACAAATTTTGACCTAAAATGGGTCTTTGCTAGACTCAATCCCAACTAGTTTTGTCTATATCCAGTATAAATCCACCAACCAAAGACCATGATTTGTTACCTTTAAGAGTATTCAAAGCATGTAACTCAGATTTTAAGAGCAATTTAAGGGGCATCTGGGTGGCTCAGTCAGTTAAGCAACTGACTTCAGATCAGGTAATGATCTCACAGCTTGAGCCCTGTGTCAAGCTCTCTGCTGACAGCTCAGAGCCTGCTTTGGATTCTGTCTCTCTCTCTCTGCTTCTCCCCTGCTCACTCTCTGTCTCTCTCACTCGAAAATAAATAAACATTAAAAAATAATAAAAAATAAAAGCAGTTCAGAGCAAAACTGTGTCCAAAAATATTTTGAGTTGTGGCAATATTCTTTGGAATAGTTCTGTAGAACTAATTGAAAGAATGGAATATACCCATTTATTTTTATTTAAAGTTTTTATCTGAGAGAGAGAGAACATGCATGTACATGCATACACTTGAACAGGGGAGGGGCAGAGAGAGAGGGAGAGAGAGAATCCCAAGCAGCCTCCACATTGTCAGCACATAGCCCAACATGGGGCTAGAACCCATCAAATGTGAGATCATGACCTGAGCTGATATCAAGAGTCAGTCACTCAACTGACTGAGCCACCCAGGTGTCCAGCAAATACCCATTTGGACTCAGAACTTCTGGTCTATTAGAACGAAGTTTCACTACTTTGTAGTCATCTCTTATAAATAATAGCAATCTGTTCTATGATAATTCATTTTTGAAACATATATAAATACCATATTTATCATTTAGAAAGATTTTGGTTCTGAGCCACAAAAAATCCAATACAAACTGGCTTGAGAAATAAAGGGAATTTTTCTGGCCTGCTGTCTCTTTTCAATGCGAGGCTAGGTCCCCTTGTGGTATGTTCCTCACCCTCATCACATCCGACATGTTTTCCACTTGCCTCTAGCTGCTACGGGTGAGCTGCTCATAATTCCATCTAAGGCCAACTCTCCCCTTGTGCACAGGATCCTGTCTCCTTTCTCTCTCTCAAGGCACCAATTATTCCCTCTCAGTTATGGCCCACTTTAGCATACCAGCATGGTATGAGTTTTCCAGTGTCAAAAATCAAAACAAAACTTCTCTTGACTTCATATCCCCTTCCAGCTTCAATCTCACTTTTCTTTTCTCTTTGAGGGGAAAATTCCTTGAGAGAATTCTCCATGCTCCTGGACCCCAACTCTTCGCTTCATTTCGGTGAGTTCTGACTCAATCACCTGAACAAAACAACTATTCTCAGGTTTACCATTGACCTTCATATTGCCAAATCCAATAGTCAGCTTCCAATGGTTATCTTAACCTTCAGCAGCATTTAATACAGTGGACGACTTTGCTTTTTTTTTTTTTTTAATACTTTCTTCAATTGGACTTTAAGACAACACTCTCTTGGGTGTTTGTTTGTTTTTTTTTTATTTTGTTTTGTTTGTTTGTGTTTTTGCCCCTCACTGTCCATTTTTTCTTGATCTGCTTTGCTAATTCTTCCTCACCATGCACACTGGAGTACCCCTGAGTCTGGTTCTGGACCCCTTCTCTTCTACAAGTATACTCATATCATGATGTTATCCACTCTCATGACTATATATCATCTATCTCCTGTCAAATGTTAGATGATTTCTCCCCCAGAACTCCAGGTGCATATCCAACTGGCTAGTGAATATTTCCACTTACATGTCTAATGGACATCTCAAACTTAATGTGTCCAAAACAAAAATACTGACAGTTCTGGCTGCAGGGTAGCTCAGTAAGCTTCTATTAGACAAACTCCTGTGGATAACAGTGACAAACTCTGAACAGAACATTAAACAAACAAACAAACAACCTGAAGGCCCTAGAGAGTGAACAAAAACATGGAGTTTCTTAAGAGGAGTCAATACTTATAAAAATGATGCACAGGATGATTTTCCTTTTTGTTTTTTAAAAAATGGTTTCTAACCTTAAGGTAGGCCACAGACAGTTCATACAGGGCAGATATACGATAGAAAACCTGCAGCCCTTCTGGCCTGAAGAATCAAAGGATAGAGACTGAGGCAATGATTTTGGAAAGTGAGGGGATGAATCCAGGAAAAGAGATCCGGAAAGGAAAAACACACATTCTGTATATAAACTCTGTCCAAATCTTTGGCCAATTTTTGAACCATGCACACATGAGTCAGGCTCAAGTGATCTAGATAAGAATGAAACTACTGAATTGAGATTTGAGCTGTGGCCCAAGAGACAGGTTACAGTTTTATCCAACCAACTTAGTTGCTGTCTCCACGGAATAAATAACCAACCAAAAATTCAGCATTTGGAGGGAAACTATAGAACAGAATCCAGATCCTCTATAACAATCACAATGTCAAGAATACCCCAAACTACTCATCTTATGAAGAAAATGGAATTTGTGACCCATTCTCAAGAGAAAAGATAATCAACAGAAACTGACTATGAGATGACCTAGATGTTAGAATCAGCAGATCATAATTTTTTTTTTGAAAATTTCACTTAATATACAGTATAATATTTGTTCCAGACATAAAATTCACTGATTCATTATTTATACACAACATTCAATGGCCTCTTTAATATCCATCACTCATATAGCCCATCCCCCACCCACTTCCCTCCATCAATTTTCAGTTTGTTCTCTATTGTTAAGTCTCTTGTGTTTTTTTTCTCTCCCTCCCCTTCCCATATGTTCATCTGTTTTGTTTCTTAAATTCCATATGAGTGAAATAATATATTTGTCTTTCTCTGATTGACTTACTTCACTTAGAATAATACATTCTAGTTCCATCCACATCATTGCAAATGATAAGATTTCATTATTTTTGATGGATGAGCAATATTCCATTATATATATATATATATATATACCACATCTTCTTTATCCATTCATCAGTCAATGGACATTTGGTCTGTCTCCATAGTTTGGATATTGTTGATAATGTTGCTATAAACATTGGGGTGCATTTACCCCTTCGAATCTGTATTTTTGTATCCTTTGGGTAAATATCTAATAGTATGATTGCTGGATCCTAGAATAATTCTATTTTTAGTCTTGAGGATCCTCCCTACTGTTCTCCGGAGTGGCTGCACCAGTTTGCATTCCCACCAGAAGTGCAAGAGGGCTTCCCATTCTCCACATCTTTGCCAACACCTGTTGTTTCTTGTGTTGTTAATTTTCAGCCATTCTGACAAGTGTGAGGTGGTATCTCATCATGGTTTTAAGTTGTATTTCCCTGATGATGAGTGACATTGAGCATCTTTTCATGTGTCTGTTGGCTATCTGGATGTCTTCTTTGGAAAAGTGTCTATTCATGTCTTCTGCCCATTTCTTAACTGGGTTGTTTGATTTTTGGGTGTTGGGTTTGATAACTTCTTTTATTATAGATTTTGGATACTAATTCCTTATCAGATATGTTATTTGCAAACATCTTCTCCCATTCTGAAGGCTGCATTTTAGTTTTGTTGATTGTTTCCTTTGCTGTGCAGAAGCTTTTTATCTTGTTGAGGTCCCAATAGTTCATGTTTGCTTTTGTTTCCCTTGCCTTCTGTGACATGTCTAGTAAGAAGTTGCTCCGGCCGAGGTCAAAGTCCTTGCTGCCTGTGTTCTCCTCCAGGATTTTGATGGTTTCCTGTCTCACGTTTAGGTCTTTCATCCATTTTGAACTTATTTTTGTGTATTTTTTTTAAGAAAGTGGTCCAGTTTCATTCTTCTGAATCTTGCCATCCAGTTTCCCAACACCATTTGTTGAAGAGACTGTCTTTTTTTCAGTCTCCTGCTTTGTCAAAGATGAGTTGATCATACAGTTGTGGGTCCACTTCTGGGTTTTCTATTCTGTTCCATTGATCTATGTGTCTATTTTTGCACCAGTATCATAGTGTCTTGATGACTATAGCTTTGTAATATAGCTTGGAATCCAGAATCGTGATGTCTCTAGTTTTGTTTTTCTTTTTCAGGATTGCTTTGGCCATTTGGGGTCTTTTGTGGTTATATACAAATTTTAGAATTGTTGGTTCTAGCTCTGTGAAGAATGCTGATAGTGTTTTTATAGGGCTTGCATTAAATGTGTAGATTGTTTTGGGTACTATACACATTTTAACAATATTTGTTCTTACAATCCATGAGCATAGAATGTTTTTCTCTTTCTTTGTGTCCTCTTCAATGTCTTTCATAAGTTTTCTATAGTTTTCAGAGTACAGATCTTTGACCTTTTTACTTAGGTTTGTTGCTAGGTATCTTCTTGGTTTTGGTGCAATTATAAATGGGATTGATTCCTTAATTTCTTTTTCTGCTGCTTTGTTATTGGTGTATAGAAATCTGCACCTGATTTTATACCTGTAACTTTGCTGAATTCATGTAATTAGTTCTATCAATTATTATTTACAGTCTTTCAAGTTTTCTACATAGCATATCTTGTCATCTGCAAATAGTGAAAGTTTTCCTTCTTCCCTGGTGATTTGTATGCCCTTTATTTCTTTTTGTTGTCTGATTGCTAAAGCTAAGACTTCTAGTACTAGGTTAAACAGTAATGGTGAGGGTGGGTATCCTTGTCTTGTTCCTGACCATAAGGCTCTCAGTTTTTCCCCATTTAAAATGGTATTAGCTCTGTGTTTCTTATATAGCCTTTATGATGTTGAGGTATGTTCTATCTATCCCTACTTTGCTGAGGGTTTGTTTGGGTGTTTTGTTTTGTTTTGTTTACTTTTTTAAAAAATCAAGAATGGATTCTGTGTTTTGTCAAATGCTTTCTCTGCATCTATTGACAGGATCATATGGTTTTTTTTTTAAATGTTTATTTATTTTTGAGAGAAAGAGACAGAGTGTGAGCAGGAGAGGGGCAGAGAGAGAAGGAGACACAGAATCAGAAGCAGGCTCCAGGCTCTGAGCTGTCAGCACAGAGCCTGACACAGGGCTCAGACTCATGAGCAGTGAGATCATGACCTGAGCTGAAGTCAGATGCTTAACCAACTGAGTCACCCAGGTGCCCCCCTCCCCACTTTTTAATGTTTGCTTGTATTTGAGAGAGAGTGTGTGTGTGCAGAAGCTAGGGAGGGGCAGGGAGAGATGGAGACAAAGAATCTGAAGCAGGCTCCAGACTGAGTTGTCAGCAGAGAGCCCAACGTGAGGCTCAAACTCACAAGCCATGAGATCATGACCTAAGCTGAAGTCAGAAGTGTACCAACTGAGCCACCCAGGTGCCCTATGGGTCATATGGTTCTTATCCTTTCTTTTATTAATGTGGAATATCATATTGATTGCTTTGCAAATATTGAACTAGCCCTGCAGCCCAGGAATAAATCCCACCTGATCCAGTAAATAATTCCTTTAATGTATTGTTGAATTTGATTTGCTAATACCTTGTTGAGATATTTTTGCATCCAGTTTTATCAGGAATATTGGTCTATAATTCTCCTTTTTAGTGGGGTCTTTGTCTGGTTTTGGAATCAAGGTAATGGTGTCTTCATAGAATGAGTTTTGAAGTTTTCCTTCTATTTCTATTTTTTGGAACAATTTGACAAGGGTAGGTATTAACTCTTTGGTAGAATTCCCCTGGGAAGCCATCTGGCCCAGGACCCTTCTTGGGAGATTTTGATTACTGGTTTAATTTCTTTGCTGGCTATGGGTCTGCTAAAAATTTCTGTTTCTTCCTGTTTCAGTTTTGGTGGTTTATGAGTTTCTTAAAATTTGTGCATTTCCTCCAGAGTGCCCGGTTTGTTGGCATATAATTTTTCATACTATTCTCTTATAATTATTTGTATTTCTGTGGTATTAGTTGTGATCTCTCTTCTTTCATTAGTGATTTTATTTATTTGGGTCCTTTCCTTTTCCCTTTTTGAAAAAAAATTTTAATGTTTATTTTTGAGAGACAGACAGAGCATGAGTGGGGGAGGTGCAGAGAGAGAGGGAGACACAGAATCTGAAGCAGGCTCCAGGTCCTGAGCTGTCAGCACAGAGCCTGAGGCAAGGCTCAAACCCATGAATGATGAGGTTATGACCTGAGCCAAAGTCGGAGGCCTACCTGACTGAGCCATCCAGGCACCTCGATCCTTTTTTTTTTTTTTTTAAGTTTATTTATTTTTGAGACAGAGTGTAAGAGAAGGGCAGAGAGAGAGGAAGACACAGAATCTGAAGCAGGCTCCAGGCTCTGAGCTGTCAGCACAGAGCTGGAAGCAGGCTCGAACTCACGAACCATAAGATCATGACCTGAGCTGAAGTCCGAAACTCAACCAACTGAGCCACCCTAGGCGCCCCCCTTTTTCTTTTTGATAAGTGTGGCTAGGAGATTGTCAATTTTGTTAATTCTTCAAAGAACCAGCTTCTAATTTCATTGATCTGTTCTACTGTTTTTGAATTTTATTTCAATATCATTGATTTCTGCTCTAATCTTTATCATTTCCCTTCTTCATGCTGGTCTTGGGCTTTCTTTCCTGTTCTTTTGCCAGCTGTTTTAGATCTAAGTTTAGGCTGTGTGTTTGAGACCTTTCTTCAGGAAGGCATGGATTGCTATGTAAGAGGATTCCCTCTTATGACCGCCTTTGCTGCATCCCAAAGGTTTTCGACTGATGTGTTTTCATTTTTATTGACTTCCATGTACTTTTTTATTTACTCTTTAATTTTATGGTTAACCCATTCATTCCTTAGTGGGAGTTTCTTTAACCTCCAAGTAGTTGTGGTCTCTCCAAATTTTTTCTTGTGGTTGATTTCGAGTTTCATATCATTTCCATCGTGGCCTGAAAATATACATGGTATGATCTTGATCTTTTGGTACTTGTTGAGGGCTGATTTGTGACCCAGTATGTGATCTATTCTGGGGAATGTTCCATGTGGACCCAAAGAGAATGTGTATTCTGCTACTTTAGGATGAAATGGTTTGAATATATCTGTTAAGTCCAACTGGTCCAATGTGTCATTCAAAGCATTGTTTCTTTGTTGATTTTCTGCTTAGATGATCTGTCCATTGCTGTAAATGGAGTGTTACAGTCCCCTACTATTATGATATTATCAATGGGTTTCTTCATGTTTGTGATTAAATGATTTATATATTTGGGTGTTTCACGTTAGGGGCATAAATATTTCCAGTTGTTAGATCTTAGTGGATCGATCCCTTCATTATGATATAATGCCCTTTTCCATCTCTTGTTACATTCTCTGTTTTAAAATCTAGTTTGTCTGATATAAGTATGGCTACTCTGGCTTTTTTTTTTTTTTTTTTTGACATCCATTAACGTAATATATGGTTCTGCATCCTCTCACTTTCAATTTCAGGTGTCATTAGCTCTAAAATGAGACTCTTATATGCAGCATATAGATGGATGCTCGTTATGTTGGTTTTTTATCCATTCTGATACCCTGTGTCTTTTGATTGGAGCATTTAGTCCATTTACATTCAGAGTCATTATTGAAAGATATGAGTTTAGTGCCATTGTGTTACCTGTAGAGTTGGTGTTTCTCGTAATGTTCTCTGGTTCTGTGTAGTCTTTGTTGTTTCGGTCTTTTTTTTTTCTCCACTCAGAGAGTCCCCCTTAAAATTTCTTGCAGAGCCGGATTAGGGTCATGAACTCCTTTAGTTTTTGTTTGTCTGGGAAATCTTTCTCTCTCCTATTCTGAAAGACAGCCTTACTGGATAAAGAATTCTAGGCTGCATATTTTTCCTATTCAGCACGTTGAATATTTTTTGCCACTCCCTTTTGGCCTGCCAAGTTTCAGTGGACAGGTATGCTGCTAATCTTATGTGTCTACCCTGTAGGTTAAGGCCCATTTGTCCCTAGCTGTTTTCAGATTTCTCACTTTATTTTTGTATTTTGCAAGTTTCACTATGATATATAGTGGTATTGACCTGTTTTTGTTGATTTTGAGGGGAGCTCTCTGTGCCTCTAAAACTTGAATGCCTGTTTCCTTCCCCAGATTCGGGAAGTTCCTTAACTAAAAGTTGTTCAAATAAACCTTATGTCACTTTTTCTAGCTCTTCTTCTGGGATTCCTATGATATGGATATTATTTTGCTTTACAGAATCACTGAGTTCCCTAAGTCTCCCTCCATGATCTAATAGTTTTCTTTCCCTCTTCTTTTCAGCTTTATTATTTCCCATAATTGTATCTTCTCTATCACCTGTTTTCTCCTCTGCTTCTCCAATCCTCATTGTGACTGTATCCAGTCTGTTTTGCATCTCAGTTATAGAGTTTTTTATTTTAGACTGACTAGGTTTTAGGTCTCTGATCTCTGCAGCAAGGCTTTCTCTTGTGTCTTGTATCCTTTTTTTCAAGCTCCGCTAATAGTCTTATGGGTGTTGTTCTAAATTGTTGTTCAGATATATTTCTTATATCTATTTTGAGCAAGACCCTGGTTATGATTTCTTCTTGACCTTTCTTTTGGGGAGAATTCCTCCACCTTGTCATTTTGGCTAAGTTTCTGTTGTTTGTATGTTTTGAAACCTTGTTATGTTTCCTGCACCTGTGAGTAATGCTATATTAAAAAGGGACCATACACTGTCCACAGCCTGGTACTACAGAAAGTGTTTCTAGTGTATGCTGTGTGCACTCTGCTGTTGCATTTTTGGCTGCTCTTTCCCACTAGTTAGTCCTTTGCAAAGCTCCTCCTTGCTTGCAGTGGGGAGCGTTTGGACCCTTAACTAGGTATGCTTTGATTTCTTTGTTAAAATAAGCCTGGAATAAAAGAAGAAAATAGTCTGATGAAAACAAAACAAAACAAAATGAGAGAGAGAAGAAGAAATGAAAAAAGCCATACAATCAAAAAACTGTAAGTCTGATTCCAAAAAGGAAAGAAAAAAGATGCCTGATCCAAAAGAGAGAGAGAGAGAGAGAGAATAAAATGAAACCAAAAAATAAACAAACAAAAAACTATGAGCCTGACGCCAAAAGGAAAAGGAAGAGGAAAGAAAAAAATAAGAAAACAAGTCTGGTCCTATTTCCACCAGAACTGTAGATGTCATTTTGGAGCACTCTTTTCAGTATACTTGGTGCCTGGAGGTTACTGGCTGTGCTGGTCTTCTGGATGAGACGTCTGCTATGCTGGCTCAGAGTCAAACTTGCTCCAGTAAATATGGAATTGCTAAGCACAGAGTCTGGGGTGGGGGGAGTTGGTTTAAGCAGGTCTGCCTCCACCGGGGGCCACTGTATTGCTCTCTGAAAAATCACCATGCTGGTGTTAGGGGGGAAATGGTGCAACCCTAATCTCTCTACCCTAGACAGGAGACCTCACACCTCCTACTAACCCCTGTTTGTCAGCCCTCACCGAATAGCAAGAGCAGTCTGGTTGCCCTGCACCACAGCCCTCCTGCATTTTTTCTTTGGCACACTGCTAGGATTCAAAACTCAAAGTCTTAAGAGACCACCCAACACCTGCAGCCCTGTCCCTCTCTCCACAGTAGAGCCTCTCCACTCTATGACTGATGTCCTTTGTCCCAGAAAAACAATCCTAACCCTGCAGAGTGTGTGGAATCTATGGTGTAGCACATCTAAGAGCAGCAAAAAGGTTATATGATCTCTGCGTGTGCCTCTGTCCCCTGCGGCTGATAGGCCTTTTGCTGGCACCTATGGGATTTTTTGTCCTAGGAGAGGCAATATACCCTCTTCCAAAAGTACTCCAGGAAGGGGAATGTTCTCTGCCACTGTGCCTGGAAATCCCTACACCACGTTATGCACTCCGGGGCCAGCTCCTTCCTCCCCAGGAGCACACACCACAGCTCCACTCTGGACAAAGTCGTGCACTTCCAAAACCTCAGAGTTTGAGCTCCACAAGCTGTCTGCAAAAAACCACACTCAGTACCTCTCGCTCCCCAGTTCATGGTCCAGAGAGGCTTTCCTGTTGTACGAATCCAATGCCACATTCTCTCAACCCCTCTCTCCTTTTCTCCCTTTGTCTCTTCATGGAAAGGATTCCCTCCCCTCTGCAGCACTGCAGTTTTTCTCTCCCCCAGTTCACTTCCACACATCTCGCACCAGCTACACTGTCTCCCTCCAACCTTGGAGGTACTTCTGCTACTCCACAGATCAATTTCCTGAGTTTCCATGTGATCTGACCTCAATACAGCTGTGTTTGAGAAATGAGGAAAGCCCGGGGTCTACCTACTTCTCCACCATCTTAACTCTTCCCATAGCAGATCATAATTTTAAAGTGGCTGTTATAACTATGCTTCATGAAGGGATTACATGTTTATAATAAATGAAAATATAGAGAACCTCAATAGAGAAAATAAACTACTTAAAAAAAACTAAATGACAATTCTAGAACTGAAAAAAAATATTTAAAATTAAAAATTCAGTGGATAGGTCTAACAACAGAATGAAGACACCAGAGGAAAAAGTCAAAGACCTTGAAGTTAGATCAGTATAAAGTATCCAGTCTGAAGAACAAAGAGAAAAAAGCTTGGGGAAAAAAAATGAACAGACTCAGAAGGCTAAGAAACAATGCTAAAATGTCTAACATGTGTAACTGACTCTTCTCCTGAAGGGGAGAAACTAGCAAAGAGAGACCAAAGTTTTGAAGAAACGATAGCTCAAATTTGGTAAAAGACATGCATTTACAGATTCAAGAAGCCCAATATATCCCAAGTAGGATAATACAAAGAAAACTTCCCTTAGGCACACTGTAGTCAAACTGCTGAAAACCAAAGATAAGGGGAAAATCTTGAAGGTAGCCAGAAAAGAATTACATTTCATATGGGAATAGGAGGAACAGCTCAAATGATTCTGACTTCTCATCAGAAACAATGGAGCCCAATATCTGATAAAGGGTTAATATCCAAGCTATACAAGGAACAAATAAACTCAACAGCAGAAAAACAGCCCAATTAAAAAATGGATAAAGGACATAAATGGACATTTTTCTGAAAAAGACATACTAATAGCCAACCAATAGGTAACATGAAAAGGTATTCAACATAACTGATCATCAATAAAATGCAAATCAAAACTACAATGAGGTATCACCTCATACTTGTTAGAATGACCACTATCAAAAAGACAAGAGAAAATGCTAGTGAGGATGTGGAGAAAAGAGAATGCTCATACAGTGTTGGTGAAGTGCAAAGTGGTATGACCACTATGGAAAACAGTCTGAAGCTTTCTCAAGAAATCATAGAACCACCATATAATCTGTCAATTCCACTTCTGGGTGTACGTCCAAAGGAAGTGAAACCATTATCTCAAAGAGGTATCTGTACTTCCATGTTCATTGTAGCACTATTCACAACAGCCAAGGCATGGAAAAAACCTAAGTGTCTGACAACAGGTGAATCAAGAAAATGTGATATATTTATACAATGTGATACTATTCAGTCTTAGAGAGGAAATCCTGTCACTTGCCACATCATGGATGGAACTTGAGGGCATTATGCTAAGTGAAATAAACCAGAGAGGGAAAGACAAACACTGCATGGTATCACTTATATGTGGAATCTTAAATAAAAAAAAAAAAAAAAAAAAGTCAAATGCATAGAAGCAGAGGAGAAAAGTGGTTGCCAGAGGGGCTAGAGGATAAGGAAAATAGGTTGGTAAAAGACTACAAACTTCAGCTATAAGATGAATAAGGTCTGAGGATCTCATGTATAGCACAGTAACTATAGTTGAGAACACTGTATTGTATAATTCAATGTTTCTATTTTTTTTTGTTTTTTTTTTTATTTAATTGTGAGACAGAGAGAGACAGAGCATAAGTGGGGGAGGGGCAGAGAGAGAGGGAGACACAGAATCTGAAGCAGGCTTCAGGCTCTGAGCTGTCAGCACAGAACCCTATGCAGGACTCGAACCCACAAATCATGTGATCATGATCCGAGCCAAAGTTGGACACTTAACTGACTGAGCCACCCAGGTGCCCTCGTTTTTTTAATTTTTTTTTTTTTTTTGAGACAGAGAGAGACAGAGCACATCAACGTTTCTAAAGAGTAGAATTTCAATGTTCTCATCATTCACCCCCACAAAAAGTAAATATGTGAGGTGATGGATGTGTTAATTAACTCAATGGGGGGAATTCTTTCACAATGAATATGTGTATATGTGTGTATATATAAAATCACATGCTGTACACTTTAAATATTTTATCAATGTTGTCAATTATACCTCAATAAAGCTGAAAGAAAAGAAACAATGGAGGAAAGAAACCAGTGGACCAACATCTCTAAAGAATTGAAAGTAAAAACTTTTCAAACCAGAATTCTATATCCATCAAACTATCCTTTAAAAACAAAGGTAAAATAAAGGTATTTCCAGATAAAAAGGAAACTAAAAAAGTTCACCATTAGCAGATCTTCATGCAAAAAATGCTAAAGACTTCAGGCTGAAACCAAGTAATGTAAGAGGGGAAATTCGGATCATTAGAAACATATAAAGAAGATAGGAAGTGATAAACAGCTAGCTAAATACAAAACCACATTTCTCATCCCCACCCTGCTCTACCCAAGCCTGTTTTTCCAGTAGGTTTACTTATCTCAGTGATAAAAACTCCATTTTCACAGTTCCCCAGGCAAAAAAACAAAAACAAAAACAAAGCCTTGGCATGAGCTCTTCTTCCCCTCAAACCCCAGCAAGTGCTCTTGGCTCTACTTTCAAATTGACATGTATTCAGAATCTGACCATTCTTTTTACCTCTATTTGCCTTCCTGCTCCAAGCCACTGCTATCTCTCACCTGGATTACTCAATAGTCTGCTCATCAATCCTCCCTAATTTTACACTTGCTACCATTCAGTAAATGGCAAATGACACAGCCACTTTGCTCATTAACACTCTCCACTGGCTTCTCACCTTACCCAGAAACAAAACAGAATTCTTGTCACAGTCTACAAAGTCCCCATGTGATATGGCCCATGCCACTTCTCTGCCCTCTCTCCCTCCCTCCCTCCCTCTCTTGCTTACTCTGATCTGGCCACCTTGGCTTCCTTGCTGTTCCATAAACACATTAGCATTCTCCTGCCTCTGACTCAGCTCTCACCCCATTACCCTTCTCTGATATGTAAGAGCAGGGCTCACTCCTTCACTTCTCTGCCTACATGATGCCTTATCCATCCTAACCATCCTAAATAAACCAACAAAACATACATTCTCTTCATCCTTTGTCTACTGTTAGTTTTCTGCATTACACTTATTGCCTTCATATTTTAAATGTTTATTGAACTAATGAATGGCACAAATACCTAGAATACAAGGCTGAAGGCTGAGACAAAGGCCTAAGAGATCTCAAAGGAGGAAACTAGTATTTATTTAACATCATCTGTTTCTAGCACTGCTAGCTATGTTATATCATTTGATCTTTATGACCATTTGTTAACTAATTTGTTGTTATTAACTTACAGAGATGTTGAGGCCCAGAGAGGCTAAGTGATTGCCAAGGTTACATACATAGTAAATGGTGGCAGAATTCAAACCTAGATCTTTATAACTTCATTTATATATTCATTTCATAACTCAGCTCCCCAAACCCCATCTGGATCAGGTGAGGGAAGGGGGAGGGAGTATTTCCTGGAGGAGGTGGAACCTTGATTCCTGTGAGATAATAAAAAAAAATGTATCTATTAGTCTCTGTCCCTGGTTCTTAGCACAGAACTGCTAAAACCCTTGCAATTTCCTAAGTGATAAGAACACTAGAAGCATCTTTTGTTCTAATATATTTGTTCTTTAACCCTGGTTCCTGACACAGGGCTCCTAAATCCCTTGGAATTTCCTGGGCGACAGCAGTATCTTTTGTTCTTTTGAGGTGACTCTTGGTGAGCTTCTAGATGAGGGCTTGTCACCAGAAAGACCAAGCCACGATGAGAAGCTTGGAATTTTCATCCCTATGCCCCCATTCTCCAGAAGGGGGAGATTGGGTGGATATGGACTTAGTTAACTTGATTACACCTACATGATTAAGCCTCCATAAAATCCCAAAAGTAGGGGGTTTGGAGAGCTTCCAGGTTGGTGAACACATGGAGGTGCCGGGAGAGCAGAGTGCTCAGAGAGGACATGGAAGCTCCTCACCTTTTCTCATGTATCCTGCCTAATGAAGCTCCTCCATCTAGATATTCATCTGTATCCCTTATCATATCCTTTTATAATAAATATAAACATTAATTAAACTGCTTTCCTGAGCTCCATGGGCTGCTCTAGCAAATTAATCAAACCTGAAGAGGGGGGTTTTGAGAACCTCCAATATATAGCTGATAAGTTAGAAGCTTGTGTGACAACCTGGACTTTTGATTGACATCTGAAGTGATGGGGTAGGGGACAGTCTTGTAGGATTGAGCCCTTAACCTATGGGACGTGATTCTACCTCCAGGTGGACAATGTCTGAATTGAGTTAAATTGCAGGACACCCAGCTGATGTCTCAGAATTGCTCAATGTGGGGAAAAACCCCACACATCTGGTGTCAGAAGCATCACAAGTATCATAATAGCATGAGTAAAGGAGACACATAGGAGAGTTTTTCCGAACATAGTTCCAAAGGATTAGTTACAGGCAAGAGATTAGCATTGCTCACGATTCCAAGGAGTTGGGTGGAGTATAAATTTGCTAAAAGGAAAGGGACGTTCTAAGACATATTATGTAAGAGGTGAGGCGATATCGAGAGCAACCCTTTCTGCTTCACAATTAATTCTGCCTAAACTTCCCAACAATTACAGTTGTGCCCAACTGGAGCCAGTGACCTAGACAATAAGGATTGTGAAACTGAATAAAAGAAATCTCATTTAAAATGGAGTCGGGAGGCCAGAAGGGGGTGCTCTCACACTGTATCACTCCCAGCCCTTTGCAGCCCCAACAGATAGAATTGTACCTTGAATTCGCAACCCAGCTAGAAGAAGCCTACTTTACTACCTCAGGAAGAGGAAGGAAGATTTTTCTCCTTGCCTGGCAACAAACCAGCCAATGAGAGACTCACAACTCAGCCACTGAAAAGTTGGTACAACTCGCATTTTTACTCCAAAGGACTTTTCATTTACAACGGCCTCTCCCAACTTCCCCTTTCTACTCTACACAGGAGCCTTCTTCTCCTTTGTTCTCCTTACTTGCCTATGGCTTTTGCTGTAGCTGGCTTGTTCCAAACTGCAATTCCTCTGTGGTTCCTGAATAAACCCATTCAGCTGGGAAAAAGACAGGCTGTTTTACTTCTAAGGTCAACAGGATTATAATCTAATCATCCCTTTTCCTTACAGATTGCTTTAGAGTTTACAAAGTACTTTCACATGTATTACCTCATTGATCCTGTGACAGCTCTGTAACTAGGATAGGGCAAATATTCTTTTCCCCGTTTTGTATATGAGGAAGTGAGGGCTCAGTTATTTATTAGACACCAACACAGGTCTTTCCACTTGAGGGTCAGTGCTCTTTCAAGGTAGTGAGACCACCAGCCTTGAAGTGTTTGGTAGAAGACACAGGACTCCATGTCAGATTGGGGTGTGTGAACAATGGTAAAAGAACAAGATGAACTTTGTGGACTTTATGTTCCTGGTTCAATCAGTTTTGCAAACAAGTAATTATGATAAAGTATATACAGATGGTCCCAGACTTAGGATGGTTCGCTTTATGATTTTCCTACTTTATGATGGTGTGAAAGTGACACTGAACTTCAATATTTGAATATTGGTCTTTTCCCAGGCCAGTGATATGCAGATACCCTCTTCTGACCCTGAGCACTGGCATCAAACTACAGCTCCCAGTCAGCCACGTGATCATGAGGTAAACAGTCAACACACTTACAGCCCTCTGTAACAATACACCTGTTCTGTTTTTGACCTTCAGTATAGCATTCAATAAATTACATAAGATACTCAACACTGTTATGAAATAGTTTCTGTGTTCTATGATTTCACCCAACTGTAGCCTCACATAAGTGTTCTGAGCACATTTAAGTTCAGCTAGGCTAAGCTATGATACTAAGCATTTTTCTCTTATGATGCCTTATTTTTTTTTAATTTTTATTTTCCATTTTAGAGAGAGAGCATGCACAAGCATGGGAGGGGGCAGAGGGAGAGAAAGAGAGACTCTTAAGCAGGCTCCATACTCAGTGCAGAGCCTGACATGGGGGCTTGATCCCATGACCCTTGGATCATGACCTGAGAAGAAATCAAGAGACACTCAATCAACTGAGCCACCTAGGTGTCCCACCTTATGATATTTTTTATTTATGATGAGTTTATCAGGACATAATCTGATTGTAAATGGAGGAAGATCTGTATAACATAAAATTTAACATTATAATAATTTTTAAATATACAGTTCAGTGGCATTAAGCGCATTCACAATGTTGTGCAATTATCACAACTGTCTATTTTCAGAATTTTTTTGTCATCCCAAACTAAAACTGTACCCGTTAAACAATAACTCTCCATTCCCCACTCCCCAGCCCATGAAAACTACCATTCTACTTTCTGTCTCTATGAATGTAACTATTCCGGGTACCTCATATGAGTATAAATACAATATTTGTCCTTTTGTGTCTGGCTTAATTCACTTGGCAAAATGTTTTGTAGCATTTATCAGAATTTCACTCCTTTTTAAGGCTGAATAATATTCATCACATATTTTTACTACATTTCAGTATTTATTCATTGTTGCCATGGTTGAATCTTGCTGACAAAGCACAGCAGCCTCCTTCATCAGAAATATTTTTCCTGAGGCTGCCAGTCCCAAGATCAAAATATATCAGCATACTTTCTCCTTACCCCAGGGAGGCCCCACCTCCCCACCCCCGATGCAAGCAGGGCTATTTGCACAGAGAATGACCTACTTGGGATCAGATCCCATTCTGAGGACCAGACTTCCTAGAAATTTCTAGTCTTCTAGAAGACAGTACTATGCAAGGGCCAGGCACTAGAACTTCTCTTTCCTTGAAGAACAGAAATGACAAAATGTTCCAGGTCCTCTTCCTTCCCCAAACTCAGAAATGTAGCCCAGCTGCTCAAATTGCCTGGGCAAGGGAATGAGAGAAAGGTGGCCCACAGGGCACAGCCACAGTTTTTCCCCTTGTTTCCTCACACAATCTCCCAAGAATCCTCCATCCTGTGTAGCCATTGCTCTCTAGAAGCCAGAACAGGGTGGTGTGGCCACCTGTTGGGCATCGGCAGTGGTGCAGCCTTGGGGTGCAGAGAGGCCACAGGTCCACACAGTACCCCTTGCTCCCCGCCATCACTGGGGAAGGAAAGGGCTTGCAGGCTGAAATTGCTTCAGGAGAAGCTAAACAAAAGCAAAAATAAAAAACCAAACCAAAACATGCTGCATCACTCCCCGGATGCAGTTGTAAGGGTCAAACCGCCCCACAAGGAAAGAGCTTGAGAGAACTTCAGGAATCATTCTTGTCTTTGGTTCCAACACCACACTATTGGTTTAATGTTTAATCATCATCAAAGATGATTAAAAACTTTAAACAAACTGAAGAGCTGGGGGGATCAACAGAATGTACTAACTTCCACTTTTGCCAAGAGAGGACATTTCGTAAAAAGTAATTATAAAATACCATCACCGGGGCACCTGGGTGGCTTAGTCGGTTAAGCATCCGACTTTCGCTTAGGTCATGATCTCGTGGTTGGTGGGTTCGAGCCCCGCGTCGGGCTCTGTGCTGACTGCCAGCTCAGAGCTTGGAGCCTATTTCGGAGTCTGTGTCTCCCTCTCTCTCTGACCCTCCCCTGCTCACGCTGTCTCTCTCTCTCTCTCTCTCTCTCCTAGAAATAAATAAAAAATATTTAAAAAAATACCATCACCATTTCATAAATGACATGAGCATTTTAACACCAAACATGTAAGAAATCCTTCTCAAAATAAAATACAATTCCTGAATCAAAAAGAGAAAAAAAAAAAAAACCCAAACAAAGGCACCTCCTACATCCAGACAATGGAATTTTATTCAGCGCCAAAAAGATATGAGTGATCAAGCTGTCAAAAGACACAGAGGAAACTTAAATGCAAATTGCTAAGCGAAGGCAGCCAATCTGAAGAGGCTACATACTGTGTGATTCCAAAGATAGAACACTCTGGAAAAGGTAAAACAATAAAAAGATCACCTGTAGACAGGGGTTGTGGGGGCAGGGAGGGAGAGAAGGATGGGTAGGTTAAGCACAGGGCATTTCTGGAGCAGTGAGACTACTCGGCAGGTACTATAATGGCGGATGCGTGTTGTCGTATATTTGTCAAAACCCAGGGAATGTGCAACACTGGGAGTGAACCCTAATGAAAACAATGGACTCGGGGTGATCCTGATGTGTCAGTGCAGACTCATGGACTGGACCAGATGCTCCCCTCTGGCGAGGGATGGTGGTGGTGGTGGAGGCTGGGGGTGGGGGGTGGGAAGGGGGAGATATGGGAACTCTTTGTACTAGCTGTTCAATTTTGCTGTGAACCCAAGACTGCCCTAAAATATAAAGACTACAAAACAAAAGCACCCCCAGATTCCCTGAGCTCTGTGTAACAAGGAGAGCCACCTGGATCCTCACACCAGTCACTCAGTTCCAGGCTCAGAAAGCCCTGGTCTCCCCCAGGAGTTCTCACAGCCCCTCTCTCTCTCTTCTGATCCATCTTCTCCCCATAGGCAGGGACAACAGCCACTCTTTCGCCTTTTTAGTGAAGTGTAGGAAGAAGCTCTCTGGAGTCCCTTTAAGTCCTCTGTTCTATTCCAGCTTAAATGTCACCTCCTCATGAGGTCTTCCTTGACCACCCTAACCCCCAGCCTCTGCCCCTCCTATTATCCCATCTGGTTTTTGGCCCAGCACTCATTACTACCTGAAATTCACTGCTTGCTTACACATTTCTTTTACATTGCCCCATAACCGAATATAAGCCCCACCAAGGCAGACACTGTCCCTAGTGCTCAGAACAGTGGGCGGGACAGAGTAAGAGCTCAAAAATGTTTGTTGATGGCCTGAATAATTGTGTTACTGACCAGCTGCATAACCTGGGGCAAGGCAGTTAAACTTCTCTGGACCCCAGTTTCCTCATCTGTAAAATGGGCAATTAGACTTAATGATCATGATCTCTTCTTGCTGCAGCGCTCTGAGCATTCCAACAACCATCAGAATGACCTTGTTATTCCACTCGAGGGCTTCTGCCAGACCACGGGGTGACTGCGAGGTATTCAGGGAGAGAATTCCTAGCGACTCAATGTTGCCTGACCTCCCAGGCTAGGTTCGTGGGTGTAAGCGAGAGGTCCAAATGTGTGCTGGGTAGGGGTGCCTGGGTGGCTCAGTCGGTTAAGTACCTGACTCTAGATTTTGGCTCAGGTCATGATCGTGCTGTTGTGGGACTGAGCCCCAGGTTGGGCTCTGCGCCGACAGCACGGGGCCTGCTTGGGATTCTCTCTCTCCCTCTCTCTCTGCCCCTCCCCTGCTTGTGCTTGTGCACTCTTTCAAAAATAAACATGTAAGAAAAATGGGTGCTGGGGTGGGGTGGAGCTTGGGGGATGAACCTCCCCTAGAATGTAAGCTCCAAGACAGTAAGGATCTTGTGTTTGTCTGTCTATCCTATATGCCGAGAACAGTGCCTGGCACACAGTAGTCTCAACAGTGCTTGAGTGGAGCACACGCAGTGCATGCGTTTCCCCTCTTGGGTGAGTACTGTTTGGGTCATGTGTGGAACGAAGACCGCAATCATCGCCCCCATTGTCCGCAGTGTTTGCACCTGAATCACCTCATGTGCGCCTCATGACAACCTCATGAGGTTAGTCCCATTAAGTGTTATTATCCCCAATTTACAAATGAGCTAACTGAGGCTCAAGGAATTTGGCCTGCTCAAGGCCACATAGCTGGCCAATGGCAGAGCCTGATCTCAGACCCAGGTTTTCTTTTACTGCAGACCCAGCGCTTGTGCGTGTTGCTGGTCGTGCAAAGCTGTGAGTGTGAGCAGGAGAAGGAAGGCTTGTGTTACAATCAGGCCCTGAAGAGAGAAAAGGAGGAACAGAGAGAAGCACTACGTGCACTGGAGCATGCGTGGGGCTGAGCCCACGGCCCGCTGGCTGGGGTGGGGGCTGGGTGAGTAGCAAGGGGATGGAGCTTGCTACCCGCCCCCCATAGTGATCGGTGACTGCACACAGGGAGCTGCTGGAGAGACTGCCGGCCTCACGTAGGCTCCGCTGCCCCTCAGGCCCAGACTCTCACGGCTCCAGACAGGCCCTTCACAGGGCCCAGAAGCCCAGGATGTGGGCAAACTGGTTTGAGGAACACAAAAGCCACCTCAAAGCTTCTTCCCTTTCCCGCACCAAGCACGTACCTGCCCCTCACCCTTCCGCCATGGAGGACTCTTGAAAATGACATTTGCCCACCTCCGAGTCTCGCTGACTTTGCCAAAGTCACTCACACGTCACCCCAAATCGTAGCTACATACACACACAGCCGCGTGCCTCCCATGGGGGCCCCCATGCATAGCCCTGTCCCGCCCTCACCCACCTCCACCTGTGGAAGCCCTTTGGCCTCATCCTTCAGAATCTTCTCTGCTTTCTGGGCCTAACGTGGCTTCCATCTCCTGCACACAAAGCCCCGACAGGCCCTCTGCCCTGGCTCCTACCGCTGGAGCCTTTCACTCTGTTTATGCGTCTGTGTGACTACTTCCCCCAAAGCTGCCAATTCCCCGCGGGTAAAACTCAAGTCCCCGACCTGGCGCAGGGGTCACAGAAGCGGTCACTTTGCACCAGGCCACAGCAGGGTGCCCCGGGGGGTCAGCGACCTTCACCCCTCCCTGAGAACTTGCCCCGCACGAGGCAGCGAGGAGGAAATGGGAGGTGGGGTAGAGGCCGGGACAAATGGCGGCCCACACACCTGCCTGTGTGAGTCACCGAGGGCACGCAGCCGAGCCGAAGTCATCTCTAAAGCTGGTGCGAGCCAGACAGGTGGGAAGTGCGAGGGCCCATCTGCAAAGCCAGTGGGAAGAGGCACTGGGTCAAAATGTCCTTCTCTTGCTGGAGGGACAGATTTCCTTCCGGATTCCCCAGCGGGACCTGAAATAGCAAGAGGAGGGATGTCTTGATCAATCACAGGATACATTTGGGGTTTGTTCCATCAGTCAACATGCGCCGAGCCCCGCGGCCTCCCCACTGCTGTGTGCCAGACTCTAGAACTTAGATTCTACCTTCCCGCTTCAGAGGGACCTTGGGATGCAGCTTTCCCTGACTGCCGCTCTGGAAATGGGCCCCAGAGCTCAACCAAGCAGACAGTCATTACCGCCAAGTGTAGCTCATAGTTATTTATTGATCACATGCTTGTTGATTGCCGACTCTCCCGAGCCTCGTGCTAAGGGCTCCACGCACATTCTCATTTACTTAACGGGGTGACTCCTGCAGGTGATTCTGGTGGCTACCGGGAGAGGAGGCGAATCCAACCAGGGTGGGGTGACCGGATGCCTTGACTGGCCCCAGACAGTCCCATTATATGTCTGTTGTCCCAGCCTCACCATCAACAGAGCTGCCTCTCACTCTCAGAAGTGACCTGAGGAGGAGAAAATGATGGGTCTGGGGGGACTCTCCCTGGCCTGGCACAGGGGAGCTGTGTGTGAGGCACCTGTTTCCCAGAGGGGCACCTGGGCCTGCACAGGCAGACACTAGAGGGCGCCAGTCGGTTGTGCTTGGCCTCCGCATCTCCACAGTGCCCAGCAGCCGGCAAGGCCAGTCTCGGGAAAGCAGAGGTGGCAGGTGGGGGGTGAGCTAGGAGAGTGCCCAACAGAGCCCTGGCTGAGCCCCTTCCTGGCCTAGACCCAGGTTGGCCCGCCCCTCTCACACCCCCATCTACCCAGCAGCACTCCTGAGCAGCTGCACTCCTGAGCAGGGAAGCAGGCAGAGCCCTCTCCCTCCAGGGACCTGGGAATCCTATGAGTGAAGAGATGCTCTAACACTGTTCCTCTCTCCATTTCAGCCTGGCCAGGCCCCTGCCAGCCTCTCCCCCAGGATCTTGGGTGCAGTATGGTTCACCCTGGGCTGGAGGCCTCAGACCACAAGGCCTGCGACTGGGCTGCAGGTGACCATTCTGGAAAAATATAATGATTGGGCCAATGATCAAGGGAACTCCTCAGCCCTCCAAGGGGTGGGTGTGGGAGTGAGGAGGACAGGGCACAGGAGGTGGAAGGAAGGGCTGAAAGAGCACTTGGTTAGTTGCGCGGGGTGCCCCACCCAGCACTCTACCCTGCAACTGCAACCAGACACAGGATTGGCCTCCAGGGGGACAAACCATTCCCATTCAGACAAAGCCCTGGCCCAGCCCCGGATGACTCCTCCCCAGCAGCGGGTCTGAGATTGCTGGGGCGTCGGGCACGGAGCAGGGGTGAGCAGGCCTGCTTCCTTAAACCAGACGCCCCCAGGCTTCTATCTTCAGCCCACTCCTTGAGAAGGCTGCACCAAGGGCAGGCCTGGGGACTGTTAGAAGTGCTTTGGTGCTCAACAGACGTGGGTGTGGGTTGCAGCTCTGATGTTGGTGGCTGGGTGACGTTCGGTGTGTCATTTAACTTCTCTAAGCCTCAGGTGGCACCTGCAGAAGGTAACAAGAGCACCTATTTGGTAAGGCTGGCGTCAGATTAGATGCAATGAAGAACATAAAGTGCACAGCTCAGTGCCTGGCACCCAAGTGAACAGTGAGGAGTGCTCGCAGTGTAGGACGCCCAGAGCAGCGCCAGCATGGCCCTCTGTCACGAGAGTCCTTGTCTGCAGGAGAAAAACAAAGACGGACTTCGCAATGAACCATGGTACACACGGTACACACGGCCGAACCTTCTATTGGACAGTGACATCAATGGATGTAGGCGGCCATGGATGCCTCCATGCCAGCAGTGTCAACCTTTTTAAAGAATCACTTATCCAGGGGCGCCTGGGTGGCTCAGTCAATTAAGCATCCAATTCTTGATTTTGCTCAGCTCATGGTCTCACAGTTTGTGAGATCAAGCCCCGCCTCGGTTTCCGTGCTGACAGAATGGAGCCTGCTTGTGATTCTTTTTCTCCCTCCCTCTCTCTCTCTCTCGAAATAAACAAACATTTAAAAAGGGAAAAGAATCATTCATTCATTATTCATTCATTCATTCTTTCATCCCAGATTACAACTGTTGTCCTGGCATAATTATGAATAGCCTCCTTTTACTCTTGAAGTGTCCCAGTTTGGATGATAAGTTATGGTATCGCCCTGCTTTGCCAGATCCTGTGGTAGGCACTGGAGATTGGGAGAGGGATGATGCACACCCTCCCCCCTGCCCTCCAGGGCTTCCCTCCAAGGAGTCTCTGGAATGCAGTGTGAGAGGGTGGGGCTGGGATGCTGCTACGTGGCCAACTGGTGTCCCTCTGCCCCTTAAGAACCTACCAGGAAAAACAACCTTTGATTTATCTACCCTTCTTGGGTTTATTTCATTTTACTTACTTACAAACCAACCTTTTGGGGGTCAATTCTTGCCATACTTTTTCCACCGAATACATGAGGTAATGGTCTTTCTATTTGTTCTAATATTATTTTCCTCCAGCCTCTGAAGCTGCCTTCTATTCAAATATTTGCAGTATTTAAAAAAAACAAAACAAAACAAAACAAAAACCTGGGTGGCTCAGTCAGTTGAGCGTCTGACTTTGGCTGGGGTCATGATCTCACGGTTGGTGAGTTCGAGCCCTGCATTGGGCTCTCTGCTGTCAGAGTAGAGACTGCTTCGAATCCTCTGTTCGCCCCCTCTCCTCCCTCCCCTACTCACTCTCTGTATCTCAAATATAGATAAACATTAAAAAAAAAAAGAGTTACAAATATCCCATCGGTTCTGTGGGATCGTAGAACACCACCTAGAGTCACACTCCGAATGGCCAGCCCCTCATAACTTATGCCAAAACACAACCCAACATTTCATGAAATGGGGAGAGTCTTAAGGAAAAGGAAAGGAGGGGCAAAAGGAGATGAAAGAGACAGTGATGTCTCCTGAGGGTGGCCGGGGCTCGTGGCTAGAGGAAGCACCTCTGGGCTCCTGCCTGATCATCTGCATGAGGTTGGGGCAGGGTGACTGCCCTCCCCGAGGGGCAGTAGGCAGCCAGGCGTGAGTGTGTGGGCACAGGTGGTGCCCCCCCACACCCATGCCAGAACCAGACATGCCTTGGAATGTGGAGGGTTTAAGAGGCCACACCCCATGTCAAACATCCTCCTCCTCCCCCCTACCTATGTCCTCTACCCGCCGCCCCCCCCCCCGTTAGCTGGATAGCATGAGAGTCCCATGTTTGCAACAGGATGTGTGTCTGTCCAGCTAAGTGTCCCACAGGAGTCCTATCTGTCCCACCTCTCATCTGGGGATACATCTCATGGCTCTACCTCACCATTCCCCGAGAATCGTGACTGGGTGAAAATAATGACAATCCACGGGTCATGGGGGAGTGTGGCCTTATTTAGATGTGTTGCCACCAGAGGAGGAAGAGGAGGAAGGAGGGGGAGGGGGCTGAGAAGCAGACAGGAGTGAAAGGAGAAGAAAGAAAAAGGCATGGGTGATTCTGAGAATTGAGGGTAGCTTGTGACGTCACCGTGGGGAGTGTTTCACCCAGGTCAGTGGGTGGGGGCAAAGCATGGTGACTGCGGCCCTGTGACTCAGTTATGAGCCCTGTATCCAGAAGTCCTTCATTTAGTAAGTCATTAATTCTGTCAACACACGTTTATGGAGCTGTTATTATGTTTGAGACACTGGACTAGGCAGCAGGGAGGCAGAGCGAGCTGATGAGGGGTGGGGGCGGGTTGCTGGAGCCTCCAGACCTGGCAGGAAATGATGTTCCCCTGCAGAGTGTAGGTATGCAGGGAGGTGGGGGGCGGGGAGCTGCGGGGGACAAGCCACCTCTCAGAGGGAGTGGCCAGGGAAGGGCCAGCCGGCTGGGATAAGTCCCGTGGGAGGAGTAGGCAGAAGCCAGACGGAGGAAGGGAAGGAGGGAGGGGTAGGGAGTTTCAGGCACAGGAAGGAGATTCGTGCTTGAAGGCACGGAGGGTGGGAGGGGAGGTTTGGGGAACCGTAAGTAGTTCTTGAGAGGCTGGAGGGAGAGGCAGTGAGAAATGAGCTTGAAGAGGTAAGAAGTGAGAGGTAAGGGAAATGAGTCCTACAGGAGTTCAGAGGCTGTCTCCAGGTGGTGAGGCCCCCTGATGGGGAAAACCCAGGAGAATATGGTCAGATCCCCCTCTCGCAGGGGTGTGGCCTGTGCTGGAGGGGCTTCAGAGCATCACCCACACCGCCCTGCAGCGGCCCTCGGCCCTCGGAGGTGTCCCCAGCAGATAGATGGAAAGGCTGAGGCGCAGGAGGCAATGAGCTGGCGCTGGCTTCTCAGCTGAGAAGCCGCAGCCAGGGCTGTCAGAGCTTTCGAAGCTGGCCGCCACCAGGCCTCCTTACCACCTCCTGCTTGAACTCACTTTCCAGGCTACTTTACAGCTCCTCCCGGGCCACAGCCAGTTCACAGGGTGCCCCTAACAACAGCCAGGCTTCCCTGTGATGCATGGGCCACTCGGCCTGGGCCCTCTCAGCCATGCCCTGTCTGGTCCCATCATAGACCCAGAAACCTGCCTGCCTAGTCAAGAGCAGGCCAGCTCCAAGCAGTGTACTCCCTCCCTGTCTCTTGGGCGGGGAGGGAGCTACGGGGGCTCCCTCCTGAGGGAATTGAAGCCACATCATCCTGTAGGCCACAGCCCACCAAGATGATGAGGGCTCCCATGAAGGACCCTCCCTCCTGGAATTCTCTTTTATAAATAGGAGACTCAGGTAAGAACCATGAGGATGGGTCCCTGGACACCAAGGGATCGCTTCTGGGTGAGCAAGAGCCAGCCCCTCCCCCGCCCATTCGGGCCTGCAGTGGTTCCCGTCCGCACAGAAGGAAGGAAAGACCATTTCCACCTGGCCAAGGGTGCCAATACTGCCAGTACTTCCTTGCTGGCCATAAATTCCCAAATATATTTTTGCTTCCCCCTCTAACGTTGAACCTTGGGTATATTTCAAAGGAAACGCCACTCTGCCTGCTTCTGATTCATACCCGCTGAGCTCATCAAAACCAGAGTTATTTGGTAATAGCTGTTGGGTTTACTGGATGTCCTCTGGGATCTGTAAAAATCTCTGTTCCTCAGAAACAGGAAGTTTCAACAGGAGGACAGAGGCTGGTACAAAAATCAAAATTTGAGTTCTCTCTGACTATTGGAGAGGCACAGGGTTCATGGCATTTCCTTCCATCAGCCAATCAACACACATGGATTGGATACCTGCCTGTGTGCAGCAGCTAGGAACACAAAGATGATTTTTTTTTAAGTCTTTATTTTTGGGAGAGAGACAGTACAAGTAGGTGAGGAACAGAGAGAGAGAGAGGGAGACATAGAATCCGATGCAGGCTCCAGGCTCTGAGCTGTCAGCACAGAGCCCGACACGGGGCTCGAACTCATGAACCACGAGTTCATGACCCAAGCTGAAGTCAGATGCTTAACTGACTAGGCCACCCAGGCATCCCACAAAGATGATTTTTAAAAGGGTTCTGAATTAATTTGAAGGGCTGCCATAACTGACTGGATGACTTAAACATAGATATTTATTTTCTCACAGTTCTGGAGAGAGATGTCCAATATCATAGGTGTCTGCAGGGGTTTTGAAGGTTCTCCCCTTGGTTTGCAGATGGCTGCCTTCTCTCTGTGTCTTCACCTGGTCTTCCTCACATGTGGCTGTGTCCTGACCTCCTCTTCTTACAAGGACACTAGTCACAGTGGATTAGGGCCCATATGACCTCGTTTTAACTGAATTAGCTCTTTAAAGACCCTATCTCCAAATTCAGTCACATTAGGACTTCAACATCTGAATTTTGAGAAGAGGGGTGAAACAACATCTGAATTTTGAGAAGAGGGGTGAAATACAATTCAGCTGCTAAGAGGTTCTGATCTCAAAAAACCATTCTCCCTTGACAATGTCTCTCTGATCTCTATCTGAGGTTAGCATCCCAGATGAGGTGGTTTAGGATGTAATCCTCAGGCTGGTGTAGACTTTCTGAGGTGGACAATTCAGTGGAATGAGCATTGAGCTGTCAGATCTGGCTTCAAAGTTGGCCCCCTTCACTTACTCGTCGGGTGATGTAGCCCAAGTTATATAACCTCTGAAGCCTCAGTTTTCTCATTTGTACAATGTGGATAATATTACCTGTGTAGTATACAGGGGATTTTTGTGAAGATCTAGAAGGAGAATACATGGAAAACATAGCACAATGTCCAGGAGCAGAGTAGGTGCTCACAAAATGGAAGTTTCTCTTCCAGGTGTGTTTTCTGCAAGGTTTCTTCTACTGAAGATTGAAGGATGTATGACAACCCTTCTCTGGCAGGCGCAGTGTGCCAGTAAATGTAAGCAACTCAGGCGCAGGGTAACTTCCACCTGTCACTGCCTTGAAATACATTCCACCCTTAAGGCAGCCCAGGCTGAGGGCAGGTGGAGGGAGAAACGTTCTGGGATTGGACCTCACCAGGAGCACCCACTGCTGGGACTTCTGTGAAAACATGGTGTAGGAAAGTGGCAGGGGAGAAGTGTTGGGTCCAGGGTGAGCCCAGCTGTGGAAAACTGACCTTGCAGAAACAAATAAGCCCAAAGGATGACAAAGCCCTCTGGTCACAGGAAGCCCTCACAGTCCAGAGGTGTGGGGTCTAGACTAGTCAAATGATCTGGGTTCTACTCTCATGTCTGATATTTCCCAGTGGTGGGACATTAGCACTCACCAGGCCCCTCTGAGCTTCAGTCCCTGCAGAGAGACAAATGGAATAACGTGTTAGACAAATATGAGTTCATATATTATTAATAAGTCCAAAAGGCACTGAACCGGCACCCTCCTCTGGGCTACCACACTTTCTCAGCTGCCTGGGGCTGAAGGGGGAAGTCCCTGTTGCTCTGGTTTCCAGTTTCCTTAAACTGCCCCCATTTACACACACACACATTCCACACATTAAAGCAGATGAAGGATGCATATCCAGCTTCCGAGTGAGAGGGATGAGGGCTCATTTGGGCCACATCGCCTCTTCGACGTCTCCCACCCCTACCTGGGAGCCCTCTCCCCTCCCCCACCCTCCCCAAATTACTCACACTCCTGGAAACATGACTGATGACTTCAGGATGAGTAAGAGGCCCAGCACGTCATGGCCCAACTGCTGGCAGGGTAAATGAGTTCACTGCTCCCTTGAGCACGGCCACTTAGACATGTGCCAGGAGTCCCTTCTGGGGGAAGGGGGTCACGGGACCCTAGAGAGCAACTCGGCTTGATTTAGCAATAAGCTAGAAGTCCTTTGACCAATTTCCCTGTTTCCAACCCGAGTGATGACCGCCTTCTTAGCCTGGGGTGACTGCCCCAGTGACTCTCTGGGAGGCCGGGCAGTGGGGTCAGGGGTTCGCACTGAGCTCTAGGACACTGTGCTTCTCTGACCCTAGCACCCCTGGCCTCACCCCAGCACAGCATGGCCCAGGGCAGCCTTGAACTTGGCAGCCTAGCCTGGACTGCTTTGAAAGGGCCCTAATCCAGGACCCGACCTGCAGGGTGAGTGTGTGCGGTGGGTGTGTGTGTTTATACTTTCCTGCACACCCTAATCCGTGGTGCCAGTCAAGCAGACATTTTTGGTCTTTTCTCCATTTTCCACAGGTCCCATTTCTGAGCCTTTGGTGGAAATGGGATAACAGCAAAGGGGCGTATTAACTCAATGCGTTTTGAAATGCCCATTTTTACATTCTTGGAGTTAAGGTACAGGCTGAACATGCTAATATAAGCAAAACAGCACGCAAACTAGACCGTCTTGGCACTTCATAAATAGGGCTGAAGCATCAGTTTCCCCATACCTAATATGGGTGGAGTCGGGACATGGATGGCGTGGAAAGTAGGGCCAGGATGGTGAAGCCCGAGGCAGCCTCACCTCAGTGTCCTTTGCCACCAGGCCAAGATGGCGTCCTCACCTTGAGCCTCCGCTGCCAAACCATTACTCCCATGTGGGGAATAGAGCCCCGAGCTTGGCTCCGCGAGGATATTGACATGTTGCTTGGGATCCACCGCGATATCCTTCGAATTGCTCAAGGCAAAACTGAAGCATTACATGTAAGGACTTTATTAGGGTGTTTCAGGATGGAGAGACTAGAACGCAGAACATACCATGAGGATTTGTTTGATGAAGTCTGAGATCCTAAAGGCAGGGGCTGGGACACAAGTGAGGCTGGCACCCTAGCCCTCTCAGCCAGTTCCTCTCCCCTCAGAAAGGATGGGTCCTCTGCCCCCTCCCCACTCTTTATTAATATTAGACTTAGTCATTTAAATATAGTTTGTTAGAAGATCCATATAAAGCCAGAATAAGCCTTCAGCAGTAAACTCAGAGATGTTTAAGAGATATTTCTTTCTTCTCCTGTATCTCAGCTGAGACATCTTTGCCAACAGAGTGGCAGAACATTAATTGCCATGGATTCATGACCGCTACCCCCTTTTCTTAGCATCACAACTAGTTTTCTAGTGGTTTATAGAGAGCCAAGACACTAGGGTGACCTCCCTCAGGGCCACCTGTTCAAACTTCTGCTGGGATGGCCATCATTCTGGCCCACGGCCCCTTCTGGGTACAGCTCTCCCCAGGCCACAGTGAGGGTCCAGCATTCATTCTGCTGCTCCTGGGCCATCAGTGATGGGAAGCTCTGCAAGGCTGCCCCATGCCTTCCTGAGGTCTCCATGGCCCTGAGCTCTTAAACCCAGATTTAGGGGTGCATAGTTGCTCTAATTCCTTCAACACAGTCTAGGGGATTTTTCTGTAGTCTTAGAAGTGCTGTTAACTGGAAGTAGAGGGTGGGGAGGGAGAGGGGTTGGTGCTCTCTAGCATCCTGTTTTCCCCCGAACTTTATGTCTCTATTCCCCTAAGGACTTAGGTTTCCAGAACCAAAGACAAAAAAAAAAAACCTTCTTTCCTTCCCTGGATTTTGGAATTGTGCTCATTTTCCCTTGGCAATCAGCAAATAATTGCTTGAGTGGTGAAAAGGGCAAAGGATAAATGCTGGAAGGAATGGGTTGTTATTTCAAAAACTTGCTACTCCATAGAGGATTTTCTACGTGATTTAGGACCTGCATTTAAGCAATCAAGGTAGTACAGTATTGGCACAAGAATGGACAATGGGATCAAGGGAAGAGTCCAGAAGTAGACGCACACACGTGTGGTCAACTGATTATCAAAAAAGACACCATGGTAATTCAGTGGGTAAAGTAATTTTTTAAAAAATTTTACATGGCACTAAAACAATTTGATATTTATATATTTAAAAATGAGCAATCACCCTTACCTCACATCATACTCAAAAATTACTTTAAGATGGATTACAGAGCTAAACACACAAATTAAAACTACAAAGCTTCTAAAAGGAAACAGAGAAAGAAACTTTTCATGACCTGGCAGAAGGCAAAGCTTCCTTAAACAGGTCACAAAATCACAAACTATTTTAAAAAATTGATTGGACTCCGTAAAAAAATTTTTTTTTCAATCAAAAGATACTGTTAAGGAAACAGGCCAGTCTGCAAAGAAATATTCACAAAATATATATCTGACAAAGTGCTGGTATCCAGAATATATAAAGAATGCCAACAAATCAATAACAAAAAGAATTTAAAAAAAAACAACCACCCAATAAATGAAAGAAAGCAAAAGACTTGACCAGACATGTCACAAAAGATTGTAAGTGGCCAATAACCAAATGAAAATTGCTCAACAGCTTTGTGTTAGGAAATGTGCAATAACATTTCACACCCACTCGAATGGCCAAACTTAAAAGGAGCAACAATACCTAATGCTGGTGAGGACATGGAGCAACTGGAACTCACACTTTGTTGGCAGGAGCATAAAATGGTACGACCATTTTGGAAAACTGTTTAGCAGTTTCTTACAAAGTGAAATATACACCTACCTTATGATTCACTGATGCCATTCCCAAGTATTTATCCAAGAAAACTGAAAACACATATTCACAAGAAAAATTATCCAAAAATGTTCACAGCAGTTTTATTCATAACAGCAAAAAGCTAGAGATGACCCAATGTCCATCCAGAGGTTGGTACGTAAACAAATTATGTTATTTTCATATAATGGTATGCTACTCAGCAATAGAAATGAATAAACTACTGATAAGTGCTACATGGCTGAATCTCAATATTATGTTGAAAGAAAGAGAAGCACAAAACAGTGCATATGGGGTAATTCCATTTTTATGAAGATCTAGAACAGGCAAAGCCAATCCATGATGATAGAAATCAAGACGGAAAAGTTCTGAGGATCTAATGTTCTGGAAATTGTTATCACAAGGTGACTATGATTATAGTTAAGACTGAAAAACAAACAAAAAATGAGAAATATGGCAACTTTGTGTGATGATGAAAATAGGCTGTATCTTGATTGGAGACAGGGTTACATAGGTGCGTATGGCCATCTGTCAAAATTCACTGGGTTTTACACTTAAGATCTATGCATTCATGGGGCGCCTGGGTGGCTTAGTCGGTTAAGCGTCCGACTTTCGCTTGGGTCATGATCTCGCGGTTCGTGGGTTCGAGCCCCGCGTTGGGCTCTGTGCTGACTGCCAGCTCAGAGCCTGGAGCCTGTTTCAGAGTCTGTGACTCCCTCTCTCTCTGACCCTCCCCTGCTCATGCTGTCTCTCTCTCTCTCTCCTAGAAATAAATAAAAACATTAAAAAAAATTTTTAAAAAAGGAATCCAATAACTTAAAAAAAAAAAAGATCTATGCATTCACAATATGTAGACTGCACCTCAACAACAACAACAAAAAAAACAGTTGCCAGGGGGCGGAGAGAGGGGAAAATGGGGAGTTGTGTTTAATGGGTATGGAGTTTCAGTTTTGCAGAATGAAAAATTATGGAGATCAGTTGTACAATATGAATATACTTAATACTACTGAACTGTATGCTTAATAAGGTAAATTTTATGTTATATGTATTTTACAATAAAAATGAACAAAACACGCTACCACAAACAACCCAGCAAACCTTATTCATGAAGATTCGGACACAAACAGCTTAATTTCTTTCCTTCTTTCTTTCTTTCTTTCTTTCTTTCTTTCTTTCTTTCTTTCTTTCTTTTTCTTTCTTTTTCTTTCTTTCAGTATTATTTATTTTGAGAGGTGGGGGCAGAGAATAAGCAGAAGGGCAGAGAGAGAGGTGGACAGAAGATCCAAAACTGGCTCTGAGTTGACAGACAGCAGAGAGCCCGGCGCAGGGCTCGAACTCAGACACTACGAGATCATGACCTGAGCCAAGGTCAGACACTTAACCAACTGAGTCACCCAGGTGCCCCTTAACTTCTTAATATTATATGTATGTGGTCTCTTGAAACAGAAGAGCCAAGGTAAATCATAGGTTGTACTTGATCACAATACAGTACAATAGGAAATAAAATAAAACATGCAAGTATTGCCATGATCCTGCTCTCAGGGCTCCTGCTGTCTGACCGTTGGCAGTGAGTATCCCCAACAATGTCCTGGCTTTCCAGATTGCACCACGCTGGGTTTTGACGGGAAGTTCTCAAATGCTGATGTGGCTTGTACTACTGGGGAAGAAAAGTTCCAGAAGGACTTTCTGAGAAATCCTACCCTAAAGACCCTCATTTCTTGTGTCTTCATAGTGGGTCTTTAGGGTCTCCTCCATCCCCACCCCACTCCCTGGGCCCAGACCCCACCTCACACAGTCAAGGAGTGTTGGTCAAGGTGACTGGGCTCCTCCCACATCCTGCCCTCTGGGCCCTGCTCAGTGATGGGGCTGGCTGGTGGGGGCCCTGAGTCCTGAAGCCCTGTAGTCCCTGCTTATCATGTGACATGCTTGCCAACCTCCTTGATGGGGAGGGTCCAGCCCATCCTTCCCTCTGTCCCAGGCAGAAGATGAAGTCATTCTGCAAGTCTGGCCACAATGCCCAACATCTTGCTCACTTGGCAGACATTCAGGAGAAAGCACGGTTGGGAAAGGGAGTCTCGAATATTCCAGAGGTTGTGACCTTGCTCTCCACTTGCGTCGTTGCTATACCTCTGCACTCTGCATGCATCTTCTCCATCCGCCCCAGCCCAGTGTCATGGTGGCGGGCATGGGCGGTGTGCCGGTGGCAGTGGAGAAGTGAGTGGGTGCCCCTGCAGACATGAAGGCCTCCTCTGTAGGGCTGCCTGGCTCTGGGGCTGAAGAACATTGTGGACCCTTTAAATTTCAGTCTCTGCCCACCTTGACTCCCCAGGGGACAGAGAGAGATGGAGCTGGAAGGTTCAGAAGACCTCTCCTAAGAACCCATTTCCTGAGAAGCTGGCCCCACAAGCCCAGCCAGTATCCTAGAAGTCTGCATGTGCCAAGAGGAGCAGACCCTACCTCGGGTGTGTGTTGTCTATGGCAGGGCCCAAGGAAGGAAGAAGGTGAGGGGGCGTGATAAGCCCCTAGCCTGGACTCCACAGGTAACACCCTTTGCCAAGTCTATCATCTGTTAAAAAAAAAAAAAAAGTGTATGTTGGAGGAACTAGCACAGGGCGTTTGTACCAAGTTCCTCAGTACTGGTTAGGGCTCCCCTCTGGCTCTGCCTCTCCGGGAACCAGGCTGGGGCAGGGCTGAGTGAGAGCCAATCGGCCCCCCGCCGACACACACACACACACACACACACACACACACACACACACACACACACACACGTGGCTGACCTCCAAGCCTGCTGCGTAGCTGAGGAGTGATGTTGTCAGTGGAATGGGGGTGGGAGCAGCTGTGGGGCCCAGATGGGAGGAAGGCACACAGAAAGGGCACCCTGGAGAAGCAGCCAATCATGAATCATGCTGTTCATTAACTCAGGCTAATTAAGAGGCAAGCATGATGGCCCCAATTTTTACCATCCCCATCACCCTGCTGATGGGGCTCCCTACCTCCTCATCGGTCCTGAGTGCCCTGGGGAATTGCATGCTTTGGGGGTGCTTGGAGTGGATGGCTACTTTGTGGGAAGGAGAAAGAGAGCTGGCATTTATTAAGCATCTCTTACGTGCCAAGTCTGTGTTAAAGCTTTCGCAAAGTTTATGTATCATTTGGTCCTCACAATACCCCGAGAGGTAGGATTCATCATTCTCTTTTTGTAGATGGAGAAATTGAGGCTCAGAATGAGGACTGGACTTGCCCAACTTCTCCTACTAAATTAGGCATAGCCTCATTGCCTTCATCACAATATCTGTCTTACTTGTAAGACTGAGGATATTTCTAGATTTTTCTATTCTGACCCTTCCAATTACGGCTGTCACCTGCCCTAACAATCAGCCTCTGGGTCCTTCCCACAATCCTCTTCCCTTGCTGGAAATGCAAACTCCTTCACTGAGACAGCTTTTAAGGGCCTGGCTGAAGAGTGCTTCCCAGAACAGGGAAGATGGGATTTTAATCTTTCTGAAATAAATTGGAAAAATAGAGGCAAGAACAGTATCTACCATGTATTGCCGAGATAGATGGAAGAATGAGCTTAGAATGTCCTAGAACCTGAGGGGGGCATTATGTCTGGAGTACAAAGGCTGGGGGTGGGACGCAGACAGGGAAGAGGTATGCATTTTATTCCATGGGCATTTTCTGCAGGGGCAACAGTGTCCACCCACGGCCCTGAGGAGCCAGACCAAGTGTCAGGTGCGCAGCTCAACAGGGTCTGGGGCTCAGAAGAGAGATCTGGGCTGGAGCTAGATAGGAAGTCAGGCCGACAAGAGGTCCCCCAAAGAAGGTTTGATCTCAGTGCCTCAGAGCCCCCCGCGGCGAACTGCAAAGCTGTTTGATGAAGGAGATGGCTGACCGCCTAGATGTCAGCCAATGTGCTCGTGGTGGCCTGGGCGTTTGTGATACAGGAAGGAGAGTCCAGAGGAACAAGCCTTGAGTCCGGGCTCTGCCACACACCTCGCAGAAGTCTGGTGTCCGCAGATGCTCACCCTGTGTTCCTAGACCCAGCAGTGTCCAGCCGAGGTTCTTACCACCACAGCTCCCAGGCCTGCCTGCCCTTGTCTTCTCCGCAGCCTGCCCATCGAGGTCTCTGATCCTCCCCTTCCCCGCCACCCCACCCCCGCCCCCACGCCATTTCTAAACTGGAGGCCTCCCAGCGACCAGCAGGACCCGGAAGGCAAGACTCCAGGTGCACACACAGGTATTTCAGCAATGGTTCTTGATGGATCCACTCCCACATACCCACCAAACTAACCTGTGCTGAAAGGCACGGGAGACCGGGATCTCGAGAACAGTGAAATATCCCCTGAAGACACTCAGTAGCAAATGGACAGCACCTTGCATCTGCCAGGACATTCCTTGGAGGACTGATTTTGTCCAGAACTCCATGGGCTGCCAGAGATCTTAGGTGACGGCGCTGCTCATGGAAACCAAGCAGGCCCAGGAAGCCCTCTCTCCTGCCAACGGTGTTCGGCCCTCAAGAGGGCAAGGTAGCCGAGTAGCAGTTGTGTCTGCCTGCAGATGGCCAGAGAGGTGGGAACTCATCCTCGCACAGGCACGGGGGCTGGCCAAGGTGTGAGGTCCCCTGCCCATGACTCCCCAGTGCCTGCAGAAGCTTCTTGCTTTTGAAAATCTCGGGCAAGGGCTTAGCTGGAGGAGACAGGAACCCAGTTATGGCTTGGGCCTTTTACCGTCTCTGTAATGGGCTGGAAACCCTGTAAACTTGCATCACTTTCCTGATATAGTAGATTTGGGTGCTAAAAAGTATTAGCAAGATGTCTTTTAAGTGTTTAGAAATATTTTCCAGCCCTACCACCAAAGAGGAGTATTTGTTTTTTAAAAATAAACCCTTGGCAAAGATGCCATGTGGTGCCTTGCGCAGGTGACGGTTGTGCAAGCCGGCCCGCCCACCGACTGTGGGTGGGGACCTGCCTACAGCTGTCACCCAGCTCCTAACAAGTCCTCGGGGCACACCCTGCTCATTAGGCCCCAGCCACGCCCAGCCGCCCAGACTCCTTGTCGAACCAGAATGCCAGGAGCGGGCGGTGGTTCCTTGAACCCTGAACAATGGGCTGTGAGGAGTTAATCCAGGCCCAAGGCCTTGAGAACTGGGTGCTGGAGTTCGGGGGCTCCCTTCACTATGCTGGGGACGGGTCCATCGGGCCTACATACTGGCCAGGCTCCTGTCTGCTGGGGGCCAGGGAGCAGCAGGGGCCTCAAGAGGGAGCCAGGCAGAGCTCTAGGCAGTAAAAATAGACCTGTGTTTAGAGGCTGCCTCCCTCAGTGGAGGGCTGAGCCTGCAGACATTATCTCATTCCTGCTCAATGTCCCCCCAGGCAGGTAAGGGATGGGACTTGTTCCTGGTTTATAGCTGGGGAGCCCGAGCAGAGACGATGGGCAGCCAGAGAGAGGAGGACCCCAGCATAGCCTAGCCTGCCCGGTATGTGACTACAGCTGGGCAAATGCCCCCACTGGCCCATGTTCCTGCCCCCGGGGATAGGTGCTGCCCCCTGTGGGTGAGGACGTGCTGTCCTGAAACAGGCTGCCAGGCCCCCAGCCCCACCTTAGCTTGCACCCCCTAGATAATCCAGGCCTAGCCCCCTTCCTTCAGGATCCATTCCCTTCCCCTCCCCCCCACCCCTGTTTGCAGCACCGCCACCCTCAGGGCACCGTGTGGCATGAGGAAGGACGGGGCTGCCCAGCCCAGCCCCGCCTGGGAAATACACCTCACGGGCGCTTCTGCTAACTCAGGATAAACCGGATTGGGGTTAGGCAGGTGGCAACATGCTGCTATTTGTGGAGGCTCCTGGCCTTTCTGCTCCCATGACACTGGGAGGGTGAGGGCGGCAGCCATCTCTGCCCGGTCATGGACTCAAGTTTGTCGGGGAGCCCAGATGGAGTCATGGGCCACAGGCTGGAGGTACAGAGTCTGCACTGAGCCAAGGAAGCTTCCAGGACAGAGTCCTGGCTTGGGACACAGGAGACCCCAACACAGAAACACAGAAAACCCAACTTGGCCACTACCCACCTGGGGCAGCCTTCCCCTCCTGGGGCCTCATCTATCCAATGAGGGGGTTGGGTTAAATGAGACCCTCCCGCTTTGTAATTCCTCCACTGTCATTAGGCTGTGTTCCCTGACTCTCAGTCCCTCCACTGCTTGTCTCAATAAAACCCATTCAAGTTAGGGGGTTAGAATTAACCTCTGTCTAAATTAAAGGCTAGGCCGGGAGTGATGGCAGAGGCTGGGCAGGCAGCCCTGGGGCCTCCTCAGAAGAGTGGAGAACAAGCCCAGAGACCCTGCCTTGCACCTCCTGCCCAGTCCCAACCCCAAACCTGGACTTTGTGAGGCTTACCCACTCTCTCCAGGTCTCCAAAGCCAGAGCTAAGGTACTTAGGCTGGAGTCCTCCTGGAGTTGTGGGCACAGAGGCCCTGCAGGAGTCATACAGGATGGGGGCCATGAGCCCTCAGAAGAGAGCCCCTAAAGGTGCCAAGGACCAGCCGTGGCTTTTGAGAAGGAGTCAGAAGTCTTAAAACCAGCTGTGCTCGAGACATTCATCCACTGGAAGGGCCCAGACCAAAGAAGCTCTAAGCTCTGCAAGCGCTTTTACTTACCACTTGAATTGGCTAATCATTTGTAGAGTATGTTTTGGTTGACAAAGCATCTTCCTGTATGTGATGTCATTTGATCCTCATAGCAACACAATGAGATATTTTTCCCATTTTACAAAAGGCAAAACTAAAGGTCAGAATTGAAGCAACTTGCTTAAAGCATCCCAATGACAAAGTGGTGGAGCCAAGATTGGGTGCCTGGGGGTCAAATTCTGAGTACAGAGCTCCCTCTAGGACACCATGTCCCTCTCTCCAGGCCCCAGGGACCCAGCAACACTGCCCTGGGACTAAGACAGTAGGCTGAGATTCTCCCAGCTAGCAAGCAAGGCTATGTGCTTGCTATGCATCTGTAGTCCAAAGGGCCTAGGGACCCACCAAACTGTTGCCCTGGGCCCGTGCACGGGCCCATAGAGAAGCAGTTTCTCTGTAGCAGGATTGAAACTCAGGGAAAACCCTCCTTGAGGTTTGAAAGGACTGGATTTTCCTCCTGATAACCCTCATGATGTTCTTTCTTAGAGGAAGTGACCAAGTAGCTGCCTTCAAACCTTTGAAAAGCCATGAGGAACAGGGAATGGCCATCTTCTGTGGGGGTCATAGACAGAGGGAGCAGGAAACAGATGCAACACAGTATAAGGAAGGATCATATAAGGATGAACTCTCCAGCAATAAGAACTGCTTGGGAATGTAGCTAGCTGCTTTGAAAGATGTTAAGGTCCCCATAGCTGGAGACACATGCAAAGACTGAGTACCCAGTCTGCCCTGGAAATGTTATATAGGAAACTCGACCCTCAGAATGCCAGGCAGGAAGAATGGACTACATGATACTGACACTTCTTCACACCAAGAGCCTATGAAGAAATGGAAATTATTCAGCCTGTATTTGGACGCAGATTCCCCACTGTGAGCGCCATATTGGATCAAGACAGAGTTTTTGCTGAGTGCCTCTACTATCTACCACGTCAGACTAGGATGGAGTAGAGGGAAGCAGTCAAGAATCAGGGATGGGGGGTGAGTATAGTAGCCCCCAAGCCATAGCAAGGTCTGACATGGGAAGTTCTTCTGGAGCTCTGAGCTGAGGGCTGAGTGTGTTGACACCATCATTATTTGCCCTCTGTGAGAGGTAAATAGGGCATTCCCATTGACTTGGGCAGCTAGCCACAGACCTGCCTAAGCCTCCTGGCTGGTGTGCCCTTTGCCACAGTGACCAGAATGAATTGTCAGGCCAGGTCAAGGCAAGCCTGGTTGCCTTGGTTATGAGTGTTGGCCAGCTACCAATGTCAGGAGACAGCTGGCCCAAGTCATCTACCATCTCTTCTTTGCAGCTGGCCTAGATCTCTCATACTGAGGAAGCGCTCTCTTGGGACACCTGAGTGCCTGGAATCTGGAATGTGGAATTGGAGGAGGAGAGATTTGGCACCAGCACCCCAGGACTGCCCATGGGTACTGTCTGCTATGGTTCCCTGAGGGTTAGGAGACACCAGCCCATCCCCCTCCTCCAGAAAGTCTCCCAGGATTGTGTTCAGTTGATGAATAGAGGGTGGTACCTTCCCACTCCCACCATCCTCTATGGACACCCACCTGCTGCTTGGTTTTTGGCTTTCCCATGGAGGTAAGTATTGCCAAGCTGGAGAAGTAGGGAGGGCACCCAGGCTTGGCCCAGCCTGGCCCATGTTCTTCTAGGAGTCCTGGGAACTGTTCCCACTCATTCCTTCGATCAATCAATGCTTACTGAGCACCTGTACACCTGCAAACCAAAAAGAGAAATCACCCCATAGAAAAATGGGTGAAGTATATAAACAGGCAATTCCCAGACTGGCCTTGCTACTTACTTGCTGTGTAAATTTGGGAAAGTAATTTAACCTTTCTGTGCCTGTTTCCTTATCTATAAAATTATGATAATCATGGTTCTAATTGACTGGGTGACTTTGGAAAGTGAATGAGATTGTCCATACATTATGGGTGGAATTGTGTCTCTCAGAAATTTGTACACTGAAGCCTAACTCCCAATCTCTCAGAATTTGAATTTATTTGGAAATAAGACCTTTAATGGAGTGATTAGTTTAAAATGAGGCCATTAGGGTGGGACTCTAACCCAATCTGACTGGTATCCTTATAAAAAGAATAGACAAAAAGATGGGCGCAGAGAAAGGACCATGTGAAAAGGTAACAAGATGGCGGCCATCTGCATGCCAAGGAGAGAGGCTTCTGGAGAAACTAACCTTGTGGACACCTCATCTTGGACTCCTAGCCTCTAGAACTACGAGAAAATAAATGTCTGTTGTTTAAGCCACCCAGTCTGGACGTTTTGCTACGGCAGCCCTAGCCATCTAATACACCACCTCAAGCACTAGAACAGCATCTGGTGTATAGTACATACTCGATAAATACTAATTACTACCATAAATATTATTGTTTATCTCAGCTGTATACACACCACAGTAGTTTTCTGTTGCTGCTGTAACAAATTACTACAAACTTATTGGCTTAAGATAATGCAAATTTATTATCTTACAGTTCTGTAGGTCAAAAATCCCATTGGGCTAGAAACATGGAGAGTGCTGAGGCTGTACTCCTTCGGAAGGCTCCAGAGAATCCATGCCCTTGCCTTCTCCAGCTTTTAGAAGATACTCACCTTCCTTGTCTGTGTCCTTTTCCTCCATCTTATTTTTTTATGTTTATTTATTTATTTTGAGAGAGAGAGAGAGAGCATGAGCATGGGATGGGCAGAGAGAGAGGGAAAGAGAGAGAATCCCAAGCAGGCTCCATGCTGTCAGCTCAGAGTCTGCTGCAGGGCTCAAACTCACAAACTGTAAGAAACCAAGAGTCAGACGCTTAACCAACTGAGCACCCAGCACCCCCCCCCCCTTTTCCTCCATTTTAAAGTCAACAGTGTATCATCTTCAAATCCGTCTTTCTCTGACCCTCCTGTCTTCCTCTTAGAAGGACCTGTACGCTTACACTGAGACCACCCAGATGATCCAGCGTAAATAGCCTTCTTTTCTCAGGACTTCTTTTCTGCCAAGTCCCTTCTACCATACAAGGTCACATATTCACAGATTTGTGGGATTAGAACATATACATCTTTGGGAGAAGGGGCATTATTATTGTACACACACAATCTATTATTTTTAAAATAACTTTTTTGAGAGAGCACTAGAGGGGAAGGAGCAGAGAGAGGGGGACAGAGATACAAAGCTGGCTCTGTGCTGACAGCAGCGAGCCTGATGCCAGGCTTGAACTCACAAACCATGAGATCGTGACCTGAGCCAAAGTCGGATGCCCAACAGACTAAGCCACTGAGGTGCCCCCATACAATCTATTATTAAATGACAAAAGCATGCCATAGAACAATACATATAGGTTAATCTCCTTGATGTCAGAAGGTACTAAATCAATTTATACAGATTAATACTCACAAGAATATTAACTGTGGTATTTCTGGGGAGGGACTTGGGGGCTTATACTTTTTGTGCATTGTGTCTTTTTATTTTTTTACAGTATGCGCACATTCATGAATTACTTGTGCAATTTTCAGGAATTTTAAGTAAGTCCGAGAAAAAAGGAAGAGGTGTGTACTCATCCTTTGGAGCTGAGTCTAGAGATATCAAGTGACCCCACAGCATCAGAACCTCTAGGAAAGCATTCTGAGAAGTCTGAGCAAAGCATTGTGGCAGCCAGGGTGGGGGGCCCTCACTGCCTGAAGCAACGCCCCTGCGGAGCTCCGAAGGAGGAGAAAGAGTTTCCCAGGTGGAGAGGAGGGAGAGGAGCATCACCCACGACAGCAGGCCTGATGACGAATGAGTCGATTGCATGGCCGTGGCCAGGCCCATGCGAGCTGACGGGCAAAAAAGGACTCTTCGCACCTGTTGAACCCCTACCTGCGGGGCCCTGTGCCGAGTGGAGTTGTGAACATTTCCTCATTGGATGGAAGTGAACCAAGGCTGTGTGTTGACTGAAAGGAGGGTCTGGACTGGAGGAGAAAACGCAGGGGAGAGGGTGGCAGGGGGCTGGGCAGGGTTTGCTCCTAGAGCAGCTGGTGCAGACGAGGAGGGGTGTCCCCCACCTCTGGGTGTCCCGTTCACATCCTCAGCCCGGAAGCAGGTGCAGGCTGCGGGTCGTGGTCTCAGGCAGCCTCTCCGGGGGCTGAGAGTGCTTCCAGACCTGCCCACAGACCTGCTGCCTCAGGTCACCCTGGCAGTGAAGTGGCCACACAAAGCCATTTCTCTTAGTCCGTTGGGACCGCTATAACAAAATGACACGGACCCAGTCAGTAGCTTATAAACCAGAGAATTTATTTCTCACATTTCTGGAGGCTGGAGGCCAGAAGTTCAAGGTCAGGGTGGCAGCGTGGTTGGCTGAGGGTCCTCTGGGTTGCAGACGGCTGATTTCTTGTTGTGTCTTCACATGGTACAAGCGGGACAAGAGAGATCTCTGGGGCCACTTTTATAAAGGCGTTAACCCCATGTATAACCTAATCACCTCCCAAAGACCCCACTTCCTAATACCATCACCTGGGGGCTTAGCTTTCAACATATGAATGTGAGGTGGGGGAAGGGGGACACGAACATTTAGATCGTAGCATCCCTGAAAAGTTCCCAGGCAGGGATGAGATGGGGCCTGTGGGCAGGGAAAGCAGTCAGAGGGGCCTTCAACCTGTGGCCCTCCGCCCTGTGTGCTTGCCCTGACTCACAGCAAGAACACAGCCGTGTCCTGGGGATGTGGCTGCAGACAGGACAGAAGGCACCTGTCAGTGGCAGAGGGAAGAGGTGACAGGGTGAGTGGGATTAGGCAAGGGGGTGGCCATCTCCAGCGTTCCACGGGCACACTGGCCCAGACAATGGGCTAAAATCTCAAATCTGCCAGTTTAAAGCTGTGTGGCATTGAACAAGTTACTTAGGCTCTCTGGGTCTCAGTCTCCCCATCTCTAATGTGGAGTAATGATAAAAGTGCAGAGAAGGCAAAGGGGGACTGGCTCTGGGGGTGGGGAATGACAGTAGCCATGGCCTCTGGGGTGGAAGGAGGACAAGGAGGAAGGGGGGGGTTTCAGAGTGGCAGAGACCCCAGTAGGGAGGTTTGTCCGGGGCGAAAACCGTTGGCCAGGAAATGCCTGGCTTTGGGGTATCAGAGACACCTTAATGGCTGTTTCACAGTGCTGAGGTGTCCATCATGATCTCCTGGGTGGCAGTGAAAATATCCAAAAAGAATTATTTTTAAATCACTTTAACCAGACAGAAGATCTGTATACCAGGCTGCATTGGGTATCACCCAGTCAGAGAAATGCTGATGAGTCTGGGGTTGGGAGGTCTCTGGGTACTGGTTCCAGCTGCAGCCCAGGGGCTCTGGAATGCTAAACTCACACAGGGAGAGAGGGGGGAGAGAGAGAGAGAGAGATGGAGAGAGAGAGAGAGAGAGAGAGAGAGAGAGATGTGCTGATGCCTTGGAGCCCAGCTATCTCTCACAGGAGGCCCATCTCTTATGAAGGGGGGTGTAGAGCATCAGTCCAGAGGAGCTCAACAAAGCCATCCTGGTTTGCAATTAGTGGCGGCCTGTGGTTTTGTGATCCCATCACCCAATGGGAGCGAGGGGGCATCGTTCAAGTGTGAAAGGCAGGCTGTCAATTCACCCCTGTGTGAGGGATTCTCAGAAAAGGCTTGAGCAAGGCAGGGGTGGAAATGATTGCAGAGGAAGCCCAGGCCTGCCGCGAACTGACTGCAAGGGCTTGAATGACTTGCTTCTAATCTCTGGGCTCCCCCTCCCTCGTGTCATAGTAAGGAAGGACGGCTGCATAATGATATCGTTAATCATTATGCAGGGCTTACTGCCTCTGAGTCACCTTACGTACATTATCTCATGTAATCCTACAACAACCTTGTGCACTAGGTATTTGAATCCTTATTTTGGAAATCCCATTTTCTATTTGTCCAAGGCTATTCGGCTAATGAGTGACCTGGTGCAACTGACGCAAATGAACGCCTTGAATAGCTGATAATGTCGCTCTCGATCCCTCTGAGCCAGCCCTGCACTCCGTCCTCAGTGTGAAAAATCAGGGGAAGCCACCTGAGTTTCTTTAGGCCCCATCGCACTGCCAGGCTAGAAAGGCCATGAGGACTGGGTTCTTGGCCAGGAGTGCAGGCGACGGGTGGGGGTGGCCCTGCCACCAGGACCCCAGAGCCCGAGGGAAAGAGGTGAGACCCCGGCACCGCCATGATCCACACACTTGGTTCTCACAGGCCTGAGAAAGGTGACTGCCTTGAGTTTAAACTGAGCTCCTCTTTCTAAGAGCTTATCACACATATCCTTTACACAGCAACTTTCTCCTCTTCCACTTGATCAAATAATAGCTTCTCTGGAAACCTCTACAAAGGACCTTTCCACCCAGGCCCATTTACTGCTCATAACCACCAGGCAGGGGATGGCATCACCATCATCATTATCATTTCCATACTCAGCTGAGGCAGAGAGGTGGCCAAGAGCGGGTGCTACAGAGGCACTTGGGGCTCCTTAATGACCAACTGGGTGGCCTTGGACACATCACCCATTTGTTAGAGACTGGGCTTCCCCATGTAAAACCTGGGGATGGTTTTAAGGACTAAATGCAGCGTGGATGTGCAACGCTCAGTGCCCTGCGCATGCAGAGTGAGTGCTTGACGGCAATAGCTTTCTTTTTCCAAGTCCCTTTCTTATTTTTTTAATTAATTTTTTAATGTTTATTTTTGAGAGAGAGAGAGAGACAGACAGACAGACAGAGTGTGAGTGGGGGAGGGCAGAGAGAGAGGTAGACACAGAATCCAAAGCAGGGTCCAGGCTCTGAGTTGTCCACACAAAGCCCAATGCAGGGCTTGAATCCACCAACCATGAGATCATGACCTGAGCCAAAGTTGGACGCTCAACTGACTGAGCCACTCAGGTGCCTCTCAAGTCCATTTTTTGAAATAAACTATTTTTTTAGAGCAGTTTTAGGATGACCGCAACATTGAGAGGAAAATGCACAGATTTCCCATATAGCCCAAGGCCCCCCCCTCACACGCACAGACTCCTCACTGCCCCATCCCCTGCCAGGGCCATACCACTGATGGTCCATGAACCTGCATTCAGTCACGTCGGCCCACCAACGACACATCATTATCACCCCAAGCCCATCGTTTACATTAGGGCTCACTCTGGGTGTTATACTCCATGGGCTTGAGCAAATGTGTAACGCCATCTCTCCATCATTGCAGTACCATAGAGTAGCTTCACTGCCTAGAAATCCTCTGTGCCCTACCTATTCAGCCCTCCCTCCCCTCTAACCCTTGGCAACTGATCTTTTTTATGTCTCTGTAGTTTTTCCTTTTCCAGAATGTCACGTAGTTGGAATGGTACAGCACTGTAGCCTTTGTGGTTTGGCCTTTTTCCACAGAGTAATATGCATGTAAGATTCTTCCATGTCTTTTCATGGCTTGACAGCTCATTTCTTTAGTGCTAAAGAATATTCCATTGTCTGGATGGACCACAGCTCATTTACCCATCCATCAACTGAAGGACATCTTTGCTGGCATTTATGAATAAAGCTGCTATAAACATATGTGTGCAGGGGTCTCAACCCATTTGGATGAATACCTAGGAGCACCATTGTGGGTTTGTAAAGAGCAGGTTTAGTTTTGTGAGGGACTGTCAAACTGTCTTCCAAAGTGGCTGTACCATTTTGCATCCCCACCAGCAATGGCCGTGGCTTTAATATTTTATTCAGAGATAAAAATGCCTTGCTTGTGACTACATAGAGCAGGGACCAAAAAGCGATCGTTCTGGTTCCACATTGTGGGCAGTTTCCTTTGACCACACTGCCCATCAGCTAGACAGGCCCTCACAAACTCATTCACACTTACTTGCCATTGCTTTTGAGACCAGATTCTTGGTGCGGATGTGTCCCGAAGCATTCCCTGTTCACTCCATCCAGGAAAGCCCACCATCCAGTCCCTGTCGCCATGGGGTTTGTCATCCTTTTGCACGGTGCCCAGGTGCATGTGGGGGCCAGCGTCCAGGTGCCCCATGCTTTTCTGTACCTGGGGGAGAATGAGGTGGCTCTGGGAAGCCCTCCCTCCTTTCAGAGCTGACTCAGCCATCCCCAGAGCCCTAGGCATCACTGTACCCCCGTCAGGAACTGGCAGAGGAAAAGAAACTGCCCCCACACACCCACCTCTCACTCCAGCTACACGCCTGCCTGTTCTCTCTTACTTCCTTCCTGAGGTGAAATTCACAGAACAGCATTAATCATTTTAAAAGTGTACAATTCAGTGGCATTCGGTACATTCACAGTTTTGGGCAACCACTCCCTGTACCTAGTTTTAAAACATTTTCATCATCCCCAAAGAAAACCCCACAAAGCTATCACTCCCCTTTCCTCTTTTTTTCTAGCCTCTGGCTACCACCAACTATTCAGCCTCCTTGGGTTTACCTATTCTGGTCATGGAATAAACAGAATCTGTGTCCGGTTCCACACACACTTCTCAGAGCACACTTTCTGTAACTTCCTGAGGAAGGAGGAGGAGGAGAGACCTCTCTTGCTGCCTTTGTCTCTAGCCCCACCCCCTCATCCATGGTGCCCTGTGCCTCCTGCTCATGGTATCTGTGGTCCAGCGAAGTCATTCTATGGCATTTCCTATTTCTTTGAAATCTCGTGAGCAAAGGACTTTGACGGTTCACAGATTCGTTCAACAAATGGCTCATGAGCTAGCAGGGGAAACAGTCACTACAACAGTGTGATCAGGCAATACTATGGGTTTTTTCAGAGAGGCAGGGGAGCCCATAGAAGAGACACATAACTGAGCCTCAGAGTTGGTGGTCAGGGAAGAGGACATGGGGACTGGGACCCGCGTCTGTCTGGTTCACCTGTTTCCTTAGCACTTAGTATAGTTCCTGGCATATAGAACAGGATGAACAAACAAGCCAGTCAACCAATCAATGTAGCTCTCAGCTAAGATCTGAGGGATGGATACAAATCTGCTGAGCGTATGATTTCACATCTGAAGCCTCATAGGCAAAGATTCAGGCACTTTAATACACTGAAAGACATCTCATTCTAGATGAACACTGAAGGGGAGGAGGAGGCAGGCGGGAGTTGGGGTCAGAGCATACAGCGCCTTAGAAGCTACACGGAGGAACTTGACTTTAACCTGAGTATGAAGAAGAAGAGTCTTAAGCACCCTTGAATTTTAGAAACTCATCTTTCTTTTTTTTTTAAGTTTATTTATTTTGAGAGAGGAAGAGAGAAACAGAGAGAGAGAGAATCCCAAGCAGGATCCACATGGACAGCACAGAGCCCCACGCGGGGCTCAAACTCACAAACTGCGAGATCATGACCTGAGCCAAAATCCAGAGTCAGACACTTAACCGACAGAGCCACCCAGGGGCCCCTAGAAACTCATTGTTCTCATCTGGATTAGAGATTAGGACGATCTGATGATGTACCAGGAGGACAGAAGAAACATCATTCTTGCCTCCTCCAGCTGTTTCCGTGGGAAACAGAGGTACTTAATACATCATATAAAATAATTAATTGAGAGGCGCCTGGGTGGCTCAGTCGGTTAAGCGTCCGACTTCAGCTCGGGTCATGATCTCACGGTTCGTGGGTTCGAGCCCCGCATCAGGCTCTGTGCTGACAGCTAGTTCAGAGCCTGGAGACTGTTTTGAATTCTGTATCTCTTTCTCTCTCTCTCTCTCTCTCTGACCCTGCCCTGCTCATGCTGTCTCTATCTCTCTCTCAAAAATAAATAAAATATTTAAAAAAATAATTAATTGAATAGTCATAAGGGTACAAGGTATTCTGAAGGATGCCACGGGTCAGGAAAATCCTCCTGAAGACAGTGACCTTTCAATTGAAACTTGAGAAATGAACAGATTTGGTCAATTCAAGACAGAGGCAAAGAGCTTTCCAGACCACACAAAAGCTATTAGGAAGGTCCTGAGCAAAATGTGCTAAAAGAACTGAGAAAGGTCTAGTGTGTTTGCTGTACATGGTATGAGGCTGGGAGTTTGATCAGCTGAAGCTGGGGGATACGTGGGACTCAGACCCCAAAGAACAGTCTTACACATTTTGGACTTACCCTAAGTCAAATAGGAAGTCTTGAATGATGTAAGCAGGATACTATTTTGAAAAATGGGATAACTGGCATTTCTCTTTTGTGTTTCTGTGCACGTGACCTTCTTCCTGGTCACTGCAATTATCTGCTGGCTTTGGAAGTAAAGTTAGGATTATTGAAGACAAAAAATGCTGGGGAGATAAGTAATATTTAGCTTTTGACATCCAAGACAGAATTTTTTGACAGCCAGATGGTAGTCTTGAAAGACTGTCATTGTTAAGAAATAGGGTATTCTAGATGTCTGTAACTTCCTCTTTAAAAGATATCAAGAAGCAAGCCTGACAACTGATGGTAGAGCTTAACTTCAGGAAGAAAACAGAGGAGAAAGCCCAGCTCTTAGGTTTGGAAAATAATGAGGAGGAGGCATGAGAGGAAACAGGTGTAGAAGGAAGTAAGGTGTGTGTCCTAATCATCCATCTTCCATCCAAGTACTAACCAGGCCCGACCCTGCTTAGCTTCCGAGATCAGACGAGATCGGGCGCGTTCAGGGTGGTATGGCCGTAGACCTAATCATCCATCTTCCATTTAAGGTTGCAAGTGGAGGTATGTTTGATGGGGGAGGGTGTGGTAGTTTCTAGGGCCCTGGGAGGTGATTTCTGTACATTATCTATCTAGAGGTCTTTGCATCAAAGTAAACTTCCATGTGGTTAGGCACAGGGAAGGTTTGAATTTAGCCTTCTCTCTTGGGGTTGTGAGTTCGAGCGCCATGTTGGGCAAAATTTAACCTTCTTAATCTACCCTGGTTCTCATCTGGGGACTGCACTAGATCTTTAGCTGTGGATTTTGTATAAGAAACAAACCAAAAGCCTAAGGTAGTTTGAAAGCCTAAGATTTAGGGGGAAAAATGCATTGGACAACAAGTATTCACAATGTCCTGTCACTTAACAGCTAGTTCCTGATAAAATACTTGGGCCCTAGAATCTACAGCAGCAGGAAGTAGACTATGAACCTCCTGAAGCTCCCAATGCCCATTTCAAGCATAGCTGTGGGCAGTGATGGGCCAGGAAAAACCTTTCAGAAGGAAAAGCCCAGAGACAGAGACAATGAACGAAAGAATTTTTCCCAGAGAACAGAAAAGGGGCTGCCGGATGGAGCTAACCAAGAATTTTACTCTACTGCTCGGAGGGGAGAGCTATGCTCCTCCTGCCTATTAGCACTGGATGGTTGCTATGAACCTTCATGTGCTTCTCTTTTCTGGATGGAGGCCTTCGCCACAGTTACCATGTTCCCATTCCACCCGGTGTAGGGTGGTGTCTTTGAGTTTATTGTTTTCATGTGGAGCGACACCTGAAGCCCATGGAGAGGACCACACATGGCCTGATGATGCTGGGCTGGGATATGCATGAGGTCTTGGGATTGTCAACCCTGGGAGGTGAGGAGATAATTCAGTCCATGGGAAGAGGGGAGCACAGGAATTTTCGGGTAGCCAGAGGGCCAACCATGGCAGAAACAGCTAGTTGCTTACTCTGGTATCCATTCTCCCCTTCTTCCTTACAAACATAACCCCCAGTTTTATTACTAAGACTATATTTAAGATTGTATTTCTCAGACTCTCTTGCAGCTACCTACCTCTGACCTTAGGAGTAAGATCTAGCTAATAAAATATAAACAGAAGTGTCCTAAGGTTTTTCAGGGAAAGAATCAAACTAAAAAGGGCCATTCCTCCGTAGTGCTTCTTAGAAAGCAAATGTAATGGCCCGAGTTTGGGTCATGGGAGTTAGGGTCACATTTTGGGATTAGCTAGGAAAGAACAGCTGGAGGGCCCTGGCCCCCGACAACCTCACGAAACCATCAGACGAGCCCTTAAACTCCAGCTCCAGACTTTTATAGGAGAGCATAAAACCCGGTGTTTTAAGGTTCTGGCCATTTGGATCGTCTGTCTCAGGCAGCTGAAAGGAATCCTAACTGATCTGTCTCTAGGGTAGGCTTTGGGCAGGAGGCTAACATATCGGTTTGGGGGTAGGGCCCCAGGACCTGCAGCAGCAGGAAACAGTGTTGAACACACAAGGTCAGTTTGGGCAGCAGTGTGGGGGGAGGGGAGGTGGCCGCAGCTGTCTTGGTGAGGGGTGATGGGGCGGGGACGAGGATGGTGGCAGTGGGGCTGGATAGAATAGTCATTCAGATGTGAAACATACTTAGGAAGTGAGGCGGTGCCCTGCATGGAGTTAGGAGATGAGGCAAGGATGAGGGTCACGGGCAGGAAGAGGGAAGCAAAGAAAATGGCATATTCAAGGAGCAGTTAGCAGCGCTGGCCGCTGTGTAGTGGGCAAGGAGATGCAGGCTGCAATGTGTGGGATTTGGTCACAGAGAAGTGGTGTCAGGGCTGATGGCAACCAGCTGCGGGAGGGAGGGGGGGAGGAAGTAGCCCAGCCCGTGGAGTAACTCCCGAGGCTGGGAAGCTAAAACTGGAGGAGGGGTCCAGGAAGGTTTTTGGTGTGTATATATATATATACACATTTTTTTTTTTGGAGACAGAGAGAGAGAGAGAGAGAGCGCGAGCTGGGGAGGGGCAGAGGGAAAAGGAGAGAGAGAATCTCAAGCAGGCTCCATGCCCAGCACAGAACCGGGCATGAGGCTCGAACTCATGACCATGAGGTCATGACCTAAGCCGAAATCAAGAGTCGAATGCTTAACTGACGGAGCCACCCAGGTGCCCCAGGTCGAATCCTTAACTGACGGAGCCACACAGGTGCCCCTGGTTTTTGGCATTTTTAAGATGGGTGAGACTTAACCTCGTTGAATCCTAATGGGAAAGGAAGGGCCCGTTGGAGAGGTGAAGGTCCATGACAGAATAGGAAGAGAGGGACACTGACTCACGAGGTTCCCCGAGCACCAGAATCACGGGAGACCCAGAGCTGGCGCTGCAGTGAGCCTGGGGGCTTCTCTGTGAAAGCAGGCAGAGGACGGAAGGTGGCAGATGGGCTGTAGAGTTAGCGATGGCAGGGTGAGAGATCCCCTACGGACGGCCCATGCACTTTCTGCAAAGTGGCCACGAGGTCATGTGTGGTTGGAGAAGATTTAGGGAGAGAGAAGAGGCAGCGTAAGTACCCCTTCTGGGGAACAAGACAGAGACCGGCCAGGAGAGCACAAAGGGTTAAGGCTCTGGCCGGGCTGGAAACATGAACAGGTGGTGACACCAATATACAAGGCTGTGTGGCTTTCTGCAGAAGGAAATCCCTAATCTGGGACCCCAGGGCTGCCTGTGCTCCAAGCTGCAGGCCCGGCTTCGCACTCAGCAGAGCGTGTGCACCTGTGGATCCCGCCCCCTCCTCGAATTAACGTGCCCCCCCCCCCCGACTCCTCCGTTTGCCTCCTTGTTCCTCTGGCTTTTATTCCTGCAACCAGGTGTCCAGGAGCACCTCTTTGCCATTCTGACCTCACTGCGAGCTCTGGCTTTTGGCAGGGCCTCTCCATGGACCCCCTGTGCCCGCTTCCCTTCTTCCCTTCACTGCCCCACCCCTGTCCTGTACATCTAATGCATCCAGCCTCCGAGTGTGAGTGTGACTGTGTCACTCCCCATTCAAACCCACTCTGCAGCTCCCAATACTCCAGAATAAAAGCTCTCATTTCTGCTTACTTTTGGGATCTTGGCTTGAATGTCCCCTCGTTTTGGGAAGCTTTCCCTGGCTGGGGAAAGTGTCAGTGGTACCTGCATCTGCGACACCTTAGAAGTCTTCTCTGAGATGCTCCGTAATTACTTGATCCTCCCTTTATTAACAATTGCAAGGAGTGTGAGCACACACACGCGTGCACAGGCACATGCTTCCTCATCACCTCTATCTCCCCAGCACGGGGACACTGCCTGCCTAATGACTGATGAAAAGAGCCAAGCCTGTCAGTAAGGCCCTGCAGATCTCGGGTTAAATCTCCATCACCCGGTAAATCAGCCCGTGCTTCAGGTACTGGGAACTCCTTTCCAGTCCCCGAAGCTGCCCCCCACTTTCCTCTGTCACCAGGGGTCTTTGGTCCAACTGCTCCCTGTCCACACATGCTTGTGCTCCACTCCCTCTTGTACAGACACGCACTCCTTCCGGCCCAGGGCCCTTCCACGGCAGATTCCCCTGCAGAATGTTCTCTGAAACCCCCACCTGCCACAGGCCAAACCCCAGAACGTCAGCTTCCAGAATGCCTGCCTTCCTCAACTTTTTACCCCCACCAGACTAGAACCTTGAGGGAAGCTTCCAGCTTGTAGTTAATCGATACATCAAATGAAAATGTTTGATTGTGAAGCCAAGAGCCGTCTTATATAAAACACTTGTCTAACTAGTGTCCTATACAACTGTGTCCCCACTGGTGCCCTTCATGGTGCCATGCACTTAGTAGGGACACCAAGATATTTTTAAATGAAGAAGATATTTTCTCCCTCATATCTGTAGGAATATGGTGGCGACAGTCTCCACCTACACATTCATTTCGAACCATGAGAGACTCTTGAATGCTGACAAAAACTGAGGACTGATGGATGTGGGGGGGAGGGGGGATGGGCATGGAGGAGGACACTTATGGGGATGAGCACTGAGTGTTATGTGGAAACTAATTTGACAATAAACTATTTGTAAAAAAAAAAAAAAATTTAAATGCAGGTGTCCCGTGTTTATAACATGATAAAGATGTCTGTTTCCATCAGGGAACAAAGTCTGTCTTTTCAGGTTTATTCCATCTTTACTCGAGAAACAAATGCATGCCTTGTGCAGCGGATCAAGGTAGGGACTGTATTCGCCAGTGTACCAGACACACCACTGCGTAAGGGAAAAGGAATTTCTCCTGGAGCTGATAATTTCCGACACGTTCAGTAACATTTGTCTCTTGGGCTTCTGAATGAGACCATGAATGTGAAGATATCTGAAATCCATGAAACCGGAAAGTAAGGGGGAAACTATATTGCTACCTGTATGTATTAGTTTATTTTCCATGCTGATGTTTCATGATTGTTTTTTAGTTCAGAAAATGGAGTCATTGGGATTCTGAAAAGTACTGCCGAGCTATAAATCCATGGAGACAGAAAGCAGATTGGTGCTTGCCAGGAATGGGGGAGGGGGAAACAGGGAGCAATTGCTTGACGGGTCAGGGTTTCCTTTTGGGCTGATGAATGTTTTGGAACTAGACAGGAATCCGTGTTGCACAACACGCTGAAGGTACTACATCCCGCTGAATTGCTGACTCTAAAAAGGGTTACTTTTAGGGGCGCCTGAGGGGCTCCATTGGTTAAGCGTCTGACTTCAGCTCAGGTCATGATCTCGTGGTTTGTGAGTTCAAGCCCTGTGTCGGGCTGTGTGCTGACAGCTGAGAGCCTGGAGCCCACTTCGGATTCTGTCTCCCTCTCTCTGCCCCTCCCCCACTCACGCTTTCTCTCTCTCTCTCTCTCTCTCTCAAAAAAATAAATAAACATTAAAAAAATGAAAATAAAATAAAAGGGTTACTTTTAGGTTATGTGGACTTCACCTTAATAAAAAAAAGTCACATATCACTTACAAAATACTGAATACTTTTCTGAATGTCCTATGAGAGAAGGCAGTGGTATATTCTAGAACAGCCCCAGATCAAAGGCCCCACAGCACCCTGTACCTCACCTTCGGCTAAGGAATGGGGTCCCCCCGTGTACAAGCAGGGCCACGTCCTCAGAGACACGCTGCAGAGCACCAGAACGAACACCACTACAAACCAGGCCAAACGCTGCTTTGTATTCTCATCTGTTTCTCCTTTGGCTGACGCTAGGGCTTGTTAAGCTGTTTAGTTTGATTAAGGATTTTTCTAGCCCCAGAGGTGGAGCCCAAAGCAGGTTTTAGTTTTTCCTTTAAATGAGTGGAATTTTCCAGTGACAACAACCCTACAGACTGTGGATCGGGCCCGGACACTTTGCTGGGCCATCTGTCCCCCCAGCGCCCCAGTGGAGAGGAAGGGGGAGGAGCCTGTCCACAGGGCAGAGTCGTGGGCTAACAGTTTGTCTCTACTTGCGGCAGGTTCTGCAAAGGCCAGGGCTGACCGTAAAAGGGGTGGGTGGACTTGTCCTAACAGCTCACAGTTTCTCAGGAAACAGTCCTTTCATTGTCTTGTCCAAGGAGGAACCCTCTGCTGGAGTGTAAGAGCGGCATCGCAGATCAGGAGTGAGGCAGACCCAGAGGGGAGGCCATCAGCCTTCCTCCTTGCTGGTGCCCTGGGCCAGCAAGGGCTGAGATGTCCATGCACAAATATCCCATCCATCCTTTAAACACATGGGGCCCAAAGGGAAAGCCATTTAACCATTTAATGGAAAGGTGTTTCCATTTCAAACATGGTGCTTGAGCCCAGCGCCCAGTGGCTGAACTGTAATCAGGTTGCATCGGTCAACTTTATGTTGACCAAGGTCTATGGGTTTTAACCACTTAGGTTTCCTCCAGATTTTAGCACTTTGTACCTTGTCACATGCCTTCACATATGTGGTGTCATTCAGTAGCCCAAGAGACAAATGCTGCCCAACATCTTGGAAAATACTGGCCCCGGAAGAATTCCTTCTCTGTCACGTAGTGGCAATGCTGTGAACAAAGAAAGCCTGGTGACAAAGTTCTGTGCACCTGGGGAGCTCTAATTCCAGCAAAAGAGGGGAGTCCCAGGAACCTTTTACCAAGATATCTTTGCCAAGGCCAAGGATTCTACCTAATCCTTGAAACTCCAAGTTTGTTGGAGAGGTCATCAATACAGTGTACCATAACCCAGTCCACTCCGACGGGTTTGGAACAGGATAGCCTAGACTTAGCAGTGACCGAAAAATTCCCCGAGAGAGGTAGGTCTAGGGACCCAATGTGGCAGCCCCTTATTGCTTTTAACAAACAAACAAACAAACCCCAAAAAAGACTGAAGTTCTGTTTGGATGCTTTTAAGGCATTTATAGGCACCCAAAGAGGCAGGACTGCTTATGACTCCATCTCCTAAGTGCCTGGCAATCATCGACCTCTCTAATTGCCATGTGGGCGAAGAGGTGGAAATTTAAATGAAGTCGATTTCGAAGTGTTAACGAAGGATGAAAGGTGTTACGGAAGTGCCTGGGCATGAGAGTCACGCTTAGACACATGCGCACAGGCTTCTCTCTGGGTGGCAGAGTCCCCAAAGCCTACACAAGCCCGTGCGAACACTCCCAGCATCTGACACTTACACCGCGAAGGGACACATTCGCTGTTCAGGAAGACAGAGACCCTGTTTTCTGTGGTGTCTGCGGGGGCAGAGGAGGTCCCTGGGAGGCCCTGTCCCCTAATGCCGCAGGCCCTCTCAAAAGGGAAAGGAGGAGCCTCCCTAATCCTCATGGGGGTGCTCTTAGAGTACTATCATGACCCTCCCCCTTTACAGACACGGAGACTACGGCTCAGAGAGGTTAAATAGCTTTCTCCAGAACTCCACTGCCGCTGGGTAGGGAAGGCAGGTCCTTCTAACTCACAGTCCAGTGCTCTCGGGTCCTCCAGAGAAGGGAACCTGCATGCGGAGCTGGTCCGAAGCAGACTTGCAGCACCCGGTGTAATTTCAGGGGCTAATTCTCGGCCAGCTGCCGACCCCCAGGAGCACTAACTAATGACAGCTTGGCCTCCCTACCACTTACGCTGCAAGGAACCAGCAGCCCGAACAGCTGTTGCCCATTTACCCCGGGGTTTCCCGGTCTACAGGGCAATGGGGTCTGGGCTGACGCTTCTCAGTTTCACACCTAACAACCTGTGTCCTTTCAGAAAGAAAATCTGGAGATGTGATCATCCACTGAGGTACACACCTCAGTTGTTTTCAGAGGCCTTTCCCATGCGTGATCTCATTCGACCACCTGGACAATCTTAGCGACACGTTTAATTGGTTCTTTGAAGATTCATCGGTTTCCAGGGCCAACCCCTCCAAACACAATACCTCCAGGAAGGGACAGCACCTTGAACTTTTATTGGCTCACGCCTTGGCAGCAGTTGGCAGCTAGCTGAGAATCAGGCCCTGAGAAGGGGGAGCTGGGTTGGGAGGAGTTGAGGGAGGGTCAGGAGGGGAAGCAGGAGAAGGGAGGTGGGGCACAGGCCCACCTCACCGTTTTGCAGAGAGAGGCTCTAGGAGAGCCATTGCCCCACTGTGCCCACCCACCAGAGATCAACTCTACCCCCAAGGCCAAAGGTAGAAACGTCTAGAAGAAAAGGAGAAGGGACAGGAGAGATGGGAAGAAAAGAGTGAATAAACCAACCATCAGAGGCTCTTCAATCTTAATTCATTTTATTCTACAAAAACTACTCAATTGAAAGTGGAAAAGCTAACCAAAAAAAAAAAAAAAAAAGGTTTTAATATGTTCTTTCTTCCATAGCAGCAAGCTTTTTCTAACAAGCTTTCTTTAGTGCAAATACTGTAGGCTTGTATTACAGTAAAGTAACAAAACAACAACAGAAAACACCACCAGAGATGCTTCAGAGCAGAACTACTCCTCAATTTTCAAAACTATACAAGGATTTTTGAGCTCCAGTCCTGCCGGGAAAGGCCTATTTAGAAGCCTTTCCGAAGGGACCATTTCACCAATACTTAAGGGAAAAAAAAAAAGGAAAGAAAAAGAAAAAAGAAAGATGCTCAGAAAGGTACTGAAATTCTCCATAGAGCTATAGGAATCGTGTACAACGTGTTTGCCTCCACATTCTTCTAGCAGACTTTACTCCACACCATCGACAGATCTCAAATACAGATGCACGAAATTTATGATTTCCCACTATATACCAAAATACGATATGTACATCTCTCACTGCAGAAAAGACACCCTGACACCTATTCTTTATACAAAGGCGAATATTTTCTTCCTCGATATCAAGTAACCACAAACTAAAAGAAATGGAATAAACTTTTAATCATACAGAGAAAAAAAATTTTAAGGAACAGGGCAGGATCTTCCGTCATATTCTCTTACAATGTAGACTTCCTGGTGACCGCTGTCCCCAGAGGAATGACCATCCGTCTTTAAGAACAGAACCTTTTTATACAGTTTATACAGCACATGTCACAAGTCATTTTAGAAACGAAAAAGCATCATTAGCCTAAATTTTTTTAAAAACTGAAGAAAGAGAGGGAGAGAGGAGCTGAGTATTTTAATGCTGTTTCTATTCAGGCTTGGTACAACACAGAGATGTAAACATTTTAAATAAATAATAAAATAAATGTCAATTTCTTCTCCCCCTCCCCTTCCCATACCCCGCTCAAAATTTGACCCAGCCTTTCCTGACACATCAGCACTGGCCAATGAAAGCCCTCTGTTAATGTATGGCCAAAACACTAGAAGCATGAGATGTCAAATTAGTGGGATGATTGAGTTTCCTTTTTAAAAGCTGCAGGAGGCACACTTGGAAATGTAGGCACACACGCACGCGCGCACACACACACACACATACACACACACCCAACCTGTCAATAAATAGTGAGATGCTGGCTTTAAAGATAAATGTCGAGAAGACTCAACAAGCAGAAAGTAGCAAGACCCCTTTACTTAAGTTTTTAAAGGAAATTACACACATCACATATCCTATTGGTCCACAAATTCTAGAAGGACTCTAGTTACCCCTCCAACCATCTGAGGAGTGCAAAGGAGCACATCACAAAAGAGAGGGAAGAGAAGTTTGGAGGTGGGAGGGTACCGTGGGGGATGGGTCTTTGAGAACAAACCTCCGACTGAAGGCAACCTTGCCTCAACTCTTTGAAGACGGACCTTTGAAGAAGTGTTTTTGTTTATCCATTACTTGAGGGCCTTTAATAGGGGATACCCTCACCCCTCAGTCTCATCCTAAAGAGGGTATATTTATAAAAGTGCCTAACACAGTGCCTGGCACGTAGTAGGTGCTTATTCATTTCCTTCTTCAAGGGGCTGTGTGATCTCTGATCCCGAAAGGAGATCAATCTGAAAGGTAAACGGTGAGATCGCAGGAACATCTGTTGGTCCATCAAGGAAAAGGGAGAAAAATTCCAATGCCTATGGCGTCGAGCCCTCCCTTAGACTTTGAGCCAAGTGGGAGCAGGGAAGAGGCTCTTGTTGCTCTCGTCCCCAAAGCCTGAGGAAAGGAAGCCACAGCCTCTGATGGCTCCTGGCTGAGATGCTTGTGTGACTGGCCAGTGGACCCACCTGTCCTTTCTCACAGGCAGAACAATGATGTCTTTCTGCAAACTTCCCCACGAAAGCTCTGCGTGCAGCTGCCCCGGCTATTTCCTAAGCTTCACCTGGGATCTCCTCTCTTTCCTGGGTCAGCAGCTGTGCCCCTCCACTCAGCCAGGAAGGGGACGGATCCCCGCGAGGCCAGCCAGGTGGCCATGAGGACTGTGTGTTTCACACTAGCCTGTCAAGGCGCGCCTGCCCTAGGCCGTTCCAGAGCTGCCTGGCGGCTGGGGCCACAGAGGAGGCCCTGCAGTTCCCGCCTAAGCACCAAGGCGCCCCCGCTGCCGCTGTTCCTTTAGTGGGAGCCGTGGGAGGAGAAAGCAGGCCTGGCATCCGGCGATTCTGGAACAATGGTGTGTGTGCAGGAACTTCGAGAACAAGCCAGAAGACATAACTGAGGATCTGTTCGTGAGTTAGGTGTGAATGGTCAGCCTCTGGCTTTGGGGAGGCCAAATCCCCTCCAAGGTCCTGAGCGGGAATGCGGCTTAGAGGCCTCTAAAGCCCTGCGAGCTGGGGGAGTTTTTGCCTTCTGCTGGTCCCAAAGCCAACACAGCTTGAAATGGGCACTAGAGCCAAACTCTCTCCCGGGAACGTCCAGGCTGGCCCCAAGTCACAGACGACGGCCTGCCTCAGGATCAGCGCCGGGCAAAGTGAAGCACAAAGGGACTTTCAGAAACAAAACACCAAAAAGCAGCTTCATTTAAGAAATATATATATGCAAAAAGAAGCAAAGAGCTCCCAATCGGCCACAAATACCACTTGAGATGATCAAGCCCTTGAGAGCAGAGCGCACCCGTTTTATTTGCCCACCTCCTGCTGCTTCTGGCTGACTTCTGTTTCTCTGATTAATCCGAAGCCAGAAACTCAACTGCCCAATCTAATGCCCCCCTGTCCCAGAGCCTCTGGGACACCAGGAGGGCAGCATCATAGCCTAGGAATTTTTAAGGTTTTTTTTTTGGTGGGGGGAAATCCTTTTGATATCCACTCTCTGCATGGCTTATCCGTTCCCACTTCACTCTTGGTCAGAGTGGGCCACGTACTTTAAGCATTTGGCTGCTCCATTCTGTGTGTTCATTCTAGAATGCGGAGGTGGGTCACGGGCATTAAGCGAGGACCCGCCCTAGAGGCCTGGGTGTATGAAGGAACAAGTGAACTAACGTGTCACAGCTCTCTCTCTCTCTCCCCCGAGTCTAACTTTGAAATTTAACCCCCATTGGGTTTGATTTAAATAATATCTATATAATTTTAAATTATCATACAATGATCTCTAGAGCTGAATCACAACAAAGCACTAGCCCAGCAGAGGCCGATTCTAGATCAGCCAGAACTTTGCCTTAGGGAGGAAAAGGCTCAGAGGGGTGGGAGGCAGGGCCGGCGCTGAGCTGTGCTCTTGCAAGAGGCCGGGAGGAACCCCCTCCCCGATCCCACCCCCCCCCTGCAGTGGGAAGCAATGCATCTTATCTCTGATTTCAGCAGCCCCCAGGAATGGCACGGAAGCCCAAGCCTCAGCAACAGCTCTGGGTCAGCGGTTCACAGCTGGACCTGAGGAGCACAGTGTGGACAGGGTGTGGAAGAGAAAAAGCGCTCCATCAGGCAGCAGATGACCACAGAGGGCAGAAAAGGCCTGGCATCTCACTGAGAGGCGAGTCCCACTTTGCCTCCCTCCTTCCTCCCCTACCTTTCTATTCACAGCAAAGGTGCCTTTGAGGCTTGGGGAGGGGCCCACCCAGCAGCAACTGGGGAGGGGCGAGGCCCACGCTCATTAAATTTCGGTGGGTGGCGTCACCCCAAGAGCCAGGCCGGCGACGGCAGAGCCAATAGAGACTTGGGAGTGATGTGCGGTTCCTAGGGAGGGACACCTCCCTGGTGTAGCGAGAAGGGTCCAGGGACAGGATGGTGAGGCAGTAATCGTAGGAGACATCCTGCTCAAGACACTAGGTCAAGGCAAGCTGGCTAGGACACACCTGTGTGATTGTTGGCACTATTCCTGGCCCAGTAAGTAGGCATTTGGCAAACCCAGCCTGTGCCCCGGCTGTCGCACTCACACCCTGTCTTCTGGACAAGCTGCTCCTCCAAAAGTTGTCTCCGAGGACGGGGAGGATGGGTCCTCCAGGCTCCCAGTGATGGCAGCATCTCCTTGCAAGCTCAGGGAGCTCTGCTGGTGGTTCTGGAGATGGTGGTGGGCCGGGGAGTGTCAAGGGGGGGAAGGGTCTGTATTGCACATTGACTGTCCCCTTCTGGACCAGTCAGCCCCAGCAGAAGAGTCAGTCACCTGCCGCCCCGTCTCCAGAAATGAAGAGCTTTAATATTCAGACCACCCAGATGAAATGTCATGGCAACTTTGATAAAAACCAAGAGGAAGTGAAATTGACACTGGGGGGAGGAAGGGGCGAATAAAGGGAAGGTGAAACCAAAAGGCACTGAGCATGCTTGGTGGGGCGGGGAAGGACACCATCACTCCAGAGACAGATCGTGACAAAGGGACAGGAACGGTCCACACCAGCTTCAGGCTTTTCAGAAGCCAGAGAGATGCCTGAGTCCCCCACACCAAGTTCTCCAAGGCTCTTCAAGACACAGGATTTGCTTTGCAAGATGAATGAGGGAGGAGGTCCCGTTGAGTTCTAGGAGATCCCCTACGTCCTCACCACCTCACCGCCAAATCCCACCTGGGTCTCCCCGGAGCCAGGAAGCTCTCAGGTAGGGTCCCCCTCTTGCCCTCATGGCCCTGGAGCGCTTGAAGGTGCTGGTCCCTGGGAAGGAGGCAGTGACGAGGAACCCCTGGGAGCTGGGTTACAGAGCCAGCAGAGTAGGGGAGTTCAAGGAGTCTGATGACTGGTCCCCACTGCTACTGCTTCTGCGGTGAGCCTTGGAGCAGGACTCGGAGGGTGACGCAGGCGACTCCTGCTCCAGGACGCTGGGGTAGGTGAAGACGAGGTTCGAGGTGCCCGGAGTGATAGCAGGCGTGGAGGTCACCACGATGGGGGTGTGCAGGGGCTCCTCCCCGTAGAAGCCCCCAGCGATGCTGATGGGCTTGATGACAGAGCGCTGGGCCTTGTCCAGCCCAGCCGAGGAGGATGACGGGCTCTCCTCTTCCAGGGGCTCCTGTTTCACCACGACGGCACCCACTCCGCCACCTCCACCGCGCAGGGGCTGGAGCCCGGAGGCTGGGGGTGATCGGCGCTCCTCGGGGCTGATCTTGCACACGGGCCCATGGGCCACTAACATGAACTCCAGCTTTTCCTTCTCCTTCTGCAGCTCGGCGATCTCCTTCTGCAGACCTGACTTCTCCTCCTCCAGCTCCTCTGTCTCCTGCAGGGTGAAGAGAGGTGTGTGAGAGACAGGAGCCTGCCAGGGAGGCCTGCTTGGGTTGGGGTGGGGGTTCCAATCCAGGTGAGAAAGGGAAAACCAGAGCTGTCCTCAGAGGACCAACTGTGAAAGCAGCCCGTTCACACCCCCGGCCACAGACCCCACTGGCTCTGAGTCACCTGGAGGCTCAAGATTCCTTTTATGTCCAGGGGGGCCTGGGTGGCTCAGTCGGTTAAGCGTCGACTTCGGCTTAGGTCACCATCTCACAGTCAGTGAGCTCGAGTCTTGAGTCAGGCTCTGTGCTGACAGCTCAGAGCCTGGAGCCTGCTTCAGACTCTGTGTCTCCCTCCCTCTCTGGTCCTCTCCCACTCATACTGTCTCTCTCTCTCTCAAAAATAAATACACATTTTAAAAAAGTTTTTTTTTTTTTTTTTTTTTTAAAGATTCCTTTTATATCCAAAGCTCCTGAGACAGGAGGAGAGTCGGCTTGGGGGAAGGCTGGAGTGACAGTTGTAGGCACCATGACTAAGGGCTTACTTTGTGCCAGGCATTGCAGATCAAACCTCCAGGAGACTTCTGAAGCAGGCATTGTCAATCAACTCACTTTGCAGATAAGGAAACTGAGATTCAGAGAGGTTTTGTCATTTGCCCAGCATCACAGAGCAAGCAGGTAAGGTAGCCCAGACTTGACCCCAACATATCTGACTCCAGAGGCCACATGCTACCATGCTTTATTGCCTCAATGCCAGGACTCCCCCAAGGTACCCATGAGGGGGGACTGGTGAGGTCTGGAGGGGAAGGGAGGGCAGCACGCGTTCCCTGCACCCCCATCCTTCCCTGCACCCTCCAGCCCTGTCCAGCCTGCCTGTGGATGCATCACCACTAAGCTCTAAGCTGCACACACAAGCTGAGGACAGTGCCAGCCTGGCAGGAAGTTCTCCATCAGTCCCCGCTCAATCGTCACTGCCCCACTTCCCTTTTTTGCTCTAATTTCTGAAGCATGTGATTCAGGACTCACAGAACCCTTGGAGACTATTCCATTCAGTCCCTGTGCGTTAACAGATGAGGAACCTGCCAGCCTGAGCAGGCATGGAAGATGGTGGGGTCCCATGGCAAGGAGCTCAGCCCCCTCCCTTTGACACAAACCCAGAGAAGCAGCAAAGCACATGGAAGGAGCAGGTGTGAAAGATGAAAAGGTGTGTGTCATGGCCTCCTCCCCGCTTTTCCCCTAACACAGATTCCCATTCAAGAATGAGACAATATGGGCCAGGGCTTCACTGAGCAGACTACAGCATATTCCACAGTGAAAAAAAGTTTCCATCTGTCTCAAGGGTCTGACGAACGTCATGAGCTTATGAGAGGTTTCCTGTGGAGGATGTGGCTCAGGGGCCTGGGTGGCTGGGGTGGGTGGGGCGGCGGGGGAGTAGGGTGTGAGGGCTTCTGGGGGAGGGAGGGGAGGAAAGCAGGCGGCCTGGAGGAGGAGGAGGAGGAGGGGCTACTCTGGGGCTAGTGGTAGGGAGCACCCAGGGCAGACTCAGAGGACCTGACCCCTTAGAAGGTTAGTGGTAGGGAGGACTCTCCTGGAGGAGTCTACCCAGGGAGCACGATCACCAAGGGATCTCTTCACCTAGTGACGGGGAACTCCCGCTCTTCCTCCCAATGCACACACACTCCTCCACGGTACATCACTACAGGCTACACGGAATTCACACAGTACACGTTCAATTCTCAAGAGCTCTCACTCTTGGACACTGTGGCCCTGAAGCAGGTGGATGGTACCTGGGAGCATTCAAGAAAGTCACCGGATGTGCAAGGTAATTTGTGACTTCCAGAGCCTGTCCCTGGCTGGTCATCAGAGTCTCTCTCCAACATTCCACTCAGGAGAGTGAGTCCTGGCTTTGGGCTTCCTCCACACACCATCCAGCTCATCCTGCAGGGCTAGGCTCTGGGGGGAGTTATGTGACGTTGGTCAGCTCTGCTTTTTGAGAGGGCAGGGCAGGGCCACAGCCCCCAGGTGTGGGCAATTAGGCAGCAGGGGAGAGTGACTCACAAGGGCAGAATGAGGTATCAAGGTGACAGCTTCAGGCTCATAGCAGAGGTTAGGAATCCTCCTGCCCATGAAGGATACGAGGAAACCCCAAGATAGCACAACTCGGCCGGCACATGACCATCTCTGTGAGACTCAGAGAGTTTCGAGACCCCCGCAGACTGGAGTCTCCCCCTGCCTGCACCAGGTGGCTTGGATCACTCCTGCTGGTGGTAGGCATGGGGGCGGCTGGAAGCTTGAGAAGTAGCCCCAGAGAGGGCAGGTCTGGGCTTGCGCTGGCTCTTGGGGCCTAGCAATGCCAACACTCTGTGCCATCCCTCACCCAGGGGCCCCAGAAGGCTTGAGAGCAGGGAACGCACAGTGTTAGGCCCCCGCAGGCTGTTGAACTCCGTCTCCCGGCCCAGGCTGGTGTCAAAGGCCAGCTCTCTCCCCCAATCTCTCTACTTTGATCAGGGCAATGCCAAACCTATGTGCTCAAAGGAAGGCATGCTTCTGTCTACACTGACTCATCTCTACGGGCCACTGGTGGGCAAGGAGAGGGTGGGAGGCCAGGAGGCCTGGGCCCCTGGTGCGTGCCCACCCAGAAGGGCACCCGGCCCCTACAGGGCTCCTTACCGCCTGCAGCTTCTCCGTCAGCTCCCGGCGTCGGTTTCTGCACTTGGCTGCGGCCAGCTTGTTCCTCTCCCTTCTGATTCGACGTTTCTCCTCCTCTTCCGGGGACAGCTAGAGCCCAAGGTCAAGGATCATGATTAGGTTTGGGCAAATGGCTCCCCAGCTTTGTTTCCTAACTGCGTTTTAAGAAGCTCTTCTGGGACGGGTGTGGGGGGAGGGAGAAAGGTGAGAGGAGTGTGGTTGGGCTCTGCGATCCCAGAATACGCGCCTGGGAGGGCACTTGGAACTGAGCCCCCTGGAAGGGGACGTCCCAGGTTCGAGGGGAGAACAGGGCAGCAACGTGTCAGGGACTCATCAGCCCAGGCAAGATGGTAGCATTTTTCATGTCAGCCCTGATCCAGTGCCAAGGCCATAGAGAAGCTGGGGTTGCTCCTCCGAGTCCCTTCATACCGGCCAGGCCTGGCCCCATCCACTTAAACAGCTTCTCCCAAACCTTGGCTAATTACTCCTCCCCACCACTCTGCCTGCTCTGCAGGCCTCATTATCCCCATTTGGTTAAGTAGCCTGGCCCAGAGCAAGAACCACCTGGGGGGGGGGGGGTGGTTCTATTGCCAGAGGGTGGGCCACGGTACCACCCAGCTCCCAACTTCCTCCACCAGCTCCAGCGTGCCAGCTGCTCACAGTTCACCCTGGAGGGCTCACAAGTGTGCCTGGCCGAATGCTAGCCTGGACAGGACAGGCAAAAAGGAGAAGGGACCCTCCTGCTGCCCACCACACACATTCATTCAACAAATGAGAACCTCCTATGTGCCAGGCATGGTTTGAGAGGTTCGAGATTTATCAGAGAACCAAATGAACAAAAATCCCTCTGCAGAGCGTATAGTCTAGCTTCTTACAAGGAGGCTGGTTGGGGGCCTATGGCTCACCCCCCCCCCCATCCTCCCCTCTCCTGGGCAAGAACTCTGCTCCACGACATGGGGCTGAGGCTCTGTTTACACACAGCCCTTCCTGTGACCCCAGTGCCCCTCGGCGCAAGCAGAGGCAACAGGAGGAGATGGCTGTGGGCCAAGGCAGAAAGTAATTCCAAAAGAAAGCCCATTCCGTGCAGTTCTCAGACATCAATGGCACACCTACTACGTGCCAAGCTCAGTACCGAAGGCTTAGAAGATTCTTAGAGGAATAAGATCTGGGTCCTACCCTAAGGGACAACATGGGAAAAAAGCTGAAGCCACTTTGGGGGTGGGGTAAGAGAAACGGCTCCCACTGAGAGAGGGAGAGTCATGGGCCAGGTTGGGCCCTGGTCAGAGTCCCCAGGGCTCCCCACAGCCTGGGTGGCTCAATCGGTTAAGCATCTGACTCTTGGTTTTAGCTTAGGACATGATCTCACAGTTCGTGACTTGGAGCCCTGCGTCAGGCTCTGCGCAGTCAGTGTGGAGGCTGCTAGGGATTCTCTTGCTCACCCTCTCTGTCCCTCCCTCACTCACGATCTCTTTCTAAATAAATTAAAAAAAACTTAAAAAAACCACACAAAACACCGATACGACATTTCTGTGTTGCCGCGAACAAATCACTGAACCCTCTGGGCCTCAGATTTCCCATTTAGAAAATGGGAACATTGGGACCTGCCCTGCCTTCCCAGAAGTTTCTGTGGTGATCAGATGAAGACTCAGTGTGAGGGGCACCTGGGTGGCTCAGTCAGTTAAGCGTCTGACTTCAGCCCAGGTTATGATCTCACGGTTTATGAGTTTGAGCCCCACGTCAGGCTCTGTGCTGACAGCTCAGAGCCTGGAGCCTGCTTTTGATTCTGTGTCTCCCTCTCTCTCTGCCTCTCCCTGCTCACGCTGTCTCTCTCTCTCAAAAATAAACAAAAACAAAAAACCCCCAGTGTGTGAACCCTCTATAACCTAGAAAGTGCTAGAAAGAAGATGGAATTCAGAGGTCTCCTCTGACGCTTTTTCTGAGCCCTGAAAGAATCCAAATGAACCAGAGACCCACAGTCCACGAACCTGGCACCTTGGTGCTGTGTGGAGCCTGGCTGCCTGGCTGAGGTCATGAGGCCACTTGGCTGAGGTTCTGAATACTTGCTGCTTCTAAACTTGTCTCGACCTGAGCCCAGCAGAGTTACTAAGGAAGCCTGCCGGCCCCGCCGCACTCTATGTTCAGGATTCACCACGCAAAGGGCTACCAGGGCTCCCCTTGAGGCCCAGGTAAGCCCTCCATCCCTCTCCGGAAAGGGGCAGAAAAGATGAAGAGCTTGCTGGGGTACATTTCAGCCTCCCTCCCTCCCTCCCGCTTAGGCTGCTTCCGGACCACTTCTGGCCTCCTGATTAGCCCCGACGTCTCTCCCCTATCTGTAAGCTCTGGGGCAACTTGGGGGAGCTGTCAGCATAGGAAGTACTCAGGGGTGTTGACTTCAGCGCGGTTAAAGCTTGAGTGTGTCAGCACCACCACGTTCCCACCCACAAGCCACACACCCTCTGCTCCCGGCCTCCTCGGGTCACCGCCACTGCCCAGGGAGCCTCTGGGCAGGCTCAAGGAGGGCAGTGAGGCGCCAGGCTGGCTCTGGGTAACAGGCTCCTCCCTCTGGGGGAGGCCAGGAAGGAGGAAATATGCTTCAGAGAAAAGACCCTCAGGCTAGGAACCCAAAGAGCCAAGGTTCTAGGATGCTCCTGCCCAGGTTTCCTCCAAGCTGCTAGATGATTGTCTGAATTCCTAACTGATGTGGGACAAAATGCTCCTGGCTCTCTCCCTCCCTCTCAGAAAAGGAAGGAAATTCTCCAGACAGATTGTCTTAAAAGCATGCCTAGGGTAGAGCGGTGGGAAAACCACAGGGCTGAAGGTCAAAGGAGGTAGATTCCAGTCCTGGCTCAGCCACGGACTCACTTTAGTGAGCCTGTTACCCAGGGCTCTTCTCCCTCCTGGACTTCTGTTTCCTCATCTGTAAAATGGGTACAGAGGGGAAATTGGCAAAGCTGGTCTCCAAAGTCCCTTCCAGATATAAGCTTCTAAATTTTGTGTGAGCGAGGCCCAGAAAAGAAGAGTGTTCAGCACGTCATGCTTTTTGTCCTGCCAGTTCAAGAATCCCTCACAAGACCAGCTCTCACTTAGGGGTCACTTACATAAGGGCGGGATCCAGCTCATGGGTGACCATAAAGCTTGACACCTTGGACTCCTGAAGGAGCATATTTCATAAAGGACATTCTGATCAGTGCTACTGCGATATTTACAACTACAATTATGGAAGGCAACTGTGAGGGGGACACTGGCCATTTGCCCCAACTGAGGGTTGCGTCTATTACAGTGGCTGTAACTCTCCGTGTCACCCCACGCGGGGTCCTACTATTAACAGAACAAAGCAGCAGGTAGTGGATGCAAGGCCCAGCTTTGTCCTCGGAGGAACAGAGATCCTATGAATGCTTCCAGTGTCTCAGAGTAGCGACCCTTGTAATTCTAAGTATCCCGGAGACTGCTGGAACTGGATCCATGATTATCCACGGGGGACCATGATTGAAGATCCTTGTAATGAAACCCTGTGGACCTGGGATCTCAGAGGGGAGGTGGACAGTGGTGGAAACAGATAGGATTGATTCTCCAGGCTATTATTTCATTTGAAAAAGGGGTTTCACTGCTCAAGGGTTTTCCCTTCCCTGGATCCATGGTGGCATGGTATTGTCAAGAGAGCACTGCACAGGGAGTCCAGGGAATGGGCTCTTGTCCAGACATCCCCATTCTCCTGCCAAGTGGCCCCAGGCACACTTGTCTAAGGCTTCGGTTGGGTCATCTGTGAAGGGGGACAGACGGGGCTCTTAGAACGCTCACTCACTCTTTTTATGCATGAATCCAATCTCTCTTTGGGGCATCGGGGAGCCCATCACTACCCTGGCTCACTACTGATACAGACGACATGCTTTTTCAGTATGGGTAGATGGTGTCCAGAGAGAGCACTGGTCCGACACTCTCTGGTGTCCCCCCCCCCCCGCCCCCGCACCGCTGCTGCCAGGCTGACTCCTTCCCAAAGCTGAACCCTTTGAGAAGAAAAAAAGCTGATGCCTGACTTCCTACCCTCACATGGAGACAGCTAAAGCAGCTGAGCAAATTCCAAAGACCCCAGCATCCCTGTGCTTCTGAAACAAGCATTCCAGGCACCTGAAATGGGCTCCTGCTGCAAGCCAGAGGCCCGGGACACCCAGGAGGGAACAGCAAGTTTCGCGGGCCTGGAGGGTGACCCTGCAGGTCGGCTGAGTGTTTCACCTGCTCCAGACCCTAGGGGACAATCAGGGGCTAACCCAAAAAAAGCTCCCGGCCAGAGTTTCGTCCTGCGTGTCCCGTGGCTCCCCTGCCAAGGATCAGGGAAAGACACCGCTGTAGGCAGGTCCTAACAGTCTTTCCCATTTGCGGACGCCTTACCACATACAATGTGTCTTCACACATGTGACCTCATTTGCATGGCAACAAGTCCTGGCTGGCAGGGACCATGATCCCCATTGTTTAACTGAAGAAGCAGAGACTCGGAGATTCTAAGGGACACGAGCAAGATGACAGAGCCAGGCCTGACCCCCAGGCTCCCAGCTCTGCTTCCAACGATGAGGGTCATGTGCCCCCGGTCCCAAGCTCCCTCTTCTCCCCAGTGCTCCCACACCGCTGCCCCTGCTGCCCACCATCCCACGGAAGAACACGGTGTGTTCTGAGGCCCGGAAAGCCACTGACGTGGCTCCTTTGCGCTGAGCTGAGCCGTACCTGCTCATCCCTCCTCCTGCGGCCCACGGTGGTGCCAATGGTCTTGATCACGCCGGGTCTCGGGAGCGCCATGTGCCCAGGGACGGAGGCCAGGCCTGGCAGGGGGCTGTAGGGGTGCGAGCGGGGGTATGGGTTGGACATGGAGGTGATCACTGTGGGCTGCACCATCCACTGCAGGTCCTGGCTGGTCGTGATGGCGTTGATGGTGGGGATGAAGGCACTGCCTGAGCCAGGCATATCTACCCGAAATTTCTGAAATGAGGAAAAAGAATAGTATTGAGCCAATAGGCACTGGATGGAACAGGACAAGCAGAGCCAGGAGGGAAAACAGAGTCAGTGTTTGGGGGGATGGGGTGGAGGGCACCAAGTTCGGACCACCGGGTAGGCTTCCCTGGTCTTCCAAGAATCCAAGAATCAGGGGGATCTTAACTACTCCTGAGGCCCCATGTCAGATCTGCTCCCCTGAGGTCCTGGCAACCCCCTCCCCAGGTGGCTCGTAAGGATGTGGTCATACACCAAATGACTTTGAGGACAGACATGGCCCCTGGCCACTCAACACTCAGCAGGCTAGCTATGTCCACACCTGCAGAAGGGCAGGCCTCCTACCTGGCCTCACAAGCCTCTGGGTCACCTGCCAATTAGTCCCCAGGGTACTGAGGCTTGGGACCCCCTGAGGACATTTGCACACCCACAGGTTTGGGGGGAGAGGCAACAAAGATCACCAGGAAGCTTATTGTGTCTACTTTTGTTACTTTCCAAATAGGTTCAGGATGGGGCTGTGACCCCATCAGGGTGAAACTAGCTCCATGAAAAGGTGTCCTCCCACCAATGAGACTGAAAAGTGGTAGCATCTGCGGCCAGAGCTTCCTTCTCGCCCTGGACCGTCATCTTGCTTGGAGCAGACACACTGTGTCTCTCTCTGCCTACCTACATATCCGTGTTCATGGGTGTGTCTGTGGGAAACTCTAGTGCTGCTAGCTCAGAGTTTTCTCCCTGTCTCTTAATTTATGCCCAGACCATGGTGCAGAACTCTCTGGAACATGCCGCAGGAAGCATCCTATTTAGAATATAAGATGATGACAGAGTACAAACACTAAAATGGGTCAAGCTCCTCTTTCTGCGGGGCAGCTAGTAGAAAATGAGGGGAGAAAGGAAGGACCTCCCTGCTCCCACACCCCCGCGGCTTCCAGCTTTTCAGGGGAAATAGCCCCTAATGGAGCCTTCATCCTCAAGGGATTCCCAACTCCACACAAAGGTTCTGCAGACCCTTTCTTCCCTAATCTGGTGGATGACGGGATGAGAGCAATAATAGCACTTGCTGAGCACTTACTAAATGACAGGCACCATGGTAGTGTTTGACCTAAATTATCTCCTTCATTCTCTCTCTGAGGTAAGAACTACCATTATCTCCACTTTAGAGACAGAAATTTAGGCTTAGAGAGATTAAGGAACTTATCCAAGGCCACAAGGCTCATAAGCAGGGGGGTGAGGATTCAAACGCAGTTCAGCCTAACAAAGAGGCCAGGGCTCTCAAACACGGCACTCCACAGGCTTCCATAATGTTGCTTCTTCTTCCTTTTGAAACCCAGACCCAAGTGCTGGGACCCACCCCTACTGCCCACAGAACGTCAGCTCGTTCCTATCGACCGCCCCTCTCACCGAGGAGACTCCACAGGTCCGATCCCAGATGAAATCCTGCTATCATTGGCTTGGGTGCTATAGATTCCCCTATTTTGGCCTGGTCAGACCAACCAGGAGTAGTGGCAGCTGCCACCACCGTTGCCTTTGTCACCGGTGATGATACCTGGGTTCCTGTTGTACAATCAAGTGGAGCTCAGAGCACCTTACCGTAACTGAGAGAGCTGGGGGCCCCTCCTTGCTCACTCCCCTGCCAGCTGCCTGACCCCACTCTGGGTGGTGGAACGTTTCTGCCTCCCTTCCCAGACTGCCCCGGGGCCCCGTGCCAAGGGCGTCTTGTGAAGAAAACATAACCCAGCACAGTGGATTCTGGGATTTGGCGAGGAGAGCCCCAGTGGGATGAATCCTGGGATTCTGTGAAGTTACCAAGTGGATTCTGGGATACTATGAGGAGAGCTGTCCAGGACAATGGATTCTGAGTCACCACGTAAGGCAAAGACAATTTGGCTTTTTATCAGGAGCTGAGCCTGGGTGCATGTGTGCGTGTGTGCCTGTGTGCGTGTGTGTGTGTGTGTGTGTGTGTGTGTGTGTGTGTGTGAAGGAAGGACACAGTGAACAAGGAAGACTCCAAGTAGGAAATAATCTTCAAGGAGAAAAAAATCGACAACTCAGCTGGGCCTTGGAGACGGCAGAGTATCGAGAACACGGGTGTGTGGCTGAGTGTGTACAGAGGCGTGAAAGGCCTAGACAGCGACGCTTCTCGTGGGCTGCTGGAGGGGAGCTGGGGGGGGAGGGAGGGGGAGGTGGTGGCGGGAAGCCGGCACTGCGCCCGGAGTCAGGGACCTGGATGGAGGCCTTCGTGAAATCACTGAGGATTTAGGCTCCAGTCTGTGAAGGAGAATCTCACTGCAGTGTCATGAAGATTAAATGAGTAGCTCCTTAGAATCGCTGGCTATAAAAGGCACACCAGTGTTCTCAACCGTCGCTGCACATTAGAATATTCTGAGCAGCTTTCTGAAAACACCAATGCTGGAGCCAGCCTCACCATGAAGAATTCTAAAATAACACGTTTGGGGTGGGGTTCTGATCAGGTATTTTTACAAAATGCCTGGGGAGACTCTAACGTGCAGCCAGAGGGTGGAGAACTGCTGCTCAGAACAAATGGAAGGCGGCAGCGTCAACACCGTCACCGCCACCATCGCGGCCATGCATCATCACTGCGTCTATGCACTCTGCTTGGGGCGGTTCCAGGAGAGATGGCCAGCTTCCCACTCCCGGGAAGCACCCAACATTTTTATCCTGTTTCTCTCTTCAGGTCAGGTTCTGGGTCTGAAAGACCCCTGAGGCTTCCGGCATGATGCTTTGAAGGGACCCTCCATCTCCTGTGAGGGAACTGTCTGATTTGCCTTCCAGAAAGCACCCAAGAAATTCACTCCTCATTCCAACAAACAAAGAGAGCTCCCATTTCAGCCCAGGGGAAGCAAGCAAAAACCCTGAAGCACAGCTTGGAGACTACGAGCCCTTGGGAATTAGGTGGACGACTCAGTTTCAGCCCCTCTGGGTGCTTTCCAGTCCCCTCGCTCCCGTTCTACAGAACGTGCTCCCCGGCCATCATCCAGACTCCTGGCAGCAATGGCTCGGTCTAGACAAAACAAGACAGCAATAAAAACAAGGCACTAGGTAATGACTGCCTCTAAATGCATGTACAACTTGTTTCAGAGGGAGGTAAAGCCATCTGGATAACACGCTGGCTCTAGGAAAACAATGTGCCGTCCCCACAGGGGACTGGGGCTGTGATGAAGGCTTTTGTCCCCTCAAGGAGCCTCTCTGAGACACACAAGCTTAAATGAGTTCTGGCCGGTGTGACTTGTCTCAGCTCCGAAGGTATTATTCAGAAAGTCACACTGGAGTAGGAGAGATGAGGTGAGGCGAGGAGTCTGTGGTCCCGGGAGTCAGCCTGGCATTCTTCTTTGCCAGCAGACCCGACAATCAGTTAAACATCATGCTGGGGATAAGTCATGGTGCTCTATGGAAGGCTTAGTACCGAACAGAAACCAAGATAGGGTTTCCCAGTGGTGAGCTTTGGAACACTATGAGCCTTGCTGCAGCACCAAGCGTGTGCTGGGAGGAGTAGCGGATACAACAGGGAACCCGGGGCGTCGCTTGAGTCCCGGGAGGCTCCCCAGCCCCCTTGGAAGCTCCTCCTCCGGGGACAGGATCAAAGATGCTGGATGGCCGTGTGGCATTCCAGCCTGGCAAAGCTTCCAGATGCTTTATTTGACTGTGTCATCCTGTTGACTTCTGGGTGGGCAAGAATGCCTTTAAAAGGACAAACTGGCCCCCGCCAACCTCCCAGAGCAGAGTTTGACAAACTTTTGCTGTAAAAGGCCGGATAGTAAATATTTTAGGCTTTGTGGGTCATGCGGTCTGTCGCAACTACTCAACTCCGCCATTAGAGCGTGGAAGCAGTCACAGACAATATGTAAACAAACAGATGTGCCTGTGTTCCACTAAACCTTCGTTACAGAAACACATGGGTCACGGTTTGGTGCCCCCAGTTCTAGAGGACCATTCTCTCTCCTAATGCTCTGGTCAGGGAAAAAGAATAAAGAGAGGAAACAAAGCAAAAAATTAGAACTCTTCCTTTAACCTGGGGAGTCTCACTCACCACCTTGAATCTCCAGACCCTGAAGCTCAAGTTTGAGCCCTTACAATATTTGTTGTGGGTCTCTGGGCATCGTAAAGACCCTTCTTTATCCGAAAGCACCTATATTTAAGGATGCCATGGGGTGGTTCAGTCCCGCTCCCATAGCCTGTAAGAAAGACAGCTCAGAACACAGCGCCCTAGAGCCACCAAGCTTCCTCACGTCAGAGAGGTCCCTGCAGCCTCGCGCTTTCTGATTTGGGAAAACGACCGTCCCGAATTTGACAGCTAGGCCTTGGATTCAGAAATGAGGGTCACGAGCACAGTCTTTTTTGTGCAAGGGTCTAGGAAGCAGGGCTTAGATTCCTATTTCCTGAAGACATGGATGGGGTCGATCTGACCTCAGAACTCCTGAGCGGGGCACAAATGGCATCTGAGATGGAAGTCAGGGGTGGTGTTGTCAGCCAGGCATTCCACTATCACACTGACTCTCAACTGGGCCCCCAACCACTCAAGCCATGAACCCCGTGAATACCTGTGACCTGTCTCAGAAGGCAGGCAGGTATGACCGTGCAGATCTAGAAAGAGACTGGGTTCTTTCTCTTAAAAACCACGACCCCCCCCCCTTTTTTTTTTTACATTCCCAGCAGGGGCAAAGAAAAATTCCAAAATCTCCAGAGACTGGCTCAGGGGAAGAGGACCGAATAAGGGCAAAGCTGCCTCATCCACCCCAGAGCACAACTGAGGTCCAGCTTGACTCAAATGCCCTATATTCATATTAAGCGTATCATTTTCTCCAAAGCCTTCTGTATGGAATTCGATCAGTCTTCACAGATTCTGCATTGGATATCGCCTTGACCTTTCCTATCTGAAGAAAGGTGCCATTTGTGTCACAACAGAAATGGTTGCTAATAACCCATGATTTCCCCAATTTTTTTAAAAAAAATCTATTTTTGAGAGAGAGAGAGAGAGAGCAGGGAAGTGTCAGAGAGAGAGGGAGGCACAGAATCTGAAGACAGGCTCCAGGCTCTGAGCTGGCTGTCAGCACAGAGCCCGACGTGAGGCTCGAGCCCACGAACTCTGAGATCATGACCTGAGCCGAAGTTGGATGCTCAACTGACCGAGCCACCCAGGCACCCCATGATTTCCCCAAATTTTACAGCACACAAACACTCTCAGGTGACTTGCCTCCTGTCAGCTTCCTCTCTTTCCCTGATTCACTTGAGAGAACTACACTCTCCCCTTCCTCCTCCTCCTGACTGCCAGGGTGAAACAAACAAGGATGAAAAGAAAAACAAAGGAAAGAAGAAAGTGACTGATACGGAGTTACCTCCCAGCTTCCCCAGTTTCTTTCCTCCCAGGGCCTTTCTGGCCAGAGAGCCCACTCCAAAGCACGGGGTGAGGGGTGAGGGGTGAGGGGAATAACGCCCACTATTTTGTGGACCCCTTGCCCCATGCACTCAGTGGAAGGGCATGGCATTCTGATATTCCCTTTAGCCACAGCAGGGTGAGCATAGCCAAGTCACTGCCTGTGAGACGGTGCTGGGCAAGAGAACGCCTGTCTTCTCTTTTTGGCCCAGTGAGTTGCGAGATAGAGTTACCAAGTGGGGTTTGGAACAGATCTATCTGCCTCAATCAAAGCAGCTGCCATCATGTTGAAATGTTGCGGCCATCAAAAGACACCACATGGAACATGCATGAGACATGTCCACAGAGTAATGATGCTGGTTTCTTTTCCTTTCTTTCAACAAACAGACCACAAAGTTAGCTTCCTGAATTCTCAAAACCAGCACCTTTATTCCTGTTTACAAGAAGGGGGGAAAAATCTAAAGTTATAGTCGGCAAAAGTGCCTACTTTGGTGTGCCCTGTCTCGGTGACTGCTCTCGCAGGCAGACTCTTGAGATCAAGATCCAGACAACTCAGGGTCATACTGCGCTTTGGACCCAGCTGGATCACCCAAGCCTTCTTCACCAAGTCAGACTTGATTCCTTATATGTCACATCTTTTGATAACTTCCAAATATCAAATTCACACTCAAAGGACAAAGCTTTGTTAGCAGGGAGCGTTTTCAAAAGAATGTGCTGAAGGCAATTCGAAAAGAGGGGCATGGTGAACCTTGCATCTAAGAGCCGTGGCATTGAAATAAGTAGTCTCCTCAATGAATAATTATGAAGGGGACTACAGAGGCTTGGATGTGTAAGTTCTGGTGTGTTTGCATTAAGATAGAAACGGAAAAAAGAAAATAGGCCCCTAACTTTACACTCACTCTGAACAATAAGGTAGGCAGAAGTAAAGTAATGGGAAATGCACTCAGGGGCTTGGACAGAAAAATTCAGCTACCCCTTAGACAATACATGACTGCTATTTCACCCCGTTCGCTTTGATGAAAAACTGACGCTGACTTCCACCATCAAGAATCAGTAGAACCGACAAATTCCTGGGATAACATTTCGTTTGATCCTAATCTACAACATCAAAGACAAAAAGGGGGGGGGGCACCAAGCCCTTCATATACACCTCCCACCTTCCCACCAATTCTGAAGACCACCTCCCCCAGACAATTCCCAGTGTCCTAACACAAACACATCAAGCAAGTACGCCTTGGGAATTTGAAGGCATTGTTCCCGGTACCCAAAAGATCAGACAAACATCAAGACAGGGAAAGAAAAGAATGCACTCCTTTTTCAACCAGGTTTTATTTAGAACAAAACAAAATTAAAAAAAAAAAAAAACCTGCATGTCAACGTCAGGCAGTTCCTATTTAACTGCTGTTAAATATATGGCATTTATTTGTCCTGAATTAAAAAGAAAAAAATCCTAGGAATTCTGAAAACTCACCAAGTTAACACTGTCTGGGGCCAGAAAAATACATTCCCCAGACAGTCCTTCTACGAATGTCCCGTAGGGGGCACTAGAGAGGTGTGATTGGAACTGACTTGGGAATCACAGTCATTTCTGGTAAAAGTTCTTTGATGTGAGGAATGTCCCAGCCTGGTACAGTTGGCAAAAGTTCACTCCGGGGAATTTTGTGTGTGTGCATGTGTGCGTGTATGTGTGTGTGTCTGTCTGTCTGTCTCTTGGGAAAGGGCGGTTGCCGAAGAAGAGAGCTAGTCTGGTATTCCTTGATTCCAAAGAGGAATTGTCCCTCTTGGTTTATTTTCACAAGCTATCTGAGGAACAGACAAATGGCAGCCTTGGAAAAGTCCTAGATCTTGTTTTTGTTTTGTTTTTTTCATTAAAAGGGGACCCAGCTGATGAAAACAAGTTATGAAATGACCTATGTTTGTGTAACTGGCTGATTGCGTAACGCTCAGGTCCTGAAACCGTAATAGTCGAGCAGCCAGGCAGGGCATATATCTGGGAGGTGTTTTCCTAGGAAAGTTAGGGGAGAGAGAAAACAACAACAACAATAAACAGAAAAAGCCAGGAGGGGGAGGTGTGTGCAACTATTATTGACAAAACAAAATCACCAATGCTTTGAGATTAAAACTATAACTGGAACAGGAAATATTTTTCATGCTTTGAGTTCCTGCCATATACACGAAGAGTGGTTTTAACAAAGAATTATCTGCCCCCCACCCCCACCCCTCCGAAGTCCCTGGAACTCATGGCCGTGTGTTACAATCAAGCTTTATAAAGCCAGAGAAAAGATTCTGGGTTGAGGAAACAGCAACAGACTTATCAGGAATATTAGACCCCACAAACAGAGCAGGAAAAAATGATACTCACTTGCCCAAAGGAAAACCAGAGAACCCTCTTCTACTGACTGCTCTACTGAGATACCACAAAAAAGGAAGACCCAGCACTAAATTGCCAGGAAAGCTTCCCCATAAAGGAAGCTTAGAGAAATAAAGTGATTACAAGTTGTATCTGGTATGTAATAAAGTTACCTTGAGCCCGTAGGGTCATAGCACAGACTGGTGAAGGAACAAAAGCCTCTCAAGTCAGTCCTGAGGACCACAGAACAGCTTGGCTCCAGGTTGGAGAGATGATGGAAAATCCTTCCCCTCTCCTCCTAACACCCCTTCCCTCCCCCACCCCCCCCCCAGATGTGGACAGGCTGAAAGACTTGTCCAAAGTGGCATTACCTTGCCAGTCCCTCTGGTTTGAAAGGCACTTCACTCAAGCTGCCGGGCCAAACAGGCAGGCGAGTATGCGAGAACCCGTGCACTAGTTATTACTAATTGCAAAATTCTCATGTGTTACAGCATGCTAGGAATTAGCCAACAGCTGCTTTTTGCTTCAGTAATGAGGCCCCATTACACCCTGCTGGACTGAGTTCTCTTCCTTCTTCCTAGCACTGGTTTCCTGTCTGATTTTCTTCCAAAACAGGGAATTGCCTCTGCTCACATCCTGGGCTCAAAGCCCTAGTGACACAGATTATTCAATCCGGGCACTGATGTCCGGTCTGACTTCCCATTCAGGCCCCAGGGTCTGAGCAAAGCCAGGCGGCGAGATTGTAATATTGCAGCGATGACTGCCACAAAAACAGCAGGGAAAGGAACAGGCAAGATATAAAAGACCTCTTTCGGATTCCGGGAGGAGGAGAGGGATGTTTTGGCGTTTGTAGAATTAGAGAGTAAGTTGAATTAGAGAGTAATGGATATACAGGACTCCAAACCGTGGCCCAATGATACTTGGATTCGATAAAAACCACCAGTGGGACTGGAAAGCAAACAAAATCACTTTTAGGACAAGATTTAAAACTCATCACCTTGGTGCTTATTATTAAAGACACACTGAATGTACACTCAATGCACAGACGAGGTCCTCTTCAGCAAGTGCTTATGGGGGTCACCAGGGGAGGTAGAGGAAAAGACACAGAAAAGCCATTTTGGGAACTCACCAAGTACGGGGAATCACTTTGGAACAAGGTATCCCTCTTCAGATCTTAGAGAGAGCCGTGTTTCCATCTTATTTTCTGGCAAGGTCCACCCCTCCCAGGAAGCGCACCCCAGCCCCTCCTTGCTGGCTGGCTTCTAGAGGCCAAGGCCACTGCCTTACCGGACCAACTCTTGGCTGCAGCCAACTTGGCTAGAGACTCCGCAGATCCTGAGGGAGCCGGGCTTCAGGTAGTAGTGGCCTTGTTTGTTAAGCCAGCTCCCTCTGAAGCCTTGGGTGGGGGGGCGGTGGCTGCTGCGCAGGGCAGGCACCCCACTAGCACCGCCACCCCAGCAGCACCTTTCGGGTATTTATAGACACAGATTGCACGCACAATCCTTCCAGTGCAAACCAGTCCGGCTGCTTTAGAAACAAGTTGTTTTTCCGCTTCCAGAACCACCCAGGAGCCTAAGCAAGGTCTCGTCTTTCCCCCCCACCCCCACTTTTCTCTGCAGGCGTCCTTGCCCCAGGTACCCCCCAGACCCTCAAGGCGCCCCTTCTTGGCGGCAGTACAAGCCCCTTTTCTGACCCGAACAGGAGATGGATGGGCGCGGGGGCACAAAGGCGCAGGCCCGGAGCTATTGAGGCTGACCTCCTCCTTCCCTGACCTTCGCACCCTATTCCCAGGGCGACAACCCTCGCTCTCACTCTGGATTACTTGAAGGAGCCCAACCATGTTTCCGAATCCCCAACCTCTTTGAGAAATTAAGGCTGATGGAGAGCGGGGGAAGAGAAGGAGAGGGCTTTCCCACAGGAAGAGTCCTTGGATGTCGGGAGGGGCCAGTGGGTGCAAAGATTTTTTTTTTTTTACCCACCACGGAGAAGTGAGGGGAGAGAGGGGAGCAATTTCTGGGAGAGGAGTTTACAGGCTCCTGGGAAGGAAGGTGCAATTCCAGGAGCTTGTCTGGATATGATGTAGTGTGAGGGCAAAGGTTTGCCGGCTCTCCAAGCCCGCTCCCCGCTCCAGTTTTTTGGTTTGGTTGTTTGTTAAGTGATGCGGGGAGAACGGTGGGCAGGACAACACGAAAATTCAGAACTTACAACGGTGTCCCCGTAGGAATTTTCTCGCCAAGCCAAAAATGGGAAAAGAAAGCAAAAGAGGCAGTGGCGGCGAGAGGAGGGCGGGGGTCCGCCCGCGCCGCCAGGTGCACCCGGGGCCCGCACCTACCTGCTGGCCGCCGCCGCTGGTGTAGGACTCGGCGTGCGCAGGAGAGCCGCTGCTGCCCCGGGACGAGGTGTCAAAGTTCCCGGGATAATCCTGGTACATGATCCGCGGTGGGGGCCCGAGAGGAAACAGGGTGTTTTTCTTCCCCCGCCCTCGCCGCGGCCGCGCACCGGCTGCTGCGCGCTCGCTCCCTGCCGGCCGCGCCTCGGGCTCTGGTCTTCGCTCCCGGGCTTCTCCCCGACGGTGGCGGGCGCGGACGGGAGGCGGCGACAGCCCGGGGACGGTGCCTCCCGAGCGCCTCGCGCCGCACTTCTTTCCTGCTTCGCGAGCGCCGCGGGACCGGCGGGCCACCCAGTCCCTCCCTCTAAAAGTCCGCGCGTCCCTCTGTCCCTCCCCTGCGCGCGCCCTCCCGCTCCCGCGCGCAGCCGGAGCCCAGCCGGGACGGCTCGCGGGATCAAAAACTGGAAATTAAAAAAAAAGAGAAGGAGCCCAGGGGGTCACGCCTGCCGGGTCCGGGGGCCCCCGATTTCAGACAGGGCGAAAAAGGCGAAAAGAAAAGACTGCCCGCTGGGAGAAACTTCTATTTCCTCCTTTTAGAAAAGGAGCTGAGAATAAACTTCCTGTGGTCGACTCGCCGCCGGAGTTTCGGAGCGGCTCGGACACTTGCCGGGAGAAGGCAGCCTGCGTCCGGGGGGCCCGCGGGGCTCCAGCTGAGCCGGCGCTGAGAGGGACGTGGCCCCGCTGCCCGTGCCGCCGCTCCGGCGCCCGACTGCACCCCTTCCCCGGCGCCCGCTCCCGGACCGGCCGCCTCTCCTGGCCGCGCCTCTCTCCCTCTCTCCCCGGCCCGCCGAGCGCCGCTCACTTGCTCGTCGCTTCGCTCGGAGCCCCTGCGCTCTGCCCGAGATGAGTCACTACAATGGCACGAGTTCAACTCCACTCTTTATTCTCCAACCCCTGTACCATGTGGATTCACTCACGTCAACTCCAGACTCCACCTTGCGGGGAGGAGCGCGCGGGCAAGCGGGGGGAGGAGGAGGAGGAGGAGGAAGAGGCGCGGGAGGAGGCGGGCACAGCGCTCCCCTCGGTGCCCAGGCTCCCGGCCGCGCTGACGCCAGCTGCACTCCCCGCGCGGGGAAGAAAGGCGCTGGCTGGGCAGGAGCGGACCGCCGGCGCTGCTTGGGGGCGCCGAGGTGGCCCCTGCTCTGGCCTTGGCTCCTCTCCACCCCCGCGCACCCCCGAGCCCAGCGCCCTTGGTCTGTTCCACTGGCGCACTTTGCCAAAGATGGTCATTTGCGTTAGAGGACGCGAGTGCGGGTTCCCTCGCTTTCGGGTGACGTGGAGGGAGAGGGATTCCCTCGCCGGCTCCGGAGCGCGCCGCGGTCTCCTCCCTCCACCGCCCGGGGAAGGGGCGCGGGGCGGGCCTCCCCCCTCCCCGTGAGCGGACGCTCGGGCCTCGGCGCCGGGTTTTACAAAATAATCACAGCCTGAAGAGCAAGACGGGCGGTTCAGTGCGGCGCCACCTCGAGGCAGGGAGCCGGGCGCGCAGAGCCGCGCTCAGGGAGGGCGCGGCCAAGCGCGGTCGTCCGCGCCCTCCGCGGCGCCGCCCGGTGCAGCGGGAGCCCTGGGCGCGCTGGGTACCCGCGCCGCCCTGCGGCCGGGCCTTGGCGGGGCCGACCTGCCTATTTTTCCCGGCCTGGCTGGCTGCCCACTGCTTCCCCCAACCCCCAACACACACTTTTTTTTTTTTCCCCGGCCCTACAATTAATCTGTTAGGAGTAGCCCTGAAGACGAAATTAACCAGTCAGGACATTCCGGCCGCCCTCCCTGCGGGACAATTAGGATGCATCTAATAGTAATCGGGCGTTAGAAGCAAACTCGACTGTTAAGAATTTTTTAAAAAATTGGGAGGGAGGGAAGACCGGGCGAGGGTGTGCCCCAACCAAGCCTTCAGCTGTTTTGGAGGCAAGTTCGAGGAGCGAGGAGTCTGTACTGCTGGGTCTTCCCGCCTCGCCTGGGCTAAAGAGCAGAGACCTCGGAGTACGAACGCGGCTGTGTTATTTACGAGCTGTACGCCTTTGGGCGAGCCCCTTAACCATTCCGGGCTTCGGTTTCTTCCCATAAAATGAAGGGGTTGGGAGGGATGATCACCTTCTAAGGCCCTTGCCAGCTCTGGTACTTCAATTGTGCAAAGACGATCCGGAGGAGCACTGCACTAGGAGTCAAGGAACTTGGGTTCTGGTCCAGACTCTGCTTTAGTCTCGGTTTACCCAACTCTTTTAAGTGGCGCCATCTGTACCCGCACAGGGTGCTTGTGAGGACCCAACGGGAAGATGTGTGAAGACTGCGAACGCTGTGAAGCGCTGTGCGTTGTAACACGTCACAGATCCGGTCCTCAGTTTCCTTATCTGTAAAGGGGGGAGTTGCTAGGAAAGAAAAATAGAGCTGGGAACTCAAAGCTTTCCCGGGGCTCTATATAAAGCGCTGGCGTTTCCGGGACGGCTGGCGGCATCTGGCCGCCCCAATGGCCCCAAGATACGGTAATCCCAAACAATACTCGGGGTCATTGTTTACAGCTATAAAACACATTCTGTCCTGAGCTCCATCCCCAAGGACGCGCGCAGCGAGGCGAGGCGGGCCCGACCCCTCGCGCCTCCGCCGCCGCCCTCCGCGCAGAGTCCCCAACGCTGCGGGCCCGGGAGAGGTGTGCGGCCGGCGGATGTGCACACAGGCCGCGGGGAAGGGGGTTTTTTGTTTTGTTGTTATTTCATCCCTGAGTCCTGCCTCCCCGGGTGTTTACGCGCCTCTCCCAGCAGGACTGAGTAAATGCAGTTCTTTGACGCAAAACCGATCAGCCCTTTCCCCAGCGGCAGCGGCAAAACGAGAAAACTGGGGGCGGGGGCGGTGTCGGGGAGAGCGCAGGAAAAGAAATCGTGACACTTTCTCACTCGCCTCTCCGTCCCCTCCTGCGCCATACGGCCCCCCAGGTGCCTTAGCGAGATCTTGGGGGGCTGGGAGGGGAAGTGCGACTGGGGCACCTAGGACCCTCCGGAGGGCAGCCGCGTGCTGAAGCGGCGCGAACAGATGCACTTTTGGTTTTCCTTTGAGCACCAGCGGCTGCCTGGCCCTCCCCCACCCCGCGTTCGAAAATCCGGGTGCTTCTGGGTCTCTCCCACACAGTTCTTCCAGTAATGCGAGGGGAAAGGAGGAGGGGGAAAAGAAGAGGGAGCTTCCTCCGCGGCCTCCGCCGTCCCGGGCGCGCCCAGGCCCTGGCCGGCGCCGCCGGGAGCGCGCGGGCGGGCGAGCGCACCCTCGCGCCCTCTCCCGCCCCCGCCCTGCCTGCTCCCCGGCCTTTTCCTTTCTTGTGGGTTCCCGTAAAGCCCAGCAGCACCGAGACGTCTGCAGAGCATCACGGAATCTGTGCTGATGCAAGTCGCTAGTCTCCCTTTGGTGCGCCCGGCCTGCCTCAGAGCGCTTTGATCCCGGTCTTCCCCAGCTCCAGAACTTGCGTTGTCTCCCTCTGCCCGCCGGGAGGCCTGCGTTCTGCGGCCGGCCCTCACCTTGCCGCTTCCCCCAAGCGCCACACAGAGCTGCGCCCTGGTGCCGCGGGGACCCGCCGTATGCTGGTGCCTCAGCCAAACTGTGAATGCTACACCGAGAATTCAGCCTCCGGGCCCAGTTTCTTGCCTCTTTCTTGGGGAATCATTTCCGATCACCCAGTTAGAAAGGGTCCCCTGGCTCCATGGAATCATATACTAAGAATAGAGGCCAACCTTCATCCAGCGCTTACCGAGAGTCTGGCTGATTACACAGATGGTCTTCAGGCAATCCTCCCAACACACATTGGAGGTGGTTATTATTCCCTGGTTGCAGATCAAGAAAGTGAGATTAAGTAACTTGTCTAGGAGATTTGGTTAGTGGGTTAGTGACGATCTAGCTGGAAATGCAGCTGGGCCTCTGTGACACCAGGTTCTTCCTCTTATCCAGGACCCCGGATGACCTGCTTCCTACTGGAATGTCCTTGTTTCTCTCTTCCTGGTCTCCAGAAAGCACGGACTTCATTCTGTGCGTGACTTCGCCCTACCCTTAGAGGTGCTCCTAAATTCTGAGCTGAATAAATAGCCTAGGATCATGGCTTAGCCTAGGGAAAGGTCATGTCAGGTGGAGGGTGCAGAGAATAGAGAAAAGGGTTGGGGAGATAAAGATAGCTTAGGGCTCTTTTTTTTTTTTTAATGTTTTTTATTTATTTCTGAGAGAGAGAGACAGTGTGAACAGGGGAGGGTCAGAGAGAGAGGGAGACACAGAATCTGAAACAGGCTCCAGTCTCTGAGCTGGCTGTCAGCACAGAGCCCGACGCAGGGCTCGAACCCACAAACCGTGAGATCATGACCTGCGCTGAAGTTGGACGCTTAACCGACTGAGCCACCCAGGCGCCCCCATTAGGGCTCTTTTCTTGCTGGCTCCCTGGGTCTGTCTGGCAGTTGTGTCTCCTCCTTTGTCCCTTCAGCCCAGTGTTTGGTCCCTTACTTGAATCCCAGAATGGCTGGCTGCTCTGGGCTGCACTGGCCCACACTTTTGAGCGCTGGAAGGTTCACGAAGCCTTTCATGTACATAGCCTCCCTTGCCCTCACACAACCTCCCTGCCACGGATGTGACAGCAGTGGGGGTGACTCTGGATTGCCAAAGAGGAGGCCAGGGAACAGCATGGCAAGGCAGCCTACTCAAGATTTCCCAGACTGTGGGTGTCAGAGCCTGAGCTCAGAGCCATGCCACCTGACTTTACATCCAGTGTTCTGCCCCCTCACCTGTGCTTCCCACCTTGACAGGCCAGAAGCAAACTCCATGTCTTAATGATAAATGGTCCTCTATGCGTCGTGCCTAAGCAAATCTACCATCGTTTCTCTGTCGAAAGCCATGGATTCTGATAATCTTCGAACATTTCTGAAAGCCACTGCCTCTTATCATCAATGACTGTTTAATATGGAAGTGTCTGTGTTTGCCCAGAGATCTCCGGATCAGCCAGGAGTCAACCAGACTTCAGCCCAGCTGGTCCGAAGGAAGAGGATTTAACAGAGTATCTCCTTATAGAGATGGGGACCTTGGCACCCAGAGCCTAGTAACAGCTGGAAATTGTGACCACCCCTAAGATTGTGAAGGGGAGGAAATAGTGTTATTAGAGCCTGGTGTGCACTGGGGCCATGGAAGAGGGCCATGGAGCAGGGCAGAGAGAAGCAGCCGTGGCCAGCGAGTGCTGGAGGGGGTGGGGCCAGGGAGGGATGCCAGACCCATCTCTCATCCCCTGTCCCCATCTCTAGCTAAAGGCAGGCCACTGAGCCCAGCTCCCCAGGACATACGGAAGGGCAAAGAAGGATGAACAGTGGATCTGGTGGGGGTGGGGGAGGCCTACCCAGCAAACTGGGGAGTAGCTAGAGTAGATGATGCTATTAATCCCGGACGTATCTTCTCATGGGTGACATTTCAGGATAGGGGGAAATGCAACTCAATCAGTGGGTCTCACACCTGAGTGGGGGTGAGTGTCAGAATAGTCAGCCACATAGCAGGGTCCCAGCTGGAAACCCATCTCTGAGCCACCTCTCCTAGTGCAGCTCTTTTCAAACTGCACTTCCCCTCCCTTTCAACTTTACAGATACACTGAGCCACTAGTCCCGAGGGAATGTGTCCTATCCCTTAGGTGTGGGGGCAGAAGACAAGTTGGGAACCACGGATCAAAAGATACCAGCATTTAGGGGAGAGAGCTGAGTGAATAAGCAATGCTGACTCCCTCCCCTGTGGCCTCCTTTAAATTCCAAGGGGGACCCTCCCAGCTTAAGTGTTCTGAGATATGGCACATAGCTCCGCCCACCCTAATTCCTGTTTCAGGTATAGGACATACACTAATGAGAAGAAATGAAAACAAGGAGGTTCAGAAACTCTCACTCTAGAGGCAATCACAATAGTAATATAAAAACTGAATGTCTGGGGCACCTTTGTGGCTCAGTTGGTTAAGCATCTGATTCTTGATCTCAGCTCAGGTCTTGGTCTCAAGGGACATGAGTTCAGGCCCTGACTTGGGCTCCTTGCTGGGTGTGAAGCCTACTTTAAAAAGACAAGAAATAGGGGCACCTGGGTGGCTCAATCTGACTCTTGCTTTCGGCTCAGGTCATGATGTGATGGTTCATGAGATCAAGCCCTGCGTCAGACTTTGTGCTGACAGCATGGAGCTGGCTTGGAATTCTCTCTCTCCTTCTCCCCCTGCCTCTCCCCTGCTTGTTGCACACCAGCGCTTGCTCTCTCTCTCTCTCTCTCGCTCACTCTCTTTTTCTCTGTCTCTTTCTCTCTCTCTAAAAAGGGGGGGAAAAAAAAGACAAACAAAAATCCCTGAATGTCCTGCATCAGGCTGATGGTCATGTGTTAAAAATTCATCAAGCTCTGCCCTAAGATTAGGGCACTTTTTTTAAACTGTATTTTACTTCCAATAACACAAAAAAGCAAACAACAACAACAACAGCTTTTTGTTGCCTTAGACCACAATTAGAGTTATACTGAAGTTTGTACAAGACTTTTCAGAAAGCTGGTGGCTTTCTGGCCACCTGCTTACGGCCGCTGGGAGACTGAGTAGTCAATGCCCCAGAAAGCTTCGGGCAGGAAGAGGGTACTTCCCCAGCTGTTTTCATTTTTTTTTTTAAGCCAGATACATTCCATAGATAAGTGCCTAGTGCTATTATTCAGAAATATCTTTATGAGTTAGAACGGAAGTTACCCAGCGTAGGAATGTTTGTGGGGTCGGTCTGCAGAGAAGCAACAGGACAACTTCCCTCGCTTCTCCTTCCGGGTCTCAGAGCTGCACTAGGAGAGGTGACTCAGTGTTGGGCTTCCAGTTGGGAAACAGAGATCCAAGGATGACCCTACTGTGGCTGGCTGTGTGACCTGGAGTAAGGCACTTGACATCTCCAGACCTCTGCCTCCTCATCTGCTCCCAAGAAACTAGAGTGAACACAGGGCCTGTCTTTGGGCAAAGGGAGGGTGAAGGAGAAACTCCTTGACACCTTTGTCCAGGGCGAGTCTCCTGTCAGGCATCTCCAAGTTCTGCTTGGAAACATAGCTCTTCATCTCCTGTCCTAAGGACCTAGAAGTCCAGGAGAAAGGGGTGATTTGGCCCCAGCATGATCTTTCCCCCTCTGTGGAGGCCCGGGCCGTGAAGGTCCAGGCAAGTTCCACCCGCTTCTAATTGGGTCAGAGCCCAGGGCCCCGCCAGGCTGTCTGTCTCAGCCATCCATCAGCTGGCCCCAGGACTTGCCTAGCCGGTGCTGGGAAAAATACAGCATAAAGGAAACCTGAAGCATGGACGGACCCTCCCTTCGGGTGCCTTACAGTCTGGCTAGAAGAATAAGAACCAACACACACAGCAGTGGGGGCATGAGGCAGTAACGATGGTGACATCCATAGAAACCTTTTATAGGGCTTTACCTTGTACCAGACAGTCTTTTAATGGAGTCATTTATATGAACTCAGTTAATATTCACAATGTTATTCTATGAGGCAGTTACAATTATTATTCCCAATCAACAGATGAGGAAAATTGAAGTCAAGAGAAGTAAACTCACATAAATTTGAAACAGAAACAGAGCTGGGATTTGAACACGTGCACCCAGGCCGCAGACTCTTGGTACCGAAGGTGTTAATGAATCTTCCCATTAGCATGGCGCTCGGCCATTACAAACCATCTCTACTCATACTGATGCGTCACCCAATAGGGTTTTATCTGATCTTCTCAACAGTCAATGCAGCAGACAGGGCCCACATTACCGGTCCTGTCTTCCAGATAAAGAAACTGAGGTTCAGGTGAGGTTCAGGTAAGGTAAGTCATGGGCTCAAGGTCACACCAACCTTGATGCCGAGGAGGGGTGTCTCCAGGCCTCCTGACTCCCGTGTGCCAGGCTTTCTGCTTTTCTCTTCCACATAGTAGGCCCACAGGGGACATAAGTGGGGTCCAGAGAGAGGCCAGGAGCAGGAGACCTTTCCAGGGCAACTGAGTTGGGGAATCTGTATCTTGCAACTAAGAAAGTGGACTCGTACACCAATGAGCACACAGAGAGCATCTACCATTAACACTTACTGTTTGCTAGGCTGTTCAAGGAAAACAAAGACAGGTAAGGAAGTGGCTGCCTTCAAAGAATTTGGAATCTGGTGAGGGATGAGAAAGATTCTCAAGCAGCTTTACAGCAAATCGTAACACAGTAAACGCCACAAGGGAGCCCCCGGGGTTCTCTAGTTGATGCAGAGTGAGAACATACCAGATGGAAACCATCAGAAAAACCCTCATGAAGGTGATGGCAGTGACACCGCCTACAGGAGTCTAATGGCATGTTGCCAAGGTGAAGGTCAGAGAGTGTGCAGAGCAGACAGCGTCAGAAGGGTCCAGGTTCCGGAAAGTATGTGTATGCAGGAAGAGAAATAAATGTATGGGGTTGACTGAGACCAGGGGCATGTGGTCCAAGTATCTGCAGGTATTCCCTGTGGAAAAGGAGCTATGCTTATAGCTGTTCCCTGTGGCCCCAAAGGGTACGGCTAGGGGTAAGGGCTAGTATTGGGGGAGGCAGAGTTGACCTCAGCTTCAGGAAGCAGTACTGGCTGAAAATATCACTGGAAGTTCGGAAGAGATGTTCAGAAAGAGACTGGGATTGGTTGGGTGTTGTAAAAGGGATTCACAAACCATATGAGAGTGTGAATCAGCTGACCCTGATGATTCTATTGTGAGTTTCACGCCAGACTTGGAAATGTCCTGTGGCTGGCCTTGGAGGGGTCTGAATTTCATTCCGAAGCAATGCTGATACGCACCAGCTTGAAGAGTGAGGAGAGGAGGCAGGAACAGCGATGGGGTCAGAGCTTCCCCGGCATCTCTGAATTTCTTTTATAAATACACAATTTGGGAATTTTTAATATAGACTGGATAGTACATGATGCCTAGGGTTTTTATAAAAAAAATGTTTAGGTGGGATAATGGCACTCTGCTTATGTAAGAGAATATCCATATTCTTTAGATGCATATTGAAGAACTTAGGGATGAATGACATAATGTTTGGGTTTTGATGGAAAGTATTTCAGCAGGACACTAGTGGTACGTATAGCAAAATGTATAGAACCACTCACTGTGGAGTATGCTTGAAAGTACTATAACCTTGTATGTCAACTATACTTTGATTAAAATTTTTTAAAAAATATTTCAGCAAGAAAAAGACAATTATATTTTTTTACACACATAGATGTATGTCTATATATACATCTATGTGTGTGTATACTTGTACTATACAAATATACACAGTTAGCAAATATAATGATCAAAAGAAACCAGACCCAAATGCCACCTCACACACACACACACACACACACACACACACACACACACGTATGAGAGGGAGAGATTGAACGGTGATACACGTGTGAGACGGAGACATGATGCCTCCTTTGGCAGTTTCTTGAGAAGAGAGAGAAGACATGATCTAAGCTATGCCTTAAGCGTCAGTTTTCCAAACGATTTTGAATGCTACCCTCAGGGTGGCACATTTTCTCTCCATGAATCAAGGGACACACATCATGGGCTGCAGCCCTGAGTCTGAAAAATCTAATGAAGCTCATGACCCTGGTGGCAGGGGAGAGGATGGAAGGGGGCAGGAAGGACCCAGGGTGGAGACCGAGAGAGAGTTAGGAAGGGACCGCAGCGGGCCATGGGATGGGAAGGTAGAGTCCAAGTTCAATGCTCCCAGCTGGGCAGTGCTCAGCGCTCCAGCTGTCTGGGATGTGCTCACACGGAGAGGGCAGAAACCGCAGACTCAGCCAGGCACCCTGAGAATGGCACATACAGAACAGGCCACGTGCTGCCTGAGCCCCCACGGGGAGCTCCCCTGGGTGTCAGCGCATGCCACCCTGGTGCTCACAGAGGAGCTGCCGTGGGTCACCGGACACATGGGCTGCCTCATGGGACCTGCGTCTCCACGGACACACAGAGCCCGGGAAGTGATGGCTCCGCTCTCTGCTCACGTGAGCACATCATGCAATTTCCTGCCTGGGACATGAAAGCACTTGAGAGAGTAGGGGATGTTCCTGGAAAGAAGGAAGCGAGGGAGGAAGGAAGGAAGGAAGGAAGGGAAGGAGGGAGGTTTGTTTCGTGGCAGCTATGAGGTTTCCAGAAACGGCCCTAGGTTTGTAGACAAAAGGCAAGGTTTGATTCCTGCCTCTGCTGCACAGAGCTGCCAAACCTTGACACAGTCACTTGATCTCTAGACACCTAACTCTGCGAAGTTGGGGGAAGATGGCTGATTTGTGCATAGCTCGAGGTGACAGAAAGGGCCATGGGCTTCGGTCAAAGAAACCTGGGTTCAAATCCTGATTCTTGTAGAGCCAAGGGACCCTGGGAGTTAGTTACTGAATCCCTCTGAGCCTCACTTTCCTCCCTTGTGATGTGGTGACAGTAATAACCTCAGGGCCATTGTGAGGGTTATGCGTGTATGCATTTGTATAAATATCCATCTGCCATCTATTTATTTATACTCCGCCTTACTCCCAAAAGGGTTTCCGAGGCTACGGGGAAGATTCGGTGAAATGGCATGGGAAGGGCCTGGCTCCTGGTTAATGCTGGGAGCACAGCATTCCTTTCTCTGCCAGTCTCGCAGGGCTGTGGTGAGGCTCAAATGGGATAATGTTTCTTTACTGGAAATTTCCATACACGTGGGAGCTAGAGAAAGTGGGAAAAAAAGAGAAGGGCTTGGGGAAACCGAGGCAGGCATGGACATCCAGCCACCACCCAGAAGAGCTTGAGTTCTTGGTGCCCGGAACCAGCTAGGGGCCCATACACTTAAAGCGTAAAGCTTTAAGGACCCGTGGCTACAGGTTCCTGTAATGTCAGAGCTGGAAGGAACATGAGAGATCGTTTGCTCCACTCACCCCTCCCCGGCAGCCACCATGATACAGATGTGGACACTGAGGCTCCAGAGAGGGAAACAGGCTTGCCTCAGGTCACCCAGGGCAGCAGAGGCAGAGCTGGGACCAGACTTGTTTTCTGTTGCCAAGTGAAAGGCACCATGTCCACTGCTGCGTGACCTCTGAAGCCTGGTGCATTTCCCTCACTCTGGTCTAGGGCACCCCCAAGCCGGTCTGCAGGAGCGTCACTACCCAGGATGGATTCTAGGAGCTTAAGACTGGAAGGCTTGCTCCCCTCCTCTGGTGGGGCCCACCCTGGATGACGGGTGCAGGGGCTCCCAAGATGTGACTATAGCCAATGAATATAACCCACAGCCGAGGGCAAACACAGAGCCTTATTGTTAGGGACACTGATTACTGCACTGGGTTGGGCGTTTATTTATTATCACATCTATTTCTTTTCATTAACAGAAGGCAAACATTCCCCGCCCCAGTAACTGGAAGTCTACTACCTGAACCAGAGGATCAGACGAGGTCTCTCCAGGCTGGGCCGGGAGCAGATCCAACCTACTTACATGGTCCTTCCATCAGATCCAACTCTGGCGAGGGTAGGGGAGAGTGAGGGCCGACCAAAGAGAGAACTGGGCACACCATCAGAATCCAGAGGCCGTGTCACTGAATAATGTCAAAAGCTGTGGGGTGGGATTGGGAGCCAGATAGAGCTGGGCCTGTTCCTCGCTTTGCCTCTTGACTTTGGCAACATACTAAGCCTCCCTGGGGCCCAGTATTTACTGCTGTAAAATTGTAGAGGTTGTGAGGATCAAATCATATAGACCCCAGGACACCCCTTCTGGGGTCTTAAAAACAGGAGAGGTTAGAGGCCCAGGTGTATCTCACTGGAGGCAGGGGAATAAACCTGGGGGTCTTTTCAGTCCATCCTATTCACCCAGTTCTTTAGCTTCCATTTCAACGTTTCTGTCTTTCTCTTGGGCCTGGAGTTGGAGCTCTGCCCCCACCCGTCCCATCTCTCCCTTTTCCCTGGGGACACCTTTTTCAGGCTCTTCTCTTCCCTGGGGCAGCATCTTTTCCTGGGAAGGTTCAGATTTAGTTTTTGCTCCCATTTCATAAGATGCAACTGCTTTGAGATCCCTCCCTGCCCCCCACCGCCCCAGCCACGTTAAGAAGGATTTAGTTGGGACCTTCAGCAGAAGCTTCTGCAAGAGCTAGGTTCAGAGGTAGTTATGTAAATAGAGAGGGAAAGCTGAGCAGGTGGAGTCTGAGGTCACGTGAGATCTGGATCCCTGGGGTAAGCAGGTCCTGTCAGGCAGGGCAACAGAAATGCTTCCTCCTCCCCTGGCTTCCCCCCACAGGCCCCATCTCTGCGGAGCCAGGCAGGGGCAGGAGAGGCCTGGGGCCCCTGGGAGGAAGCCATGACCCACAACCTCGGCCAGCTGTCTGCGGCTTGAGGGAGGGGCCTCTCATGTTCCAGATTCTTGCCTCTCATCCTGTAATGGATCCTTTGTTACCTCCAGCAAAACGCTTAGCAACAATCCTGGGGATGGGAACCAAAGACCATGAACTGGAACTCAACCATTTAGTCTGCCCCCCCACAGACTGTGAACGCTGGAAGAGACCCCCAGGCATCATAGAGACCACAAGGCAGCACGGAAGTTCTGCAGGGTGATAAAAGAAGATGGTAGTCGATAAAGGGACTCTATTTTCAAATGAGTTTGGAAAAGACTGACTTAAATTAGGTATCTTTACTCAGGGCTTCTCAGAACCTTTAATATGACAGTGTGAATTGTGACTATCCAGGATGCATTTCCCAAAAGTGTCCTATGGAAAGAGCGATTCAGCTGGCCCTCTGGCATTATGTTGAAGAAACTGAGGCACAAGGTCCTAGGGACAGAGCCACCAGTGAGTCAAGGTCTCCTGACCCCAGAGTCTGTATACTGTCCCTGACATCAAGACTAAACTAGGTCATAGTTTGTCTGGTTTTTTGTTCTTACACTGCAGTTGGGGGCAGGAGGTAATGGGAAGGGCAAGTTAATTTATTTAGATGTATTTTATGCGCTGCAAATGCCAGAACTTGGGCCAATGGGTAGAGGTTCCTGCTGAATAGAATTTCAGCTCCACCCAGTAAGAACTTTAGGATAATTAGACCTGACTGGATGTGAACTGAGCCAACTCATGAGGTAGTGAGCTTCCCACCACTGGAGGTGTCCAAGCCATCCATGGCTAACTGGTCACTGTATGGTGTAGAGGGTTGAAAGGTGCCTGCCTGCCCTCCCTCCTCCCTAAAAAAAAAAAAAGAAAGAAAGAAAGAAATGCCTACAACGGAATCCCTGGAGCTTGTGAATGTGGTCTTACTTGGAAAAAAGTAATGAATGAAGTTTAGGACCTCAAGATAAGGAAGTCATTCAAGAGTATCTGGGGGGGATTTGAAATCCAATGACAAGTGTCCTTATAAGAGTGGGGCAGAGGGAGATCATATGCACACAGGGGAGAAGGTGATGTGAAGTCACCAAAGTTAAGGAATGCCATGGTCACCCAATGTGGGCAGAGGTCGTGCCACCATTTTGCTTTAGGACTTCAGGTCTGCAGAACTGAGATGATAAATTTCTGTAAGACCACCAAGTTTGTGGTCATTTGTTACAGCAGCCGCAGGAACCCGATAGAGATGGGGATGTCACCGAGGGAAGACTGGCACAGATGGGTGTGGGTCTCTCCTGACCCTCTGCCCATGAGTCATCACCCCCCATGATACCTGTGATTCAGTACTAGGAAGGCTTTGCCAGGGTTTCCCATCTGTCCCAGGAAGAGAAAGCCACCAAGGTGTAAGACCCACGTTAGGAAAAGCAAATGGAGGTAGTTTAGTGGCCGAACCCTGGCTGGTGCTTCTTGTGGTCACCAGCTACAGCACCCACTTTGACCTCTTAAGCAGAGCATCCCTAAAAGTCAAGGAACCTGTGAGCAGCATCCAACCCCTACTAAGTCAGACCATCTCCACTAAGTGATCGGATGGCCTAACAAGCAGGATCACAAGAGCAGCTTCCGTATCAACCAAGCTGGCTATGCCCTCTGTCCTTGGGTCCCCTGCCTCAGTGACATATCAGACTGATGCTCCCCCAACACACACACACACACACACACACACACACACACACACACACAGGGAAGGAGGGCCAGGCATGCAGCCCCACGTACAGCCTGTTCCCTCACTCTGCTACACTCGTGCACTTTTACATGCACGCAGGGGCTCTGTCGCAACAGCCTGTGCCCTGAGACAAGCGAGAACACGCCCGTCTGCCCGTCTCATCTTGCTTTCAGTGCCTGGCAGAGTGAGGCCAAACCCAAGTTGCAGGGTGAAGGAGGACCAATTGCCAGGTAAAGGAGGAGGAGGCTGTGTTTGACTCTCTCGGCAGCAATCTGAGACCTAAGGACAAGAGAGGGGCTGAAACCAGTGTCCTCTTCAAAGCCACCGACTGCCCACATGCCTGTAGTCGTTCACAAAGCAAGTCTCAGCTGCTCTGATCCCCAAAACCAAGAGCCCAGCCAATTGGGCGCACTGGGGCTGGCGGCTCTACCCTCTTCCTTAGGGAGCACAATTGAGCTCTGCCCACCTGGCACACCTGCGTGTGTGGTCTGACTGGCTCGCCCAGAGTCCAGCTGGCCCTCGGGGGTGGGAAGGGTTCCCACCTGCCCAGCTCCAGTCACAGCAGAGCCCCTGCAAGCCCCCACCCCCCACCCCCCAGACCCTGGATAGTCTCAGAGGTAGCGTCTCTTTATTTCCTGCTTCCTCTTCTCCAGACCCCAACATCCAAGTTCAGGGGGGAGGGAACATGGTGTTCTCCCCTTTCTAGGTCAGAAATGTTTTGTAACCAAGCCCTCGGGCTCTGTAAATGTTTGCTTGCAGGGTTGTTTTGCTCAGCTGGGGCAAGGTTGGGCTGAAGCCCCCCTGTCCTCAATTGCCTTCGCCCCCCCCCCCCCCCGCCTCACCACCCTAATTTCAGGCTCAACTGTGCACATTTAGGCTTAATTAAACTCTTGTCTTGCTTTCAGAAGAGACATTTTCTGCCCCAGGGAGTTGCTACCGTGCTTTTCGAGGAGGGCAGGTCTGAGCAGGCTCCCGGGGGAAGATCTACTGGGAGGGAGAAAGAACATTGCCTTCTGGAAGCTGCATAGCAGTGGCCAAAGGGGAATGAGCAGAGCCGGAGGCACGGAGGCCCCCAGCCTCAGTGAGGCCGCCCACAGTCACAGAGGGGACTCCCTGCTGCACCGCCACTGCTTGCCACTTAATTAGTACAGGTCACACTGTTCAGGTCACACTGTTCCTGGTGCCCGCCCTGCCCTGCCCAGCCAGCAGCTTCCAGCACCTCCTACCCACTCCTGGCCGCACCCTGAACTCACCATCTGAGATTCCTCCAAAGGGGCCAGGCCCCCACCCCAAGGAGCCTCAGCAGGAGGAAGAGTCCAGAAGATTCACAGTGGGCCCTGTGATCTAGGCCCTCAACCCCTAGGATGGGCCTGCCTTGAACTGATTCCTGGAAGTCCCCATGGTGCAGAAATTTTTAGAGAATTCTAGAAATTTCTAGAGAATCTCAGAGAGACATCTGGGTTATAGGCTTGGGTCTGCCCCTTACTACCCATGTGTTCTCGAGCAGATTATTTCATCTTTCCAAGCCTTCATTTCCTCATCTGTAAATTGGGAGTGCTAGACCTCTCCCACAGGTGTGGAGGGGATTAAAAGAGACAACATAGGGCACCTGGGTGGCTCAGTTGGTTAAACATCTGACTTCAGCTCAGGTCATGATCTCACGGTTCGTGATTTTGAGCCTCGCATCAGGCTCTGTGCTGACAGCTAAGAGCCTGGAGCCTGCTTCGGATTCTGTGTTTCCATCTCTCTCTGCCCCGCCCCTGCTCGCACTCTGTCTCTCTCTCAAAAATAAACAAACATTTAAAAAAAAAAGAGAGAGAGACAACATAGAAGCAAAAGCTTTTTGCTAAGTAAAAGGTTATACACATCTTAGACAGTGTTTCTGTCAAGGTTAAGCAGGCTGTGAACAAAACCACTAATGGAGTTTTTAGCATGTACTCCCAAAGATCGTTCCCTCCTCCTCTCCCACACCCTGCACCCCACGTGTTCTATTCCACGAGCACTGTGTTCTCTGCACGCTCACCCCCTTGCCAAGACAGGTGCTGATCTTGCCATTCTCTGCATCTCTTTCCTCAGGCCCCAAAGCCTCCGCAGGTGTTACTCCATTGGCATTCATTACTGCTGTTTTTAACAGGGAAACTGAGGCCTTTGTCTAGACCACACAGCGTGTTTGTGAGGGCCAGGAGCCAGAGCTAGGTTTGTTGACACCCTGCTCTGTCCCTAAGGTCGGCCGCTGTCACTGGAATGCATCTGCTTTCTAACGAATTACTTGAGCTCGTGCAGGGCCAGTCATGGAAAATAGACAAGATTCTGGGGAGTATGGCACCGAGTCAGGGTACTGGGAACTATCAGAACTGCAAGGGACCTCATAAGTCTTTCAGGTAGCTCCCTTGGAAAACTGGCCTTCGGGAGAGGGACAGTAGCTGCTCAGTCACATGACCTGGCCTCAAATTCTCCCTGACCTCTACTGGTGGAGAGGCCCACTGCTCAGCCCTCTGTCCCAGGAAGCCTGGTCCTTTCCAGAGAGCCCCCCAGGGAGGACATGGGAGGCTGCCCCAGAGCCTGAAGGGAAGTCCGTGGGGCCACTCGCCCCAGATGATACCCAGTCATCCCAGGTGACCCTGCTGTTTCCATTCTTCTGAGAACTTCCCTATGGGATGACACAGACCCCAGGACAGGAGGCTTTTCATCTTCCCCTGGGCTGCTGCCTCCAGCACTTCAAAGCCCTTCCTGACATGATCTCATCCAACCTCACCTGCCCACAGTGGGTTGGGAGGGAGCCAGGGCTTCGGGGACTCCGGACTTGGGGGTGGGGTAGGGGAAGGGAGAAGTTGTGGAAGAACCTGTCGAAGGTCACACCCTTGAGCAAGTCGGTTCTCCTCTGGGTACCTCAGTTTCCTCATCTCTAAAATGGTGACCAGTAATACCTAATGTTACCTGGATGACTCTTGGCATAATTAGTGACAAAGAAGGCAGAAGCATGTTGCTTCGCCCATGGTGGGAGAGAAGTGGTGGTCTCTTCAACAAGCCAGTGTCCTCATCTGTGACATGGGAACAGACATGCCCTACCTCACAGGTAGGATGAGACTAAATAGCCAAAGTGCCTTGTGCACACTGGGTACCGTACAGATATTACTTCTCTTCCCAAATCACTAGGCCAAGCCAGCAAAACCACGCCTATGGGCCTCCTTCCATTTTCCCAAGTCTCTCCAGAGCTCAATGGCCCAGACACCCCTGGCAGCCACTCTGTGGCCCAGCAGACCAGGAGGCCCGGCCACTGCCCCCCATCGGCCTCCTTGCTGGGTGGGGTGGAACCCCGTGTTGTCTGAGCTTCTCCCAGAGGCCGGGGGCTGTGAGTTCCAACCCCCGTGGGCCTGCCAACTTATTGTGTGGCCTCAAGCCAATCTCCTGGCTTCTCTCAGTTTCCCCACCAGTAAAATAGGGCTAATGACCATCAGCCTCCTGCACTGGGGTGTTGTGAGAATTAATTAAGGTTTGTAAAAGGCTTTGAGATCCAGGGATGAAAGGCACTGGAGAAAGACAGAGTGTTATTATCCATTATTAGTACTGTTATATTCCATCCAAAGATCTCAAAGTCTCTTACAGACAGTAATTAGTACCTTGCAGGGGTGTTTTGAGGGTGATTAGTCCCATTTCACATATGGGAAAACCAAGACGCATAGAGGAGTTAAGTCAGAGCAGGGCAGGAGGGGTAAGAACTAGCTCACTATTCCTAGAATCTGTTGCCACCTGAGCCCTGTACCCTCAGGCCCCACAGGGAAGTTGACCACCTTCCTTTAAACCAGGCAGCCAGGGTCTACAGGGGCTGGTGAGGGTCAGAGCTGGCACCTCATCGCCTGGTTCCCTGACTCTTCCTTCCTTGTAGTGCTGTCCCCAGGGAGGGTGCTCAGGGCAGCCCATCTGCAATCTGGCTGGGCAGCAGAAGCTGGCACTGGGCGGGGAGACAGGGATGGAAGGAGGGCAGCAGTAGATGAAAGAGATGGCATGAAGGGACAGGGAAAGTCAAGACCCAGAGCAGCTCATTGCTGTGGGGCGCTAGGCACATACTCTCCCTTTCTCCCTTAGCTTCTCAAGCTCCTCTCCCCTTAGGGGCAGGATCACATTCAGGCTTGGGTAACCAAGACCAACCCAGCCTGCCAAGCTATTTCTACAGGGACACTCAAGAGAGGGAAGAAGCACAAGGATCCAAGAATGACAAGGTGGATGGTGCCAGATCCATTGAGGGCTCCCTAGATAAGACAGTCCACAGCCTGCTTTTCCTGGAGGAGGGCCATTATGCTCTCTGGGGACAATCAGGAGCCCCTGGTGCCTGTGGTTGGCTCCCTGGTGCTCTGCTATGTGGACACCATGCTTATTAATTTTAAAAAAGGGCCACAGACCTTGTAATTTGAGGATAGGTTGCAATTGTTTCCATAATAAGGCACGATTCCGAGTACGTAAAGTCAAAATCAATGCATTAACATAGCAAGCTGCAGAGATGCTCGATAGCAAACCCAGCCTCAGAGCACGGATCCCCAGCAAGGCTGCTGGGTTGTGCAACTCCAGGCACTTGTCCTGCTTCTCGACCCCCGTCCCTGGGAACCTGAGCACCAAATGAGGGACACTGATACTCAGTGGTGTGCTGGTATGTTTAATAACAAGCTCTCAAACAATGAATGAATGAATGAATAAACAAAACAAAAAACCTGACAGGCAGCACTTGCCAATGTCCACGGTGGAAACACCCTTACCATGGCTGACTTCAAGCTATCCATGTGGCATCAACCTGCTCACCAAAGTCTTGAAGCTCTAACAAGTGTCTCTTGTAAGCTGGTTCAAGCCAGTGCCTGCACATTGCTCTCCCCTGAGACTGTTTCTCCAAGGAGAGACAGGTGCATGGTACCATAGAGAGGAGCTGGGAGGTCCCTCTCATCCAAAGTACTTGCTTCATTGATTTTTCTCCATCACCAGAAACTCCAAAGGAACCCTTGTGTGCAATAGAACCCTGACGTGGATGGAAAGAAGGAGGGCTGAGTTCCCTGCTCCAAGGATTGGATCTGTAGGGGTCTTTCCCTGGAGATTTCCTTGAGAAGGGGCAGCAGGTTGCTAAGGAAAGGGGAATGAGCTAGGTAGGTCAAAGTGAGAGGCCGCAGGCCAGAGGCTCTGGCTTGAAGCCTGGCATTCTAAGCCTGCCCCTGTCTCAGCCTCATTTAATGAGAGAAAGACCGGACTATTCAGGGAGCACTAGAAACCTTCGTCAAATTACCTACCATATTCAGAAAAATGACAGAGGCTACTGCATCCGCGAAAGGAGAACAAGATATTATCAAGAGGTGCCATTGGAAAACAGAGAAGAGTTCTTTGAAATTAATGTGCTAGGAAGGCCTTAAAAATCCAATAGAAAAGTCAGAAGATAAAGTTGGGAACCTTCCCAGAAAACTGAGTGAAAAGACAAAAAGTTAGAAAAGAGGGAAAAATCAAAAGATTAAAAAATGAGAGAACAAATCCCAAAGTTCTAACATCTGCCTATATATATAATTCCAGAAAAAGACAGCAGAGGGGCGCCCGGGTGGCGTAGTCTGTTAAGCGTCCGACTTTCGCTTAGGTCATGATCTCGCGGTTCGTGGGTTCGAGCCCCGCGTCGGGCTCTGTGCTGACTGCCAGCTCAGAGCCTGGAGCCTGTTTCAGTCTGTGACTTCCTCTCTCTCTGACCCTCCCCTGCTCACGCTGTCTCTCTCTCTCTCTCCTAGAAATAAATAAAACATTTAAAAAAAAAAAAGAAAAAAAGAAAAAGACAGCAGAGAAATTTTAAGAGAGAAATAGTCAAAGAAATAAATAATAAAAGAAAAATTTCCCAGGACTAATGACACAGGTGGCCAATATAAAAGGACCCCTCACCCCCGCCAAGTGCCTAGCATGGTGAATGAAACAAGACCTGTACCAGGGAACGTGATGGTGAAATTTCAGAATGGAGACAAAGAGAAGAACCAAAAAACCTCCAGAATGGAAAGAAAACAGGTCCATGCCAAGGATCTGGAATTAGAATGAAATCAGACTTCTCAACAAGAATGCCGAATGTGGGAGGGACAATGGAGCTATGTTTTTAAAATTATGAAGGAAAATGATCTCCAGCCTGTACTCAGGCAAACTTACAACTAAGTGTGAGAGTAGAAAAATGTACACAGAATCTCAGACATGCCAGATCTCAAAAAAAAAAAAAAAAAAAAGGATTCCCTGGAAACTGTTATTTAGTTATTTAGTGTACTTTCCCCCCCAAAACAAAGAGAAAAGTGTGTGTGGGGGTGCGGAATCTAAGACATCAGAGATCTAAACAAGCCAGTAGCAAAAAGAAGTGATAAGTCAGGGGAATTTGAAGAGACCCTTTGTGGGGGCCTTGATCTCTCTAACAAATAGCGGGTAGATCATCTGACAGAAGGTGGGGGGCACAGACAGCCGGAGGCCTGGGCCAGTGGTGCAAGTCTGGCAACTGTGTCTCAGGAAGTCAAGAATAGCTGAGAATCAGGTGCCATGCATTTGTTGGCCACCTGTTGGCAGAACCTTGTGAAAGCCATCTGCGGGATGTTGGGTTCATTCACTAATGATTTCTTTTGAAATAACCTCAAACTTCCAGGAACATTTCTAGAGCAGTTGCAAGGAACTTCTATATCTCCTTCACCCAGATTCTCTGTTAATATTTTAGCACATTTGTACCATCTCTCTGTGTCTCTATATATGTATACCTTTTTTTTCCCCCTGAACCATTTGAGAATAAATTGTAGATCTAAAATGCCCCATGCCCCTAAATGTCGCAGTGTGTATTCTCCCCAAGCAACACCCTCTCATTACTATCATTCAGCACTCCAAATTAGAAGATCAAAATTAGTTTAATGCCATCATTCAATCTATGGACCCCATCCAAACTTCTCCAATTGTCCCAACAATGCCTCATTTGCCTTTCCGGTCCAGGATCCAAGTCAGGATTCCTGGCCGCATTTAGTTGTCATGTCTCATTAGTTTCCTTCAGTCTGGATCAAGCCTTCAATCTTTCCCAGTCTTTATCGACCTCGACCATCTTAGGATGTCCCCCCAACCTGGGTCTCTCCAGTGTCTCCTCGTGTCTACTCTCAGGCTGTGCATTCTTGGCAAGAATACAACCGAAATGGTGCCGAGCTCTTCTCGGGGCGTCACATCTGAGCATGCGTTCCTGACCTGTCCTACCAGCAATGATGTTAACCCTGATGACCAGGTCAGGCCGGTGGCTGTCAGGTTTCTGCACCATGAACTCACCATCTCTTCCTTTGTCTTAGATAAGCATGTGGCGGGGAGACACTGAAACTACGCCAATATCCTGTTCCTCATTCAATCTCCGCCCACCAGCCTTAGCGTCCTTTGATGACTCCAGCCTTCTTCAACCACAGCTATGATGGTTGCCAAATGGTATCTATTTCTGCCACTCAACCTGTGTTTATGAGCTGGCATTCTACTGTACAAAAGAGTTTTCCTTTCTCTGTCGCCCATTCACTCGTATCAGTATGGACTCATGGATTCCTATTTTAACGAAATGGTTATGATCGGTTACCATATTTATTTATTTTGATCCTCACATTGTCCCAGATTCAACCTTCAGGCAGACTCCTGTGTTGTTGTGGCACGTCCCCATTATTCTTTGCCTGTCTTGCACAAAAAGATGTTTCATTCTCATCTTGTATTTTCACCATTCTAGCCCTGGGATCAGTCATTCCTCTGGTTCCTTTGAGCGGCGAACGGTATTTTAAAACTAAGATCTGGGCTCTTATGCCTTATTTTTTTTTCCTTGATGCCTTATTGCTGCTGGGGTATCATTGCCTGTAGGCAATTGCCTCTAACCATAGCACTGATTGTTAGCTCCAGAGTAATATTAAAAAGTGGCACAGCCTGGCACCCTCTTCTGCTTGCCTTTAATAGCAATATCCGTAGGGTTTCTGCATCACATGTTGTTCTGGCTACTGATTTGACATAGATATTTTAAAACCACATCAAGGAAGGATTGTTCTATTTCAATTTTGCTAAGGGTTCATTTCTTGAAGCAGGTATGGATATCGTATTTTATAAAATACATTTTTTTGGCATCCATCTAAACAGCCAAGTTGCTTTTCCTCTTAAATATGTAACATGAGCTATAGTATAACATTTAACAGCATTAAGCCATTTCACTCTCCCTGAATAAACTCTATTTGGTCAAGACGTACTTTTATAATATAGTCCTTGATTCAATGTGATAATATTCTATTTCGAAATGGTGTATCAATATTCCTAAGTGAGAAGAGCCCGACATTCCCGTTTTACGATCTTGGTTAGATGCTCGCAGAGTCTGTGGGCTGGAAACGGAGTGCGAGGGAGCGTGTGGCAGAAGTGGGGGCTTCTGGAGCTCCCCAAAGGAGGGAGGAGAAGTGGGAGACAAGAAGGTAGAGGGGGTGCCCGTGAGGCATATGGGAGAGGTAGATGCACAGCAAGTTGTAGTCTGAATGGGGACTTTCAAGAACAGAGCCCTTCCAGGTAGGCTCAAGGCTCAGATTTTGGCCAAGGGTTGGCTTACTGAAGGATGGCTGACAGTCCCAGGGTTTAGAGAGCTCAAGAAATTGTGAGGCAAGGATCTGAGTGGACTGCCCACCTGGGTGTTGAAATACCCCCAGGTGGAGGTCAAGGAGCGGGCAAAGAGTCAGTGCCAGGGCCGGTAGGGTCGTGGCCTGGAGGCTGGTGTGGCATGCATGGTGATGGGATGGCCCAAACCGCTGCTGGAGCTGGGGAGGGGAAGGGACGGCTCTTCTAATCCCGACCCGAGGACCAATCCCATTCAATGAGTTACTAGCCATGCCGGGCACAAAGTAAGCCCAATAGAAGCACTACTGTTATTATTATTTGTGCCAAGTAATTAAAGTTCTTCAAGTGATGCTAAAGGGCATTTGCAGACACTGCCCAAGAAACATGACTGACACATTTTCTACTTGCAGGCAGAACTGGGTATCTTTTTCCCCTTCCTTCCTCTCCCTCATTTCCAGATCCTTCAGGCAGTCTTTGGCATCAGCCAGTGTCAGGGCTCCAAGCCCAGTGCCCACCAGCAAGCCACAGGGACTTGGGCAAACTTGGGCATCATCTGTATAATGGGTAGCCACGCCTCCCGGAGGTGGAGAAGGGCATCAGTGCTGAAACCACAAGCCTGCCTGAATCCTGCCCGCGGGCTCAGCCGAGGACCGACCCAGAAAGGGGAAGAGCGAGGGGTCCCTGGTCAGGACCTGGATTCCCATGGCCCAGACAGAGGAGCACGAAGGGAAAGGGGATGGAGAGCTGGGTTTTTCAGCCTGTACAGGCACTAATCAACCATCTAAGATCCAGAAACGCTATCCAGACACTGGGAGCTTTGTGGCAGAAGAACATGGAAAGCAGGGAAAGGCGCAGGTCCTTAGCCTGTGGGTTAGGTGGGTGGTCTCTGCAGTTCCCCATTTACATTGGGAACCGAGCCACCAGCCACTACCACATGCCTTCATCCCGCCCATTTCCGGCTGTGGTCCCCACCCCAAAAGCTCCTCCTGGAGGTTGGTGTGGTCACAGGTCTCTTGCATGGTCCCTGCCAGGGCTGCCTCGCCCCTTGGGAGGGACCCTTACTCCTCAAGGGACAGGGCACGCAGGAAAAACCAGGTTCACGCAGGGTGAACTTGGAGCCTAGTTCTAAAAGCACCTTATCACAGAGCCGGGGGAGAGGGGGATGGCGGGGAGGGTGGGAAGTGGGGGATCCTTAGCATGATGAGCCTTTCCCAGGGGAGGGCTTCCGTGGGGGCTCTGATTGGTGAGTGGTAGTGAGAATGATATTAATACTCCTTCAGCATCCAGCCTGTACCTGCATCAAAACCCCCATTTTACAGATGAGTAAATAAGCTCAGAGAGTCTGCTTACCTAAAGTAACAGAGTTACAGGGCCGTATTTGAACCCAAACCTGTAGCGCTTCAGCGCCTGTGCTTTGGTCTCCCCGTCCCCATGCAGGGCACAGTCGTTAGTGAGCAGCTGAGGCGAGCCCAGCACTCAGCCAAGGGTGAGATCAGGCAGCTGAGCGCAGAGCCTGGACTCCAGGGGCACAGACTGGACTCAATCCCAGTTTTACCACAAACTGGGATGGGTCTGATGGGAGTTACTTAACCCTCTGGGCCCCAGATGCTTCTGGTGGCAAATGGGGAGAATAGGAGTCCCCACAGCGAGATGGAGGGGGGAGCAAACCAGAAAATGGAGGTGTGACCCAGAGTCAGCCGCTGGGGTCTACACAGGAGCAGTGGGAAACCCTGAGCGAGGTGAGATGGGTGGGGCCTTCAGCCTCCGGCCCTGCCCCTCGTTTCTGTCTCTAGCCCCCCTGGGATGACCCAGGCCTGGCACCTGCCCTTTCCTCTCTTTCCATCCAAATCCCTCCCACTCCCAGGGTCTGGGGGCAGCAGGTGGAGGTTCTTACTGCCCAGCGGACCAGAGGACAGAGGAGCAAACAGCTTCACCTGAACTCAGCACAATGAGGTTCTTCAAACGCCCCTCAGTCACTTCGCTGTTAGAAAACTTGCACCTGCCCTCCCCCCTTCCTCCCTTCTGGCTCCAGACTCCCAGACCGCAGCTTCACAGCCCCTCAAGGCTTCTCCAGCCCCTCTCCGCTCCCCTCTTCCTCGGGGCCCCCTCCCCACTCCCTGTTGACCTTCTCCAGCCTCCTCCTTCTGTTAAGTAGTCCAATCAGCTCCCCATTTCCTCCTGCCTGACTTCTAGACTCTTCTCTGCACATCCAAGTCAGCCAGGTCCTCACAGAACAAACTGCCCTTCTTCTAATGGAACCACCTTCTTAAATAGCCGTCTGGATTATTTTAAAAGGTGGGTCCAGGTGAAGTGATTTGCCTTTCCCATCGCCAGCATCCTTCCTGGCTGGCAACCTGCCCTTAAGAAGTTTATGGTCAAGTGGTGTAATAAAACCGATCCTTGTGTTGTTCTTTGTGAAGGCCATTTGTTAAGAAGACAAAATAAAATACAGTTAAGGGCTTTTTGTAAACTCAGGGAGGGGAGCAATTTAGACAACACAGGGCAGCCACTGGGCTCCACCCCCACCACCAACTCACTGCGCAGGCCTCCACTTTCCACTCACCTGGGAGAGGGGAAGGGGCGGGGCAAGATATCGCGAAGGCCCTTCTGGCTCCTCCTCCTCTGCTTCCTGGAGAAGCCCTGGGAGGGGCAATTGCACTAACCCCTGTGCACCTGCTGCCTGGCTCTAGGGACACACCGGGAGCAACCGTGTGCACTGCACGGGGCAGCTGCAGGCAGAGGGGCCGGACAGTCCTTAGAGTAGTGTGCTCTGAGCTGCGGTTTACACTGCACACGAGGAAGGCCGAGGAGGGAGAAGTGGGTCCCGCTTCCTGGTTCAACCACTGACTGTTACTTTGAACAACGAGCTTCCTCTCTCTGAATCTTGGTTTCTCATCCTATAAGAGGGAGGGCCTGACTTCTAAGTGGGGCTGGGCTGGGGGCTGGCCCAGCCGGGTAGGAGCCAGCACAGACGCCTGGGCCCTGGGTCTGGGGAGCATGTGCAGGAACCCCTATTTGGGGCTGGCACACAGGGGAACACCACGGTCGTACAAAGAGCTCACTGGCGAGGCAAGAGAGACTCAAGAAAGGAGGCTTTAAAGGGTTAGCTTGCCTCCTCCAGAAATCAACATAAAAAATAAATTTTTATGGCCTCAGGAGCCTAAAGTTCTTAGGAGACACTATTGAAATGGTTGCCCGAAGCACCCTAATCAGCCACTAGTGTGTTCGCCAGTGACTTGGGTCTGCCCAGTGCCAGGCATCAGGCAAGGCCACACCGATCACACCCAACCTGACTATGGCACCTCCAGTGACATTGTGGTGTTTCCATCATGCTCTGAACCCCATCCTAACCACCGCCAGGACCCTCCTCCTGAAGGACTCCATCAACTCAGACCACCAGGCCACCTGACTGTCCCACATCAACCTTGGGTTTTGCATGCATGAATGAATCAATGAATGAGTGAAGGAATGTTTTCAACAATGAATAGGTATTGGGTGCCGGGCTATGAGTTATGCCCCGAGTGTGGTGGGCTCCGTGATGGCCACCCAGGTCCCCTTTGGTGAATGACTCGTTGCTCCAGCTGCTGGCTGTGCTTGTCAGCCCCTCCTGCCCCTCCAGGGACGGCCTCAGCTGCAGGGACCCACCTCTCCCATGGTCTCACTCTTTCACAGGGCAGTGCGGATTTGGTGACAGATGGAGTTGAGAGTTTAAATACCCAAGTGGATGACTCTGAGAGCAGATCTAGTTCCAGAACTCGGATGGTGCTGGCTGAGGCTGCCGTTAGGCATCCTAGTTAGCTTCCCTCTGCCCCATGCTTCTTCCTTGTCCCCTTGTCCACAGGGCTTGATCGCAAGGCCACTTCCTAAGAAACACCTGAGTGCTAGCTCTGTCTTAGAGGCTGCTTCCAAGGAACACAGCCTGCGACACAGACAAGACCGTGGTCCTTGCTCTCGAGACTTCTCGGTTCAGCTGGGGTTAGAAACAACAGCAATAATCACTACTTCCCATTGTGACCCATTGTGACTTCCCATTGGTCAGGCACCAAGCTACACATTTTACATTCATTATCTCTGTATTAGTCAGGCCTCCTTCTGTTGAACCAGGCAGAAACTCATCTGAAATGGCATAAGTAAAATTGAGAATATATCAGCTCATGTAGACCACTTGCTTCAGCCACCACTGGATCCAAGTGTGGTCAGAATGCCAAGAGTCCAAGTCCATGGCCCTCATTTCCCCAGTGTTGGCTTCCATCTCAGGTGGTCTCTCCGTTTGCGGGCTGTATTAAGTTCCTGGGGCTGCCATAGCAAATCACCACAAACTTGGGTGGCTTCCTGCATTCTTTCCCAGGTGTGGAGGCCAGAAATCATGGTGTTGGAAGACTGGTTCCTTCTGAATGCTCTGAGGGAGAAAGGGTCTCGTGCTTCTCACCCAGCTTCTGGCAGTGACTGGCAATCCTTGGCTCCTTGGCTTGTGAATGCACCACTCTCACCTCTGCTTTTGTTGCCAGGTGGCCCTTGCCCTGTGTGTGTCTGTTCCCTCTTTCGATAAAGACACCAGTCATTGGATTAGGGTCCACCCTACTGTATTGTGGCTTTGTCTTAACTTGCTTACATCTGCAAGGACCCTGTGTCCAAATAAGATCACATTCTAAGGGGGTTACTATTTGAACATACCTTTTTGGAGGACACAGTTCAACCCACATGGTGGCTAAACTTTCCAGCTAGTAACTGATGGAAAGAAAGTCTTAGTGACTCCAGCCAAAATCCCAAGTAGGATTCCCACTGGCCTGGTCTGAGTCACATGCCCCATTCCTGGGAACCTGCTTCTATGGCCTGGCCAATGGAATATTCTCAGTGGCCAGGCCTGGGTCATAAGTTCACACTGGAACCAGAAAGTAAGGTCAGCCCTACCTGGCCCACATATCCAACAGCAAATCCAAATAATAGTAGCACCAAAAGAAAGAGGAATGGACATTGAGAAGGCCCAAATAGCAGAGGGTCCTCAGCCCTGTATACTCCCAGGTGTCCTAAGGGCTGCATTACCATTTATTGAGCAGAGGATGGGGGCTCAGAAAAGTTAAATGACTTGCAACTACCTAATGGGATTAGTACAAGCTGACACCCTAACCCAGGCCTTTATGGCTCCCAAACTGAGCTCTTTCTCCAACAAATGAAAATCAAGAGTTCAAACAATATTCTCTATCACAATAGGATTGTCAGCCAAAGCCTCGTGCAGGAAGTGGGACTTGGGATGTGCCTTGAAGAGAGGGAAAGGAAGACTGTCCAGAGGGAAGGTGAGGCCTGGAGCCTGAAGAGGCATGGTTCTCTCTTTGGTTGAGGCACAAGGTTCTCTCAGGGCGTGGTGAGAAGGGTGGTTGGAACTATGGCTGAAGTCAGCTGTAAGGCCTTGAGAATCTTCTGTTTCCCATGGGCTCTGGGAGCCATTGAAGACTTATGAGCCAGAGAGAGACTTGCCCCTTGATCAGCTCACGGGGCATGTCTAAGGGTCCTTCAAGAAGCAGCAGCAGTGAAGGTGGAGGAAGGATTAGAGGCGCAAGGCTTGGGCAGGAAGGCCCTGAGGAGATATTGCCACAGTCCAGGTAAGCAGTGATAAGGACCACCTAGGGCTGGAGAAGAGGGAAGGGTGACTCCATCCACCTCCCTCCCTAACTAGCCCCAAGCCCAACTCTGTCTCAATGTGGCCCCCACCCCTACCCCATTATGGCCTTGCCTGGTGACACCAGCTTTAAAAGATGGGTTCAAGGACCATCTGGGACTTCCCTCACACTCATGTCTGGCCTTGGCCCTCAAAAACCCCTCTGGGCAAACTCTTCTCATGACGAGTGTATGGGCAGACCTCCTTCGTGGGCGAATCATCACATCCCGACTGGTTACAGTTCTGCTGCCAAAGGCCTCTCCACAAAGAGGGAGAACGATGAGGCCAGCCCTGGGGCCAGGGGGCTTGGGGGCAGCTGCACCCCAAAGCCCCAGTGGATGGTGGTCTCAGGAGGGGTGCACTTTGCAGTGGGCTCCTTAGCCTCCCCTCTGCAGTGAGGCATGCAAGCAGGGGGATTCCTCTCGCTGCACCAGGGCCCACAGCTAAGGCTTGAAGCCAGCAGGCTGCTGGGAAAACACCCAGGGGCCTGGCCTGGGAAGGGGGCCGTAGGGGTCCTTAAGAGGTGGGTGAGAGTTGGGGTTCCACAAGTCTTTGGCGAGTGAGACAGAGCATGACAGGACAGGAAGGAGATTCCCACTGGCCCAGGAAACAGGCTGCAGTGTCCCTGCAGGAGGCAGGGGAAGGGGAGGCTTCAAGGCTCCATTCTCTGGTGTTACCTAAGTCTGTGGAGACTGTCTCAGGCCAAGTCTGGGAATATGCGGTCCCCTCTCCCCAGGAGTTCCAGAGGAGATGGAATGACTCTCTTCTCCACTGGGTCCCCTAACTCTTCCAGTGACTCAGTATGGGGTGAACCTTGCACACCTTTCCTCTCCCCTGCGGGAGGAATCCTCCTGGCATTTGACAGAAGGGGAAGTGTGTGGGCAACCCTGGGATTTCTCAGTGACCATTTCCAGTCCTCTTCCCCGGGGCACTTGCTGCTCTGGCTGCTGGGAAGTGGCCCCTGGGAGGGGGCACACTCGCATCAGAGGGAAGGTCCCTCATGTCTCAGTGACCTGGCTTTTTCCCAGAGTTCTCACTGGTGCCAGAAAGGGCCATGTCTGGTGCTCCCCCCCTTCTCCTGGGACAGCGCAGAGCCTGGCTTCCGCACAGCGGTTCTGCCTCCCCAGGCCCCAGGCCCTGCAAGTCCTGGAGGTGGGCATGAAATTGATGATGAGACCCTGAGTTCCTCAGAGAGCAATTCAAGAACATGGGGTAGGGAGGGGGAAACTCTGACCAAAGCCTGTGTATTTACAAAGTTTAAACCAGAAAAATCTCTTCGTGCGAAGGGCTGATATGCTCACTTTTATCAGAAAAGGAGAGCTTGATACCAGCAGCTTTATGTTTTGGATAAGACTGGCAGGAAGTCGTGTTTAGATGCAGTAAGCACCCTCGGCCCAATGTTCTGGAACAACTCTCTCCTCCTCATATCTAGCTTATGTTTTTAAATCCCTACATGAGCAGTGCCTGGGTGGCTCATGTCGTTTAAGTGTCCGGCTTCGGCTCAGGTCATGATCTCACGGTTCGTGGATTTGAGCCCCGCGTCGGGCTCTGTGCTGACAGCTCGGAGCCTGGAGCCTGCTTCCGATTCTGTGTCTCCCTCTCTCTCTGCCCCTCCCCTGTTCGCACTCTCTCTGTCTCTCAAAAATGAATAAATGTTAAGAGAAATTTAAAAAGAAATAAAAATAAAACCCTACTTTAAAGGCCTATTATATCTGTCATTGCCATTGTGAGTCATCTCAAATCTTTTTAGAAACAGAAAGGATAGAATAAGTGAATGAATGAGTGCATGAATGAATGCTAGCATTTACTGAGTACTCATGTGCCAGGCCCAGTCCAAGCACATTATTGTATCCATGTGTTGAAGCCTCCCAACAACCCTGTGAGAAGATTTGTTAGCATCCTCATTTCATTGCCAGGGGACAAAAGCACAACGAGAGTAAAAGTTTAGCCCAGGTCCCGCAGGCTGCCGGCCTCCCTCACCCTCCCTACTGGCTGCCTCCAGGAATGAGTGCGTGAGAAAAGCCCACAAGTGCCAAGGAAGAGGAGGGAAACCGGTGGTGGTGCTGGTGCTAGAGGGTCAGGGCTGATGCTGGTGCCTATGGGGTGAGGCGTTTGGGGAAGGGGTGCTGAGGAGTCCTCAGCTGGTGGCTTCCGGCTCTTCTATGAGAGGGTTCCTTTAGTCCCTGAGGCAGCTGGTGCGATGGGAAGCTCCTGGTCCCTGGCTGGCTTGTGGCCTTGGAGAAGTCTCTTGCCCTACCCTGGCCTTGCTTTGCTCATTTGGGAACCAGTCAATGGGATCTGGGAGTTTGGGTGGCTCTGCTGCTGCTAGAGTACAAAAGCTCGGAGGGTCAGGCAACTGGGCCCCAGTGAGTCTCAGAGGACGTGGGAAGTCAGGGTGGAAGGGCCCCAAGCTCTGGCAGCTCTTGGGGCTAGGAGCCGGGCGCGGGCCCAGTCCAAACCCTCTGGCCTCCCCAAGAACAGCTGAGGCTGAACCAGGCTGGGAAGAAACTCAGAGACCACTCGGCCTGACCTTTCACCTTATGGACAAGGAAACTGAGGCTGAACCAGGCTGGGAAGAAACTCAGAGACCACCTGGCCTAACCTTTCACATTATGGACAAGGAAATTGAGGCTGGGAAGGAGAGAGAAGGCCGGAGCCCGCTTGCCTGCCTGCCTCTCTGCTCCCCCTTCTCACTGCCTACTGCTCTCCTTCCTTAAAGTCCCAGCCACCAGGCAAGAGGGACCCCCCCACCCCCACCCCAGAGCATCTGGTGGGCCAGCAGCATTGCTAGTGGGTCCCTCAGGGCTTTGTGTTGTTCTACGCCATGAGTCAGAAAACCCTCATTGTGACACCAACCCAGTGAACTATGACTTTTGGGGTCAAGCAGTTGCTTATGACTAATCTTCACACACAAGGTGCCGCGTTGGCCCTGGGAAAGTGGCAAAAGAGGCCAACTTTCTTTGGAAGCCTCCCCTGGCCCCCCAGGGCCCTCCCTCCACTCCATACCCACATACCAGTGCTTCCCTGAACCCCAAGCTTGCCCTCTGCTTACAGCTGGTGACATCTGGGAAAGCCACTGATGGGAATTCGTCATAGGCCGGGTACAGCAGTGTGGTGAGGGGAAACCCCCAAGCAGAGAGAGGACAACCTGCCTTCTTGTTCCTGCGCTGCCGTGCGGCCGTGAGCAAATCCTTTCCTCTCTCTGGTCTCCGTTTTCTGCTCTGTGAAATGAGAGGCTTGTGCAGGGTTTCTCTCTGTTTCTCTGCACCCTGAGAGGATTACAAGGTGCTGCCTCTCCATGGGGGACCCGCATCATAAAGAAAAGAACCAGAAAGGGCAAGCGTTAGCCCAAACAGTTGGTGCGCCAGTGAGAGCCGTCAGGCATCAGGAGGCCTGTGGCGGGGAGGACTCGGGCCCACAACCCGCACTGAATCAATCCGGCAGGCTCTGTTGGCCTTCAGAGCAGGTTGCTGAGCTGAGGGGCCAGGGCCTGGGGCAGGTCAGTGCACACGGACACTCTTGGCTGTAGGATCAAGGATGTCACCCAGCCCCGTGGGCAACACAACTACCCTTACAGTCCCCCCGGGGACACACAGAGAATTTCCTTCAGGCACCCCCACCCCCACCGACTCATGCAGCCCTTAATTCCTGAGAGAATCCAGGCTTCTCCTGGTCTCCACAGACGGCTCTCTGCCCCCATTCAAGCTGTCCTTGCCTATACCCCCTCCAGCCCCACCCACCAGTGCCCAGACCTATGCTGGAGCCGTTTCCTCAGAGGAAACTGCTCAAAGCATTGACAAAATAATGGCATGGGACTGACGAATAGGGTTCACCCTAGGAAATCCCTTAACTGTGAGTCAGGACATTGGGTAGATGAGGAAACGAAGGCTTGCAGAGGGTAAGGGGTTTCCTCCAGGTCACAGTAGGTGGGGTTGGGGCTTAAACCAGGACCTCGGGGCAGACAAACACCCAGCCTGTTGGCCTAGAAGCTTTGTGGTTGTGAGGTTACAAGTACAGAGCAGAGGCCCACCAGCCTCCTCTTCCTCATCTGTACGTGGGGATCAGGCTACCCTGGTGGGGGCTCGTCTCAGGCCGTGCTGTTGAGGAGCTAATCAGGGTAAGGGACCCACGTTGATGGTACTTATCGTCAATATTGTTGTCATTTATGACGACTACTGCAGTAAACGTGACCCTCAGAACGTCGGGTGCCAAGCCCAGGACCTCATGAAAGGCGAGCAGAGCAGCCCCACCCAGCAGGTGACCTCCCCACAGGACCCAGGAAACCGCCCTGCCTGGGCTCTGACGTTCGTCCTGACTGGGAGCCCTCTTCTTTCTTGTGGTTCTGTGTTTGAAAATCTCCCTCTGTCTTCCCAGCCACCCTCTGACCAGAAAGGTCCAGGCTCTCTGCCCCTCTGTGCACAAGAGTGACTTTTGCTGAAAAGCAAACATCACTGGGGCACCCGGCCTCGTGGTTTCAGGCTGTGTGGTTTACCTCATGACGTCATCTTCCTTCCTCCAGATAAACCAGAAAAGACTTCACTGCTCCAAGTGTCACAGGTCCTGGGGGAAATGGTGGTGCCTGCCTCAACTCGTCATTCATTTGAAGGTTAATAGAGGGCAGCGGGGTGGTGGCTCCAGCCGGGAAGGCATCCGCAGGGTGCCCAGGCCCAGGGTGACCTGGGCTGGCTGAAGGGGGTCTTCTGGCACCTCTCACAGGCCTTTGGTTAGTGTTGGCTCAGGCAGGGCTTTCTAAACATGGCAATCAGGCAGAGGTCAGGAGCTGGACCTCATGGGTCCCTCGTGACACAGCACCCACCTCCAAGCCACTATCCACACAGAGCGGGAAGACAGAGCAGACCCCCTTGCTCAGATCAGGGCAATGCCCCCTCCCCAGTCTCTTTTGCTGCCAGCCAAAAAGGGGTGGGTTGTGCCAGGGCTGAGGGACGGGGAAGGGCCAGCTCATGTCTGTCCCAGGCTCTGTGCTTTATTATCTCATTTAAGGTTCCAACAACTCTTTGAAGTAGGTAATTCATAGAGTGCTCAGTTGACCACTGACAGACCCAAGGCTCAAAGACATTTGGGATTTGCCTGAGGCCCCAGTTAGCAACAGGTCTGGCACGTGGTTGGTGTTCAGGAATGTTTGTTACATAGAAAGAAGCCAAGATGCTACCTTTTCTCAGAGAAGCAGGCATCTCAGGGCGCACAGGACAAGGCTGTTTCTGTCCTGAGGGTGCTGCAACCGAGGGGCCCTGACTGGGCCTCCTCAGGGGCTTGGACGCCAGGCTGGGGCTGTGGATGGCCAGCGCATCACAGGCCTGTCTCAATCCAGATGCATCCCCTGCTGGGGAACGTGATGGCCCTTCTGCCTTCACAGTGGGGCCCCGTTTCCTTCGACTTGATCCAAATTCATACCAGGCCTCTCCCCTGTGCCAAGCATGCTCACTCTTCGGGGCCCTTTGGGGAACACAGAGCCTGGCCAGAGGGGAGAGAAAACAGGGACAAAAAGACAGGGCTCCTGTCCTCAGGGAACCTATACTCTCTTCAGGAATGACAGGAACAATGGCCACTCCCCCCCCCCCCCCCCCCCCCCCCCCCCCCCCCCCCCCCGTTCTCAATCACCGTATTTATCCAGCATTACCACGTACCAAGCCCCGTACAAAGCATGTCACACAAGTCTCCTTAAATGCCTGTTAAAAACAACCTGTGAAGTGGCCAGTGTTCCCGTTTTATAGAGGAGGCCACTGAGTTTTCGTCTCTTGCTCAAAGTGACAAGCAAGGAAGCCGCAGAGCTGGGATTTGAATCTGGGACTGTCAGCCTCTAGGACTGTGGTCCTGACCACAGAACACCAATAACTCGAACCCAAGGCAGAAGGATGCACATTCCATACAACCGTGTCGAGTGTGCAGAGAAAGGGTGCAGGAGAGCCAGGGCCCTGTGGAAGGTGGGCGGTGGTTAGATGGGCAGGGACAGGGCAAAGGGCACCAGTCCCAGCCAGGGTTCAGGGGTGGGGCTCACAGAGCACGCAAGACTCACGAGAAGCAGCCAATAGTTCCTTTGGGACAGAGCCTGGGCCCTTGGGAAGGGGGTGCTTTGGGAAACAGAGATCAAGGGCAAGTTGGTGCTGGGCGAGAGCTTTTACCTTAGCTCAGCCTTGGGCTCCTTGCAGAAGGCTGTGTCCATGAGGTCAAAGGCCAGTTCAGGCGGGAGCTTCTTTGCCACCGTGCCCCCTCCTCTGCTCTCTACATCAACCTCGCACCCCTCCCTGTGGTCCGGATGCCTTCCTGTATCAGCTGTGGAGACCAAGCAGTTCCAGAGAGGCCTGAGCAGCTCAAAACAGTTGGGTTTGTGGGTGGAGCCTGAGACCTGGAGAGTGATCCGAACTGATAGAGCCCGTGTGGGTGGTCTCCCATAGGGCCTGGGAGGGAGCCAGCCAGGCTGGCTGTGTCCTTGGCCTGGACGCCTGCAACTCACTTAGAATTGGCTTGCTGTCCCCGTTGCATGCTGGGCTGGTTATAGTGCCTCCAGAGGCCCCAGACACTGTCCCCAAAGCCATCGCCGGTCATCACGAGGCACTCCTAGGTGGCCTGCCCACTCTGCGTGTGCCCCCTGTGGTGGTGGTGGGACCTTGCTGCACTCCTGGGCTCCATTCTGCGGTTAGAATTCTCGCAGCTGCTCTCGGCCTCTGGCCTCACCTCCCTCTTCTCTCACCCACCCATCTTCTGCTCCTCTACCATCAGGAGGTGGGCCTCAGCTAAGTGGCTCTCTGGGGCCCCAGGGTGGAGCCTGGACTGCCTGGCTGGAGTCCTGAGCTGCCAGGCCCGAGGGTGGCTCAGAGGTGGAGAAGGGGCCGAGCCAAGGCACCGGGGACGGTTTCCGAGCCCAGTTCCCCCTTGCTCACGCTCCTGGCAGGAGGCCCAGGCTCAGAGCCGGCCTCACAGGCTGATTCGTGACTGAGAAACTGCCTCCTGGGCCCTGTTCTGGGTGGGAGGGGCCTGGGAAAACCAAGTTGCTGGGCCTTCATGGCCCCGTGGGGCCAGACCAGGCTGTGTGTGGCGGCTCAGGAGGCCCGGGGAAAGCCATTTTCTTCATTAAGCATCTGGGTGGAGGTTGCAGGAATCAGCAGGAATGCCTTTCCAATTATCCAGACTCGGGCTGGTGGCCGGGCCTCGGGGGAAGCAGGTTTGCCTCCCTCAGTCCTTTCGAATGCTGCTTGCTCTTCCTTCTGGCACAGTAATTAATCAGGGCTGCTCAGGGGCGGTGGGGGGCATTTTCCATACCGCCTGCCACCCACTTGTCCGCTGCTGCCCCTGGCTTTGGAACCTGGGATGAGCAGGGTCCCAGGATACAGTCGGCATCCCTGCTCTGGGCCAGCTCACAAGCCGAGCATGGGTAACACAGGAGCCAGAGGGTGGCCATCGTGCCTTGTGCATCACGGCTGCCATGGCTGCGGTGACACCCCTAGTGGCCAAGATGGCTGCCAATGACCAGCCCTGTGACAGCTCTGAAAGCCATCCCACCCAGGCGCTCTGCATCCTGGCAGGACCGCTGCCTGAGATCTGCTCTCAAAGAGCAGGACTCCCCGCTGCGGAGCCCCGGTCCCCGGGCACTGCTCTCTGCTCCACTGTCCCATCTCTCAACCTGGGAGCCCTGGTGGCTGGGCCTGGTCCGTTCACCTCAGCGCCCTCCAAAGTGGGAAGCCTACAGACGGGCTAAGTGTCTATTGTCTTTGCCAACTGTGGCCCTGGGCTGGACAAGACGAGGGCGGAGTGGGCAGTGCCACGGGTCACAATGGGGGGTGGGGGGTGGTAGGGAGTATGCGGCCAGTAGGCAGAATTTGGAGGGGAAACAAATCAGAGGGGTGAACGGTTGGATGTGGGGATTAGAGAGAGTGTTGGGTTGTGTCTCCGGCAACTTGGGGTGCCATCAGCTTGGGCCTGTGCTCTTACTTTCTGGCTGCGAAGGATCCCCAACCCTGTCCACTTCCAAGGTGGGAGGCGTGAGCTCATGTCTGCCTGTCTGTTCCCACCGCTCTAGAAACTCACACTCTCTCTGCTTGTAATGAGAATCATGAAAAAGCCCAAACACACGAAAGGGAGAACAAAAGAGTATCACAACCCCCGAGGAACCCACCACGCAGCCTCCACACTCATCAGCATTTTCTAATCTTTCCTGCTTCCCATCCCCCACCTTTCTTTGCATTTTAAAACAATACCAGACATCAGACAACTTTTCCTATAAATACTTCAGTTTTTATCTCCAACAGATTGAGTTTGTCTGTTTTACATAACCACAACACCGCATCTTAGCAACTGTTGGTAAAAGTTAACGGTGATTTCTTGGTGTCACATAAAACCCTGCTCGGGCTCCCCTTTCTCTGGTGGCCTCACCTTTCTGGCGTCAGCACACTGATTCCTAGGACAGGGGAGCTTGTCACAGCAGGTCACATCATGGCGTTTGGGTTAGCTCAGCTCAGCAAGCTCTTCTTAAAGTTCTCAGCCCTGTGCCAGGGCCCGGGCTACAGAGGTGACAGAGATAGGCCCTGTCCCAGAAGCCTCCACAGGGCCACTGCCAGGAGGAGTCTTCTAGACCAGCCTGGATCCAGGAAGACATGAAATCCTCTCCTTCCTCCCAGCATCCTTGGAATCAACTCAGGGGGCTCGGAGGCCTTCTAACAGGGCCCATGCCCTCCCCTGTTCCCTTCTTCCCCATCTACCCCTTGTCTCCAAGTGCCCTATGCACCAGCCTGCTGGAGTGACCAAACCTGTCTTGTGGCCCGGAATGTCCTTTGTTCTTCCTTCGCCCAGGCTCCTGCTCAGTGCCTCTTCTGTGACAGCCCAGGGTCACTCCCGTGTTCCCAGCGTCAACTCCCATCCCTGCTGTGACGACTGTTTCGTGCGTCTGGGGTTTCCCAAAGGGCAGGGCTGTGTCTCTAGTGTTTTGTGCACAGCCAGCCCTCTGCACTGGGGTATTCTGTATGTTTGTTGTATGACCTGGGTGTGCAAGTGAAGGAGTGAATTCGAAGAAGAACCAGTGGCTGGAAGACTGGAGAAACAGCTGGGAACACATGGGAATGGGGGGGGGGGTGCTCTCCCAGAGCCCTCCATCCGTCTTCAGCGAGTGTTGGGGCCGCTTCCCTCCCAGTGCAGAAGAGGATCTCCTGCCCCTTCGCATCAGTGAGGCCTGAGCTGTCTAGTGTCCCGTGTCACTGGCTCTCTCAACCCCTCAGGGCAGTTTCCCTCCCCCCGGGCAGGCTGGGAACAGGCCTGGAGAGCTCAGTGCATGCCTAGACCCTGCGCCTGCTGGTGGGGTCTGTTTGCACATGGTCATCTGGTTTCAATCCAGTGAAATCTTAAAACTTTCCACGGGAACTTCTTTTATTTTGAACTCTTCCCGGCTGGGCTGGACAGACTAACCCCGAGGCCGCTGTGAGCTCCTGAGCAGCGGCTGGGGGCGTCGCTGACGTCAGCACGTCAACCCTTGTACTACACTACTAAACTGTGTCACTTTGGCAAAGTTACCAAACCTCCCAGGCTTTGGTTTCTTCATCTATAAAATGGAAATAAGTTGAGTTGTTGGGATTACGCGAGTCAATTCCCCGTGAAGTGCTTAGCACAGTGTCTGGAATATTGCAACGCTTCTGCTAAGCACTGGTTAGTACACAGTTGTTAATTTCTTATCTGAAACCTTTGGCCTTTTGTGTCTCAGAGCTTATGTTTATGTGTCTTTGAATTTTTAGAAAGGTAACACGCATGTTCCAAGAACACGTGTAATCCAGTAAGGTCATGGCAGTGTGCCGTGATCAAAGGCATTAGCAGTTCCCTGTTAACAGCTACGAGTATTCACTCTAAGTGGGAAAATGAAAGCCCACAAGGCAGCCTCATGTTTGATCAGGCCCCGTTTTGCTGCTGAATTAAGTTACTTAAACATTTTGGAGTTTTTAGTACTTTGGGCAGTTGGGAGTTGCGGACAAGGAACTGGGGAGCCAGTTTATTATGCTGATTAGCTTAGGAGGAAGAGCAATGTTTCCCATGGTGGTGGGGGGGCTCTGGTGCCAAGGTGAGCCCGCGGTGGAGACGGGTGGCTGGGCTCCTCCTCCCACCCCGCCCTGGAAAGTGTCCCTGGCAGGCAGGACCACCAGACACCTGGCACCTTTGTATGAATTAGAATAGGGCAGGCTCCTCGCAGCTTCAGCACGTGGAGATGAGGTTCGGCAACTAGGTGGCTCAACGCAAGAAAGGCAGCTTTCCTCCGGGTAGGCTGATGCCACACCAGCAAAGCAGCAGCCTCACAGGGTGGTCCCACAGCTGATGGGCAGCTGGCATCCTCCTGACCCCATGCAGATGTGCTCTGAAGGCCTATGTCCAAGAGGTCACAAAGAACATAGCTGCCCCATGGCACAGAGCAGTGGAAGGGACTCCTTCAGATCAGGCTGTCTCTCTAGAGGCACCGGAGGTGGATTTCTGGCCCATCTGCCCCTCCCCGCCACCCCCTTACCCTGCCAACTTGTGCGACTTGGGCCAAGAGTCACAGGCTCCGGGTTGTGTGGGGAAGAGGGAACGAACTCCTTTCATCTCAGAATCTGAGTGAGAATCTTGGGCTGACGTCCCCGCGGGGTCATCAAGCCCCTAGAGGTAGGAGCAATGCTCTGGACATTTGCACAGAGTGTTAGCATTTCCAAATCCCTTCCACAGACTCCAATCTGATATTCCCAAGGATCGTTCATTACCCATCTTGTGTCGCAATAAAACCAGGTTCAGAGGTGAAGTGACTGGCCCAAGGTCACACAGCAGCATTTGGCAGAGCCCATATTTCCTGCCTGTTTAGGGCTTTCCGTGACACACCTCACCTCTGGGCTCCCACCTTGCAGTTCGTCTGTGACCTGGGTGCTGGGGGCAAATTCCTGGCCAAAGACAGGTGTTAGCGAAGAGTTGGGCCCCAGCCTGGGCGGGACCTGGCCCCTGGGTCCTGGCCACACTGGCGGGCGAGGCATCCTCTATCTACTCCACATCTGGCTAGGGAAATACCCCTTCCTGGGTGCCTGAGGGTTAAACACAACACCTCAGCTAATAATAAAACATAAAGAGCAAACAAGACAACAGCAGGGGTGGATTAAGGAGATTAATGCTTATAAAAGTGCTTTGAGCCCCTGGAAGAAAGGAGACACCAAACATGAAGCTTCATGTCCTAGCCTTTGGTCACTGGTCACTGTCAGGTGGCCAGGGAGGCTCTGAGACTCACAGTGGAGAAGGGAGGGGAAGGGCAGGGGGAAAAGTGAGAGAGAGGAGGAGATGGAGCGGGTGTCCAGGCAAACTAGGCAGAAGATGATCACCTATCATGTCCATAGCTTGTGGCCTCCTGTGAGCAAGAGGGGTGGCCGTTAGCACAAGTGACTTGTCACCCAGCCAGAAAAGCAGGAGGAGGTCAGCTCTGGCCCAAGAATATGGCATCTTGCTTGCCTCTGGGCCCTGGAACACGATGCATAGACGGCAGGGTGAGGAGGCTCTTGGGTCCCCAGGGACTCAGGGTCAGGCCACAGTCCTGGGAGGCGAGCCCTGGCCCACTGTGGCCAAACGGGGGTGGCCACCCCCCATGTAGGGTAAGGGCGGCCCCCGGGGCGGGTGGGGGGAGGGCTCCGCATGGGCCAGGGCCAAGGACCAGAAGCCCAGAGTAGGTGCCAGTGGCCCTCCCAGGAATGAGCACAATGTGAGGAAACAGTCCTGGGGGCCAGACCAGCCTCTGGAAACAAAAACAGAATCTCAGCTCCCGGGCCAGGTGGGAGGAAAGAGGAAGTCAGCCCAGAGCAAGGCTGGCGCTCTAGGTGCCAAAGCTTTCCCCGCCCCCCACTGTAAGCCAGGGGGCTCTCCGGCAGTCTGCGCTGCGGCCACTGCCCCAGCTGTCCAGGGATCTTTTCCAGAACTGGGGCAGGTGGGCCTGTGAGCGGACTGTAAAAAGATGCTCCATCTGGGCAGCTGTAGTCCCAGGCACAGGGTTGCTGAGTAGACAGTGGCTGGGGCTACACTTTAACCCCATCCCCCTTCCTCATTCTACAGGGTGACCCCAACCTGGGCGGTCCCCTGCAAATCCAGGACCCTTCTGTTGTCATGGGGCCTCTGAGGTCTTCCTTCCCACCTCACCCCCCTCAACTGGTCAGCGGCAGAAGAAAAAACACTGATTTGGGAATCAGATCAGGTTTTTAGCCTCATTCTGGATCCCTGTCCCTCTCTGGGCCTCAGTTTGCCCACCTATATTAGCATTGGACCACATGGTCTTGATGGCCCTTCGAAGCCTGAACATTGGGTGGCCCGCTGATAAGTGCCAGAGTAAAGGTTGCCCATTGCCCCGGGGTAAGGCTCTCTGCCACCTACCTTTCCCACAGAGTGGCAGGAGCAGAGGCCCAGGGGTCTGAGCACTGGCGGGGAGAGAGGCAAGAAGGGGGGTTGAAGGTGTGCGGAGTGTGGGAAGGGCTGGGCTACAAGCCAGACCCACTGCCTGGGTCTCCTGTGCCCCAGGGATATGCTTCAGAGAGGGCTTATGCTGTGGGGCCCCATGACCCTTCCCAGAGGGGACGACAGCCCTGGTTCGTGTGGGTGTCACCCAAACCCTCCCCATTCAGCTCCTCTCCTCTTGTGCTCAGACCTGTCCCCTTCACATACTCCTAACCTGTGGCCTGTGAGAGGGAGCCAAGCATCCTCAAGTTGGGGGGCTGCAGATCCAAGTTCTACTAGTGCCTATTATGAGCCGGGTAGTCACCCTTTGGGGGCTCCCATTTTCTTGCCTGTGAAGGGGGGATTAAAACTTTTGCCTCTTTAGGTTGATATGAGGGCCAGGGTCTGACCCCAGGGCTGGCACAGAGGAGAACACTCACCAGACGGGACCCGCCACCATCATCCCGCCGCTTGGCCAGGAGCCGTTCCTTAGGGCCGCTGATTCCCCCGCCATTCTCTGCACCTGGGATGCTCTTCCTGGCTCTGCCAGAGACTGTGGGGCAGGCGGCTGCCACCTCTCCCAACTAACTTTTTCCGATCCCCAAGCTGGACTATGGCTCGAGAGCCCCTTTTACCTCCACCATAGACACTCCGTCTTTCAGAGTCTTTCAGAATATCCTTGAAACATGGTTGTTTCTCTTCGTGTGGGCGTTAGAGACAGGCTGGGCGGGAGGCCTCTTGGAGGTGATTTCTCACAGAGGCTGGCACATAGTAGGTATTCTAGAAGAGAACGTGGAATGCCCGAACACTGGGCCCTTCACAGGGGAAGCTCAGGGAAACCTGGCCGAGGGGCTGGGCCTGTGGATGGTGCTCTGGCCCCGAGCGCACCGGCCAGCGGCCAGGTCAGCCGCCCGGGCTGTGGCCGGGCTATACCTGTGGTGGGCTGAGGGCTCCTTAATGACAGTAATAATAGTAACAGCAGCTCCCATCCATCGCTGCTTATTATATCGCAGGCATGTTATGTCCATTACTCGCCAGATCGGTATAACCAGCCTGTTAAGTAGGTGCCATTATCATCCCATTCTATAGACGAACTGAGGTTCAGAGAGGTGAAGGTCGGGTAGCTACTAAGTAGCTTAGTGAGGATTTTTATTTCCGGTTCCAGACCCGAGCTCATAGCCCCAAATAGGGGTGGGGGGAGGTTCTGGGCTGTGTTCAGGTCCCATCAGCCCTGGCTGCTAGGAGTCTGGCAGAGGAGGGCCTCCTTCAGCCTTCTCTGAGGCGCTGACACCTTCCCTTCGGTCTCGGGGCTCCTCCCACCTCCACGCCCACACGTCTGGACAGACAGAGGTTTCAGGCTCTCCCTGGGGCCCCCAACCAGGCCTGCCCCGACGCCACCTCCCCAGGCTGCTTCCATTACCAGGGCCTAAGGCCACGTGGTGAAGGCAGGACTCAGATCCTCGCTGCTCCCTGCTGCATCAGTACCCCTGTTTCTCATGCTCTGTGCCCACTGGTATCAAAACTCTAGGGGCTGGTTCTAGTTCATCGCTTTCCAGAGCTGCCTCCTGCCTCAGGGCCCTCCCCCACCCCACCTGAGGGGATGATTCCTTCACAAGGTCCACCTTAGGCTGTCTCTACCTTTTGACCTCCAGCCACCACTCCGATGAACCTCCTTAAATATCACTTTGATCCTGTCCCTCTCCTGCTCACAAGCCTTCAAGAGCTCCCTCTTCCCTCAGCAGTTAGACACCTCACTTCCTGGGAAGGCCTTCCTAAGCTGACCGTTTCTATGACTGTCTGATTTCTCCTCACACCCCACCTCAGCTCAGCCTGGAGGCCCACCACCGTCCTCATGGTCTTACCTACTCTCAGGGCTTCCTCGTCCCCGGCCAGAATATTCTAGCACACTCTCCCATTTTCCACTGCATGAACTGGTCTATTACCATTCTTATTTTTTCCTTATCATTTGCTAATTGATTGCCCCGTGTTAGTCTTACCCAAGTGCCTTTCCGCTAGTAGGTTTAAGTAATTATTTGTGGAATATATTTATAATAGGGAAACCCATGAGATCATTCAAATTACCAAAAAGAAGGGAAGTGGCATGCAAATCATGGAGAAATATGAGGTAGATCTTCCAAAGATGGCTGTGAAGACCATGGCAAGATGGCCAGTACTTAGGAAATAATGTGAAGTAAAAAGCAAAACCAGATGCAAAATTGTTTTATGTTGTTTTTGAACATGTTACAGCTGAATGGCTGGGATGCCATTTCCCATCAGAGACTCGGCACACGGTATGTGTTGCCTGCTGTAAAACACACGCTAAATGCGGTTAGGTCAGAAGCATGGGCTGTGGGTCATTTCTGTGCTTTGCTCCTCTCAAAATGGAAAAGAGACATCAATATGAGCAGTTTTAATGGGAATGACGGGGAGGTTTGGCTAGGACACCTGTCCAGGTGCCCGCCTTCTGGGTCATACCCACCTCAGAAGGATCCGGGATCCAAATAGCAGAGCTTTCAGGCAGGACTCATTGGGGCGCTTCTCAAGCACCCCACGGGACCCTGTTTGCCCGCCTTGGGTCCTCTAGAACTGAATGGGGGGAGCAGGTGGCCAGCCGCTCTTCTCGCCTCCACCTTGCAGGTCAGCACAGCTCCAGGGGCAGGCGGAGGGCCGGGGAGTGTAGGCAGCATGGGCACTAGCACCCATTTCTACCACGTCCTTGGGGGACCCTCCCCCCGGACCCCTGCCTGACAGCAACGGGGACTCTGCGTTAGGTGGTGGCAGGGCAGGCAGCTCATACTTGCCTCCCCCAAGCCCTTCTGCCTCATTCTCCCGAGCAGCCTGTGAGGAGGGTTCAGGTTGCGCAGATGAGGGACAGTTAACACCCCACGTTGGTCAGAGGGCGGCCAGCCAGGGCTCAGCCCTGCCTTCCTGCTTCACGATCTTCGCCTGCCACTTCTGGAAGCTCTGGGGTCAGCGACCGGCTCCACTTGGGGCGGGTGGGGGGAGGGGGTTCCCCAGGGACCCGAGGCAAGCCCACACTGGGGCCTGGGAAAGAAGCTGGGAGGGGAAGGGAGGGGAAGGGAGGGGAAGGCGGACGAGCACATCTTGACCCTTTCGCTTGTCTCCTTCGGGTCTTCCCTGAGCGCCCTGGCTAAAGTGCACCCCCCTCCCTGCTTCACACTCACTGCACCTTACACTCCACAGGGTACTTACTGTGTGCCTTGTTTGTGCTCTCTCTCCACTGTGGGAATGGAAGCTCCACAAAGGCAGGCGTCCTTATGCCTTACTCACTGCCACCACCTCCGGGGCCTAGGACAGTGCCTGGCACTAAGTAGGTGCTCAGTAAATAGCTGAACGCATGTGAACTAGGCATCATGTTCTCAGCCCAGCGGCAGACCCCACCAGGAAGCCCAACCACCAGAACGAGGCAAAGGGAAAAAATACTTTGGGGGGCAAGAGACTGAATCGGTGCCCAGCTGCCTCCTCCTCTAGGAAGCCCTCCCAGATTCGCCTGGACCGGCAGTAAGTGGTGTGGATCTGCCTCTCTTGGGAGCAGTGGGGGTGTGTACTCACCTTATCTTTCTGGCTCTTTGGGGGCAGGGTTGATCTTATCATCTGTAGAGTCCCAATGCCGGGAAGAGAGAGGGTGCTCAACAGATGTCTGCCAAATGCCTAAGTGGGATTCAATCCCTGCTTCTCCCTGGGAGTGGCTCCCACCTCCAGGCATACAGAAAGTGCTTAATAAATGCATGGAATGGGCAGAGGCCCGCCTGGTTCCGTACTGCTGTTCTGCTGGTTTCCATCTGTTCGGTCTGGCCTCACCTGTTTGAGCCTGGACTCGTGGGCTCACCTGCATCCTGTTTGCTCTAGGCCCGTCTTGGTCAAGGCCTTCTGGCTTAGGTTGCCTCCGGTGTCTCTTCCTGCAGCTCTGCAGGCCTGGCCACCCCTCCATGGGTGCGGGACACGCAAGGTTTCTGGATGATGCTACTCTCTCCAGCCCTGGAAACCTGCTTCTCACTCTCAGGGCTGCGGGTCAAGACCGGGGTAGCTCACGTGCGGGCACGCGGGAGACAGAGGCGTGGAGGAGGGTCTCCACAGCTGCGGATGGGTAACGCTGGGCCTTCTTCTCCAGCTAAGCCCGGAATGCTCTGCGGCCCTCAGCCCGGGGCCTGGCCTCGGCAGACCAGGCTTGCTCACTAGGGGCCTAGAAACAGTAACGGGGGTCCGGGGCTGATAGTCAAGATTTTAAGGAAGGCTAATGTTTATCGCATGTTTACCAGAGAGGAGGAACCCCGGGCTAATAAAGTGTTCTAGTTTTGTCTGGAAACATGCCCATTCAGTGAGGTAATTTCCAGTCCCTAGTGCTCTTTGGAATCCCTAGCAAGCAAGTATATGTCATTGGTCAAAAGGGGGGAATAAATGATTACTTAATGACTGCAGTTTAATAAACAAAACCTTTTGAAAGCAGGGGTCCTGACAGAAGTGAAGAGTTGGGGACAGCAGGCCAAGGTGCTCAGCATGGGCTCACTGAGGGGAGAAGAGGAGGAGGGAGGGGAGGAAGGCGGAAGGAGAGGAGAAGGCAGAGAAGGGGGAGAGGTTGAGGGGGAAGGAGACGATGGGCAGGGGAGGGGAAGAACGGGGAAGGAAAGGAGGGGGAAGGGGAGGAGGGGGGCGGTGCGGGAGGAGGGCTGTGGGGCTGGCAGAGGCGTGACCGCTGGCCCCAGGAGTGGCCAAAACACAGTGGCATCTACATGCCTGTAAGGCAGGGGCAAAAAGGATTGTTTTTTTGTGGTCAGTTGAAGCTTAAGAGCAGGGACAGGAAAGGGAAAGGACTAAAGAGCAGGCAAGGCTTAACCTGGGCAAAATCTAAGTGGCAAGAGAGACATCAGAGAGACTTTTCTGAGCACTCACGACCTGCCAGTGCCGGTCCAAGCATTTCACGTGTCCCAATTCACGGAGCCCTTCTGACTGGCCAGGCCCGCGATGGAGGCAGGAGTCCCATTTTGCAGAGAAAGGAACTGGGGTCAAGCGGCTTGCTCAAGTCCACGCCTCTACTAAGTGGTGGAAGCAGCATTTGACTCAGGCCGACCGGCTCCAGAGCCCATGGGCCTCATCTCCCACAACAAGCCAATTAGCCAAGGGCTTGGTTTCACCGAAGCCGGCCACAGTCGGGGTAGTTCTGCGCTACTTCTGTGATTCCCCCGTGGCCGCCGGCTGCTGACTGCTGGCACGTGGGGCGGGCAAGGCTGGGGGGCTGCTGGTGCCGGGTGACAGAAGGGAAAGCAGAGGAGGCACCCCGGGGCGGGGGGGTGGGGGCAGCCTGAGGTGCTGGTGCTGTGCGGGCGGAAAGCTAGGTGGGGGGAGGCAGGTGGAGGCAGCTGTCTGGGTTGTGCAACCCGCCAGCCCACGCAGGCTGACCGCCCGGGTGTGCGGAGGCCTCCCCACCCCACCGGGGCCGGTGCTGGAGCACCAGGAGTGGCACTGAGGCAGAAGGGGCAGCAGTCGGCTGAAGCCCGGGCCGTGTGTGTGAGTGAAGGAAGGAGCCTCCGAAGAGTCTTCCCCCATACTGACCCTTGTCCCCCGTCTCCTGTCCCCAGGCGTGACACCAGCCCCCAGCTGGGCTATGAAATGAGCCCTGGGAAAAATCCCTCCATAAACCTACTTGAACTTATGCCCCCAGATGACGACGGACTCCGAAGCCGTACCCCGGGGAGGTGGCACTCATTCCCAAATGATCTCTGGCCTGCCTGGGAATTGCCCTCAGATCCCTGACGCCTGCCTTTGCCTCCCTGCAGTGGTGGCCCATCCGCTCTCTGCAGGGCCGGAGGGCCGAGACAGGGCCTGGGATCCCACGCATGATGCTCGAGAGGGCTTCTGTCACTATAGCACCCACCCACCGCCTTAGTTCTGAGGGCACCTGCTGAGCCAGCCAGAGGTCACTGCGAGCTGGGGAGTCCCGGGCTGCAGCCCAAGTGCGATCATGGAGCTGAAAGGGATGAGTTCTCCTGGGTGAGTCCTAACTGAGCTCAAAGGGGACAGTCCAAAGAGACTCTTTGGAATGAAGAGACTTCTATAGAGGGACTGCTCCTCGATGGTGTTGAAGCAGTGGATGGTGGGTTCTGTTCTGGAATGCATATCTGTCACACCTTCCACACGCCACGCGGCTCATCCCAAGACGGCAGCTGGCCGAGCCTGGGGAGGGTCATTCTGGTCATTCCTGGGTTGCCTGTGGGGTTACTTTTATTGCCACAATTAGTCATAATTCATCATAACCCCAAGCTTGACCTCTCAGACTTATAAAGCGTGGCTCTTCCAAAGGGGTCAGATGAATGGAGGAGGAACGTGGGAGCCTTGAAGAAGAAGGACATGCGTTATGTTAGGAAATAATCCTTGGAGTTCTTTCGTATTTGCTCTTTGCCCGGGAATCCAGTCGTGGATCCTGTGCTTTTGGAAATAGCCTGGCCTTCCTTAACAACTGCCACAGTCATTCCCATCTTGTTTCCCCAGATATCAGGTCATTATTTTAACTAAGTATGTCCTGTAGCCACACAGGCCCGTCTGCCCGCACGAGGACTGCTTCAGAGTCCTATAGTCGAGGGCACACGGATACCCAGAACGCCGGGTGGTGAGGCCTTGGGAACAGCAGACCTAGGCCCGACTCTGGCTTCCCCCTGATCTGGCCCAGGCCCGCCCACCCCAAACCCCTCTCCTCCTGCAAAAAATGGCAAAAACCAGGATATGAATGTCTTGTACACAATAGATGCCCAATCAATCTCTCTCCACGTGGAGAAGCTTGATAAGGGAAGTGGAAAGAAACTGAGTCCTGGGCTCGTTGCCTTTGGGTAATAAGAGGGGGAGGGATGGACAGGGAGAGGAGGAGGAAGGGAAGGAGAGGCAGAAGGCAGCAAGGATGAATGAATAGGTAGATATACAAGCTTCCCGTCCTCAGTTGAGATATTTAACTTCCTTGAGGCTCAGTTTCTGGATCTGTGAAATGGGGAGAAGAACATCTACTTCATTTAGTTGCTTTGAGGGTTCAAAAAGACAACGTACAAAAAGTAGCTAGCACGGAACGCCATTTATAGCTCCGTAAGGACAGCTAGCACCACTACTCCCACCCAGCACCCATTTCTACTCGCATCTGGTCCCCTCTCCTATGACTCTATTGGCACTATGCATAATTACTATAGATGCATAACCACAAAGGTGAGGTTTCTTCTCTCGCTCTCACTTCAAAAAGCGCCAATGAGTTGAGTATGATGCCACGAACAGCATGAGTCGTCATCTGACGATGAGATGGTGTGTAGGAGAGCTGTGGGATGGGCCAGTCCCCGTGAACTGGGGCAGCCTTTGGGGCTGGCACTATTTATAGGCCCAAGCAGGAGGCCAGCCGAGTGTGGTTATTTCTCAACCAAGGCTATGCCTCCAAAACAAAGAGTCGGTGGCCGTCAGGAACCGAAACTGAGTCAGAAACAAAAGTGACCTGCGCTGCTCTGATTTTCCTGCCTGCAAGAGCAGGTTCCAAGGCGAATAAGCAGGTCACTCGGGTGTTTGTTCTCGAGCGCTACGTGGAGCAGCGCGTGACGAAGTGTGGCGGGGGTGGGGACGCCCACAGACACTTCCCAGCGCTCATTTGCTAAGATCAAAATGACTCATAATTTCGTCTTCCTAGTGATCCAGACAGGGTCACTCTTCCAAAGGCCACATTCATTGGCAGCACTGCTCAACAGGGGCATTCTGACTTTTCAGAAAAAGGCCAAAGTCAACATCAGAAAATCATCTTTCTGGTCTGCAATAATGATAGCAATAGCCACTTGTTATCAAACTTTCCTGTGGGCCAAGCACCATACTTGGTGCTTTACGGACATCTCTGATTTTATCCTCACAACCTTAGGAGACAGATATTTGCTCCCATTTTACAGATGAGAAAACAAGACTCGCAGAGATTAAAGGAAGACCCGCCCTGGGATCTGTGGACTCCGGCAGAAGCTCCCACAAGCATCCTCCCCTTCCCATCCTCTTCCCATGTCTGCATCCAGTGACCTCAGATTGGTAGCTTGAAATCGATCATGGTGGGAGTATTTACACCGTGGAAACTGGCAAACAGTGCAAATCTCTACTCTCCTGTTTTTCTCGTCCTTTTTTGAATCCCTGAAGAGCTGCCTGACAGCCACCAAGAGGGCAGCACCAGGAGTCAAATAGAAGTCTCTCTCCTCGGGGTGCCTGGGTGGCTCAGTTAAGCGCTGACTTCTGTTCAGGTCATGAACTTGCCGTTCGTGAGTTCGAGTCCCACATCGGGTTCTGTGCTGACAGCTCAGAGCCTGGAGCCTGCTTCGGATTCTGTGTCTCCCTCTCTCTCTGCTCCTCTCTTTCTGCTCGCTCTTTCGCAAAGATAAATAAACATTAAAAAAAGAAGTCTCTCCTCAAGTTCACATTCTTTCCGGATCATTCCCAGGAGCAAACTGGCTCTGTCATGAGCCCCATCAGGCTGGAGGCGGTGGGTCCTCAGGAAGCCGAGGGGCTGGGAGAAGGCTGAACGCGGGCGGCCCGGTCTCTTGCACCTCCACCCCGGGCCTCCCAGAAGATGCCTGGGTATCACTAGTCAACACATCGGAGTCCTTCTCCTCGTCTGTGCTGAGTTAAAGATTCAACCGAAATGACAAGGGCTGACTGAGCTGGAGGCAGGATTTATGAGGTAATAATAATGTGCTCTCATACACGACACTTTTCTTCTTCAAAGCATTTTACAGCCATTTACTAATTAGTCCTGGGCTGCACACTGTACACAGGTACAACGTGTGACCATCGGCTGAACTAGCAAGAAGCATTTACAAACACACAGGTGACTGTCACTCACTTATGAGCACCACTGGCTTCTGTTGCTGTCTGGGGCAGTGAGAAAACTCACAAAGGCTGATTGTGAATCCTTAGCATTCGCAATACGAAGTGGCTATAGTCCCCTCCTGCTGTTTGGATCCTCCTAAGAAAATCAGCCCAAACCCTCCCCCTGTGGCAAAGGAGATAAAAGTCCCTTTAAGAGTCATATACTCCTCATGTTCACAGACCTGTACATGGCACGTCAACCTTTGCTGGGAAAGGATTGTTTTGCGAGAGAGGTGTGGGCATACACCTGACGCGGCACTGAGGGTCTAGAGCCCGGGGCCTGGGTCGAATCCTGACTCTGGTACTGCTGGCTGGTGGTTGTGGTTAAGTCACTTAACCTCCCTGTTCTTGTTCCCTCATCTGTGGAAACATCTGCCCAGGGGCTTGCTTCACAGGCCTGCTGTCGGGACGCCGAGACGAAGTGTGTGCTGGCACGTGCCGGGCTCACCGCCCGCCTGCACAGTGTACCGTCGGCGGTCTGGCGGCCTGAGCAGATAGGTGCCCCTAGAGGTTGGCACGGGCGGGAAGCCCAGATCACACTGCCCGCCGCTGGCTGGTGTTGCTACTGACTGGCTGTTTGAAGTGCCAAGGGTCCAGGCCGTGTGACGCCGCCCCCTAACTACCAACCACCCTGTGATGGAACCGGTGCTGGAATCCCCTAACCGGGTCTGCAGCCCTGACTCAGTCAACTGTGGGCAGTGAGCCCTATCCACACCCCTCTATGGGGGGACATGGCCACAGCCTAAGCGACAGCGTCATGGGGTGGAGAGAGAGAAGCTTGGCCCGCCGCCGCATGGAGGTAGCATGGACTGCCGGCTGGCCAGGTGCAGAAGAGGCTCCAGAGTGGTCAGCTGGCTCAGGGCTCAGAGAATCATCCCCGCCCCCCCCCACCCCCCCGGGAGTTTTATCACAATCCAGATGTCCCGGCCCTGACGGGTGAGACCTGATTCAGCAGAACTGTAGTGGCATCCAGAGCAGCAGCTCTTCAAAAAGCTCCCCGGGGGGCTCCTGATGAGCCAAGTCCTTGTGTCACGAAGAGAAGGGACTTACTCAAGGCCACACAGCCAGCAGCTGGCACAGGTAGGGTGTGGACACAGGGCACTGGACTCTGGCATGGGAGTTCCCAAGGTTTCAGGGCAGGGGGCAAAATACCCACGTGATGTAAGAACCCGGAGCTGGGCAGTCCTCTAGCTGGGACTGGCTGCGGGGGGGGGGGGGGGGGGGGGGGGGGGGGGGNGGGGGGGGGGGGGGGGGGGGGGGGGGGGGGGGGGGGGGGGGGGGGGGGGGGGGGGGGGGGGGGGGGGGGGGGGGGGGGGGGGGGGGGGGGGTTCTGTCCTGTCCCAGCCACTCTCCTGCCTCCTGGGACCACTTCTGGGTGTTGCACAATACAGGAAGGAGAAGGGGCCCCTCACGGGTCCCCACAGGCCTCTGGGCTGGTCCCCTTTCAGGCTCACATGGTAAAAGGGGAACCAAGCAGCATGAGGCCCCGTGAATGCCTACAGGTGGGCGGGGCCTCACCTTCGGCTGGGAAGGAGGTGGGGGGGTAGCAGCACAGGCCCCGCAGGCGCAGGCCGGCTGCTGGCTTCTCTCACCTGCGTGTGCAGGTCCTGCATCCTGTGCTAAAAGCCTTCAGGACAGGACAATGCTAAGCGAAAGTGGCCATCCTGTAAAGCGGTCAGGGTGGCTGTGCCCAACTTGTAAGGGGGCTACGGGAAGTGGCGGGATGGTCTGGACAGGCCTGGCCCCCAGCTCCAGGCTTGCTCCCCTCCAGCTGGTTGGAGTTTCTGTCGCTCTTGGGCCTTAGTTCCCTCTGTGCACTTAAGGGGGCAGCAGGGGCGAGGAGCCGGGGGTGGAAATAAGAACAGTTCTGACAATCCATAATCCCTAACTATAGGAAAAACGGGGCTTGCTCAGGGGGGCTTCCCCAGCCGCCTGAGGCTGGGTATCACCCATACGCACCCGTGACGGCCCCCAACACCCAGGCTCTGGCCTCCCGGTAGGAGCTGCACAGGGCTGCATGAGCCCAAGCAGGGCTCCCATCGGCCTAGGGAGGGGTGACGTGAGAGAAGGAAGGACGGATTCCCTGGCAGGTTCAGCCAACTCTGTGCACGGGGCGCCCACTCAGGGAGCTGGAGGGGTGAGGGTGGGGGTGCTGGAGCCCAGATGTTCCTGAGCCCCAGCCTTGGGTCTGGCTGGGTGGGTGGGGGGGTGAAACCATGCAAAGTGGCCAGATTCATTCAGGCAGCTCCTTTTTCGATGGAGAACTGCCCCAAGTGGGAAATGCTGGGTGTGAAACAACACACACACACACACACACACACACACACACACACACGACACTAGTTTTAGGGACGAATAAAAGCAAAGAGGGGGTATAATCTTAAAACTTTAACAAGGTCTCGGACACAAAGGCTTTGCTGGAATAAGGGTGTGTGCATCTGTGGTGTCTCCCTTTCCCCGGAAAAATACTTTGTCATAATTTGTGATTTTATTTCTTCCAACTAAGAAATATACCGAAGGACACAAAGAGGGAGCAGCCAGAGGTGGGGGCAAGGTTGCCGCCGGCCAGCTTCAGTCTGGGTCCCAGGCGGGCGCTCAAAGCCGCCGTGGGAGCAAAACGCTGCCATGAAGGCGTTCCAAGTGGCTTCCAGGAAGCGGCCGTATGTGCTGACACGCATGTGGACGGAGCAGTCTGGCTGGCCACTTCTCAAGGCTGGTGTTTCCTAGAGCTTTCCATTGGCAAACGCTGCCTCCTGGAACTGAGGGACAAAGGTTTTGAAATAAGCCCTGGTGGGAAAGAGGGGGAGAAAAAAATTGTGGTTAGCACAAACAACTTGAAAAAAAAGTGCAACTCAGAGCTTTCAAGCTAACTCAGAACAGTTGTTATTTATTGTTCGTGCATCTGGGGTTGGATTTCCCTTCCCTGCTGATGCAAAGCCCTCTGGATTTTTCCAAGGGAGGTACACACAGTTCACCACTGCGCTATCTTGTGTGGATATTTAAAGGGCCTGTAGGCAGACCTTCCTGGAGGCCAGTTCCTATTAGACATCAGGGCTCAGCCTCCCTCTGCTTTTCCCGGGCCAAAGACAGGGGCCTGATCCCCGCCACAAGTCAGAGAGTGGCCAAGCTAGCCACCCCGTCGTTTTTGTGACCTGAAATATAAAGAGAATTGTACTCTTCACTCAGTTGGATCTTTGACTTCATATAGACAAAGACGGTCTAATAAAATGGATTTCTAAGTGTTCCATGGTCTCCATTTACTTCCAAACATATGTGCGGTTTGGTCTACTGGACAGAAAGCCAGGCTGGATACCAAGAGAACGTTCCTTGGTCAGTCAGACTGGCGACAGGATCTGGGGCAGACCGTCTGGCCTTCCTGGAACCCAGATTCGAATCTGTGGAGACGGGCTCCACGTTCTCCACGGGCCCACTCTGCCATGCAGGGGCTTCATGACGACCCAGACGGGGCCGCTGCCCTGCAGGAGATCCCAGTTTAGGGGAGAAGACAAACACATAAGCAATGCCAACCGAGGCGGTCAGGCACCTATGGAGGTACCGGGAGGCAGCAGGCTGGCACAGTCGGCGAAGGTGGGGGCAGGGAGTAGGCATCATGGGTGTTCTAGGCAAGAAACAGCTGGAGCAGAGACGGGGGCCCGGGGAGGCTTGCTGTGAGCTGGGAACTCAAAGCTCTGCCGTAAGACAAAAGGTGAAGTAGGAAGTGGAGGGGCAGGGTGGGCACCCCCTGCCTCTGGTCACCGGGCTCACCTCTGACTTGTCTCTCCCCTGCCCCTGACTCACACGAGGCCAGAGCAGTCACAACTTACTTAGCCAGAGTGGCTCACTCAGAACCACAACATGAACTAGGACAGGCCACCAAGAGGCCCTGTCACCACCAGTACCACAAAGGCCGCAAACGGAGCTCCTTCGGTGCAGAGGTGAGTAGCCCTACACAACTCAAAGGTCCTGGGGTCCCACGGGGAAGTTACAATGACACCTGACTGCCTGCCCGCTGCCCCAGTGCCAAGTCTACCGAAACTTCTTTCAAATGTCGCCACTTTGGCTTTTGCAGCCCTGGCCTCCGCGGCCTCGGTGCTACCTCCTCTCTCAGGAAGCTCTCCTCCCAGTGACATTCCACATCCTAAGTCTCCTACCTCCCTTCTCCTCGCCGTGCTCCCCCAAGGAGCCCTCTCACTGGGACCCTCCCATCTTGCCCCCTTTCCCCCCCATGCCCCTCATGCTTGACGTTGTTCCCAGGCTTGGCTCCCGTAGCACAGAGCCGTGCAATCTGGGCCTCCGTCCTCATTTCCCTCCCAAACTTCCCATCCCACGTTCTGGCCACCTGCGGGACCGTGACCTGGATGTCTCTGTGATTCAAACCAGTGTCGTCTGAATGAAGGGTTCCTCAACAGCATGTCTCTGGACGTGCTTTGGCCCATCTGTGCTTCTGTAACAGAACCCTGTTTCCACGGCTCCCACAAGCCCTGTCGTGAATTCATCCTGATGTTCCTCTTCCTCCTCCACAATGTCCCTCCATTCTTTGGGACAACCCTCGGCTCCAGGTCTTGTTACCTTTCAACAAAACTGCTGGACTCTAGGGGCGCCTGGGTGGCTTAGTCGGTTAAGCGTCCGACTTTCGCTCAGGTCATGATCTCGCGGTTTGTGGGTTTGAGCCCCGCGTCGGGCCCTGTGCTGACTGCCAGCTCAGAGCCTGGAGCCTGTTTCAATCTGTGACTCCCTCTCTCTCTGACCCTCTCCTGCTCACACTGTCTCTCTCTGTCTCTCTCCTAGAAATAAATAAAACATTTAAAAAAAAACAAAAAACAAAAAACTGCTGGACTCTAGATGCTGGCGAGGATGTGGAGAAACGGGCCCCCTCCTACACTGTTGGTGGGAATGTAAACCGGTGCAGCCCCTCTGGAAAACAGTGTGGAGGTTCCTCAAAAAGTTAACAATAGAACTCCCCTAGGACCCAGCAATAGCGCTGCTGGGAATTTACCCAAGGGGTACAGGAGTGCTGATGCATAGGGGCACATGTACCCCAATGTTCACAGCAGCACTCTCAACAATTGCCAAAACATGGAAAGAGCCTAAGTGTCCATCAACGGACGAATGGATTTAGAAGATGTGGTTTATCTATACCATGGAATACTTCATGGCATTGAGAAATAATTAAATCTGGCCATGTGTAGCAACATGGTTGGACCTTGAGGGTGTTATGCTGAGCGAAATAAGTCAGGCAGAGAAGGACAAATACCATATGTTTACACGTATAGGAGGATTAGGAGGAACTTAACGAAGGACCACAGGGGGAGAAGAAGGGGAAGAATAGTTGGGGAGAGGGAGGGAGGCAAACCGTGGGAGACCCTTGAATGCCGAGAACAAACTGAGGGCAGATGGGGTGGGGGGGGGGAAGGGGGCGATGGGCAAGGAGGGGGGCACTTGTTGGGATGAGCACTGGGTGTTCTATGGAAACTAACTTGACAATAAATTATTTAAAATAAAACAATAAACAAAAACTGCTGCAGACGGCTGTTTCTCCCCCAGGGGCAGGCTTACTTCACCTTTCTGCTGGGACTAGAGACATTTCCTTCGAGTGCGGGTCTTTGTCGCTACCGGAAGTTCCCCGCGACTTGCAGCCTGGCACGCCATGGTTTTCACTATCTGGCTCCAACATGTTAAAAAAGTTGTTTCCGCTCTTCCATTACACTTTGGGGCTCATGCAGCCCTCCCTGGAAGCTAAGAGAGCTAACGATCCTCTTCCAGAAAAACTGTGGGTATGCCGCCCACCCGCCTGCAACTGGGGAGGTCACAGACTCCCCGAAGTCCGTGCGCGGTCCAGGATGCAAGCCCCCCACTCCAGTCTGGCCCCCTGCTCTTCCTCACATGTGCCATTTTCCACCTCTGGGCTTTACCCGTGCTCAGGCCAGAGCATCTGCTCCCAGCATCTATCTGTCACATACGCTACGTGTCTTCCTGGCTGGGCTGCGCAGCGGGCCCTGGAAAGCAGGGAGCACATGTCCTTGGTGACCCCGCAGGCCGTCCTGTAGGCAGCGCTCAGCAAGACCTTCGTGGCTGTGATTAAGGTACCTACTGCCACCGGTTTGCAGGAGGAGTTAAAGCATGTCCGTTACATGCTGTTCAAGAAGGTGAGAGAGTAGCCTCAGAAAGCAGACAAATGTGACATGTAGGTACTGAAGCAGCGAATGCAGCCCATTCTCAAACTTCCAATTATGCCAACAATTAGAAGGATAAAGCAGCCTCCTCTATCCACATCCTGCCTAACACGGTCCTGAGCTGGCTACACAGTCACCGTCTCTGAGACCTATGAGCTCAAAGCCCTTTCCTGCCAGTTGCACCACCACAGTTGTCCTGATGGACGGGAGGGACTCCATGGGGTCCAGAGAGCCACAGACCTAGAGTGAGGCTGGCAAGGCAGGGGAGGCCCTGGGCTGTTTCTCACCGCCAGCAGGGGCGATGAGTCCAACCTGATGTGATGCCTGCATGGGACCATGAGGGAAGGGAATCTTGTCACTGTCTGCCACCGCCCAGGGTACGGGCCACTCATTCCTCCCCCATGTTTCATCTGCTGCTGTTCGACCAGCGACATGCGTGTGTTCGCTGGGGGACAGCCTGGTGGTCCATCCTCGAGGGTCAGGGATTGACAGGCTGCCACCAACGTCCACGGTATTTGCTTTGCTGCCTAAGGTGTCCAGTGGAGCATGACCAATCCCAGGACCACTGGCCTGGGTGGGGGCCCCTCCCCAAGTTACAAGTTGGCCCCATGACAGGCACCGCTGAGTGGACGGGGCTGACTGGGGCTGGGGCTGGGGCGGCCCCTGGGCAGTGGGTCACATGGGTCCCAAAGCAAATCTGATCAGCTGTTGTTCCTTGGAAACTTGTGGGGTAGGGGCTGCCACAGTACCAGCTCCTTAGACCAAAAGGTCTTGGCAAGAGGGAGCGAGCTTTAGAACAAGTTCTTTCCTTCTTCAAAAAGTTCTGGAGTTTCCTGTTCTGTCCTGGGCTTTCCCTCCAGGGCGAGCTGCATGACGCCAAGGGGAAGCAGTGCAGAGAAGGGCTATTTAAAGGCATGAGGCTCCCAGCTGTTGTCAGCTAGCGGCCCCACTGGGCTCCTGGCGACGCCAGTTCAGGGAGAGGGAGGAGGAGGAAGGGGAAAATGACAACTGGCTCCCACCCATTTATAGATTTTTTTTTAAGTGCTGTTTTCATTTATTTCACTTCTTATCAGAGAAAATGGAGAAGTGCCCAGGGCACAGCTTGCCAGAGGCGCTAGTCATCTATCACCTTTAAAAAACCTCTGACCCAAAGACAAAATGTACGGCAAGCTTTAAAGTGCAAGTGTGAGGCAGGGTGGGGGAGGGAAGGTCTCCTCACCTCCCCACTAACTGGCCAGGAGGACCCGCGGGCAGAGAGGCCCTGAGTCAGTCAAACTCATCATTTCTATTCACGCTGGAAGGGAATTTATTTTTAGCCCAAATTTGAGCTGAATGCGCCTTAAGACAAAGTAAGGTTCTGACTCTCTTCGCTGGTCTCAGTCCCTCTGCTCTGGGTTTTATAAAATCACAGCTCAGTCCAATCCCAGAGTCTCAAGTAGGAAGAATAAAGCTTAAAGAATGGACCCCAGGCTGAGGCTGGGTAGGTTTTCCATAAATTCAGAGCAGGAGTGGCTCCCAGCCAGGCCTCGGCTCCCAGGCATGACAAGGAGCCAGGCAGACAGACCCCTCGGCCCAGGCGTCCGGGAACAGGCTCAGCAGGAAATCTCTTCCTTTCTCCAGGAGTGGGATCCTTCATCTACAGAGTGGGGCCCTGAAGGCTGTGGGCCGGGCAGGACGAGGTGGGGAGTGTAGAGTGCGCTCCGGAGCCGGCACATCTGGGCCCGAGGGCCCGCACTGCTCTTTACTGGCTCTATTGCTCAGGCAAGTGACGTACCTCTCCAGCTTTAATTTCTTCAACTACAAAAGGGGGAAAATAACCTTCGATTGCTTTAAAGGCAATGAGATGGCCCAAGTAGGCACTTGGCCTGGTGCCTGGCATAACAGGTGATCAAGAGATGTCAACGGTTACCGTGGGCACCAAGCTGGGTCTGAGGGGAGAGGCTCTGAGGCTGTGGCAGAGGGAGTCCCTATGTGGAAAAACCTAGGGTCCTCACCCTCGGTTCATCCTTTCCGCCATGGCTTGTTGGGTAACTTCTCACTTATCACACTGGGAGGGGCAGCTGGAGGCAGAGATGGCCAGTGTCAGGAGCGGACGGCCACCCCAACTTGTCAGGACACCGTGTATCTGTTGAAATCCAGCCCGGAGCTGCTAGTGGTGTACTTGGGTTATCGAAGGGCAGGCTGTGTGGTCAGAGGCATCTGCACCCTCGTTTGTCTTCTGCTCGAGCTGCTGGGTGTGTTTCCGTGTGTGGCTCTGATCAAAGGCCTGGTCAGAGAGGAAGCTGCAGCTGTGAACTAGAGGGATGTTTAAGAATCACAGGGCTCTGGCGGCCCAGGATGGGGGTGTCCAAGTTGGCTGAGTCCCCACACAGGTCTTCTGCTCAGGGCAACGTGTATTGAAAGGGGTAGTCAGTGGGTCAGGTGGAAAGAGTACTGAGCCACGGAGACATGGGTTCAAGTCCAGGCCTTGACTTGTCGTGTCATCAGGAACTGGGACTCACTGCCTCACCTGGAACAGGAAGATTTATACCTGATGATCTCCTGGTGCCACCCACTTATGGCTCAGAGATACCCACATGACCTGGAGCAAGCCATTTAACTTCTTTGTGTCTTGATTCTTCATCTGTTAAGTTGGGGCCCTAGCCAAGCCCAGGGCCCAGCGTGTCACAGGTGGTGGCAGGGCGGAAAGGCGGTCGTGGCGGCTGTTATCATCTGAGGCGCCTTCTCACAAACACAACAGGGTCAGTGAAAAATGCTGCAGGGCTCTGAGGAGCTGTTTAGCGTCACCACGGTCCGCACACGACAGGGATGGAAGGCCAGTTCCCCAGCCATTCCTCTGCTGTCCCACTGAGGGGAGGTCCCACAGCAAGTTGTTAATAATCAGTGTGCTCTGGGGAAGCGTCTCTGGAGGCCTGGAGAGTTACCCCAGGGACCATCAGGGAAATCTGCAGAGGCCTTCGGGTGAAGGCAGTTAGGAATTGTGCCCAAAAAGGGCTCATCAACAGGGGTTTCCCTACTGGAATTGTAGTTCCGTATCTATTCAATGGATCTTTCCAAAAGAATAAAGATCTACATCTGAACACATGGATCGATACTGCTTTAAGAAGATCATAATAGAAACCGAAAACAAAGCCCAATGAGGTTGGGGACTCTGGAGAAGGGGAAGGGACCATGTGGAGCAGGTGGAGTGTGGCTGCCAGTGTGGCAGGAAGCCCTGTTGTCTGTCTGCAGGCAGGAAAACAGAGGCTTGGTGAGTTCAGTGGAGATACGTGCCCCGTGGTGCCCTGATCCCGGTGCCACTGGGGCGCATCTTCCCACAGGCAGGAGACCCTGGGGTCTCACCGCCTTCAGCCTCGCTCCCTTGGGACTCAGCATCGTACAAAAAAGCCTAAACGACTGTCTTCTTCCGAAACGGGACTCGGTAGTCTCTTTCTGGAATTTGAAAATATTTTTCTCTGGGCGATCATGAGACGAGCCTTATGATGTCTGCCAGAGTCAGGCCAACGTGGTGGCGGGGCGGGGTGGGAGAAGTGGTTCGGGGACACGACCCTCGTTGTCAGGAAATCAAGGAAATATGAATCAAGTCAGAATGCATTTTTGCAAAGAGGCAAGTTCCAAGACATCTAAGGCCCATTTCTTTCCTTGCTTTTCTGCTGCAGCTGTGACTTCAACTGGCACATGTTTTTAATCAGTCCTATGAAAACCGATTGTGGTCTGAAAATCAAAGCAGTCCTGTAAATAGTGAGACAAAGTCCTGCTAATCATTTCTCGTGGTCTTGCCTGGTCCTCACTGTCCTGGACAGGCCACTGTAAATACTGACTCATCTGAGGTTACTCTCCTCGTGTCAGAGGAGTCAACCTTAAAATAGGATCTCTGCGAGGAGTCCCGCCTCTACTTTGATGCCCTTCACCCCAAACCCTCCAAAGGCCCCTGTGAAGTCTGCCTATCTGACTCTGGGCGCCTTGGTGGGCAAGTGACTGGCACAATAGAAGCTTATTTTGTAGCTGCGCCCCAGGCAATATCCGCCTGGCTCCCTGGCATGGGCTTTAGGAACAAACAAGTGGTTGTAACTGGTTCACAGTCTCCCTAAATGTGCCTATCTCTGAGCACGCCTGGTTCATTTTTAGGGGGTCCAAACTTGGGAAACAAGAAAATCAACATGACTGAGATGCAAAGGCTTGATTTCTTACTGGGAACATAGCATCCCAAGCTCACGCTTTGGGTGGCAGCCCCCACCCTCAGCTGGAATCAATGTTCCCTCCGCTGGGTCCCATGGCACACTGGGCCTCCAACCTCAGGCCCAGCCACGGTCTGCCTCGAGTCTGGAATGTTTAGATTGGTGTCTAGACGATGTCTTGTGCAGCTCGAGCTCCTCGCCTGTGAGACTGCTGATGGCTGAGACTGTAGTCTCAGTATGTGTTGAATTAAATCAAATGCTGTTTTAGGAGGACTTCAACAACCAACCGACTGAGATCCATTTCTAGACATCAAAGTATTGGGATGGAATCTGGCTCCTTCTAAATCACAGGGTATTGGTAAATGCTTACTAAAATGATCAAAATTACCTAGTGGTTCTCTCTCCAAGGAGGCCCTCTGGAGCCTGGCCAGTTCCTTTGGGCCACAGCAGCTTGCAGCCAGCTTCTGCATCTGCAGGGGTGAGGCCTTGTCCCCAGGGACTGCAGGTGTCTCTGCCCCCTTGGAGTCCCCTGGCACGGTGCACGAGAAGGCGGTGAAGGAGGACAGGAAAGGTCAGCTGGCCAAACGAGAGGGAGGGACAGGTAGTCCTTATGGGCTCCTGAGCCTCCCCCAGCCACAGGGCTGCCATCCTCCACTGGGTGCCATCTCTGTGTGCACACATCTGTCATATTCCATACTCCATTCTCCCACAGCCACCATACACTCCCTGATGGCAGGACAGTCATATCCATCTGCCTTGGTGCCCCAGGTTTGTGTATGGGGCTTAACACATAGCAACTCAGTATTTCTAATGAATGTAGACATTTGGCTTAAAGACGCTTTAGAATTGTAATATTTTGGAACAAAAGGAAATCTCAGAGGTCATACAGTCCAATCCCTACAGTGAAGGGAAAACTGAGAGCCAGAGAAGTTGGTGGCTCCCTGAACACAGCAAACAATAATCATAGGTGTCAGCATAGGTCTTCTCTGTAAGTCTCTGGATGGCGGAATTTAGGGATGGCACATCCTTAGTGCCCAGTACTGCTCACCTTCCTGTGGGCCTCACAGCAAGTAGATACTAACCTGGTGCATGAATGAATGAATGAATGGATGGATGAAGGCCCTCCAAGGCTGGAGGCCCAGGAGCTGGGGGTAGTCCTCCCTCGCATTCCTCTCAGCCTGATGCTGTTTGCATCCTGAACCTAACTGATGAGAGGCTGGGATGAGAGGGTACCCTGTGGCCACTCAGAAAGGCTGGGCCCCTGGGTGGGGGAATGGGCTGAGATAATGGGCTGCACCTGGCTGGGCTGAAGCCAGACAGTGGAGGTGGGGGGTCTGGGGAGTGTGGCAGTGCCTGGGGACCCAGAGCAGAGCCACAGGCCTGTGCTCGTCCTGTGTCCCCCACTGTGCCTCGGAAGGCAGGTGCCTCAGCAGCTGGCACCGGTCTTCTGCTCCCCCTGCCCAGGGCTGCACAAAGAGGAAATGAGCACTGGCTCCTGCAGACGGCTGTGTGGATGCCCGTGAAGGGTGCCAGGAGCCCTCCCCAGGCCTGGCCAGGATGAGGGCTACTCCTGTGCTCACCTGTGCTGGGGAGAAGCGACCCCCTGTCTGACGGCAGTGAGTCAATGCCAAGGTCACAGATGATTCTCCCCTTCTTAGTCAGCGAAGGGGGAAACACCAAAGGATAGACCTGAAAGAGGAAGTGCCCGGGGTCCCAGCCACGCTGGCCATGTGGAGTGCGTGTCCGAGGCCCCAAATCACACTCCAGTGGGGACTGTGCCTCAAGGCTCCCGCTCGGCACTGCCAGACCCCCGCAGGGCCAGGGAACCACTTAGGAGATGGACTCTCTGGGGCATAAACAATCCTATCCTCCCTAGAGTCTCCCTGCAGCTCTGAAGTGGTGTTTGCCTGGCTGGGGATCGGGGTTCTCCACTTAGACTCAGACTCTGGAGGCTGCAGCTCATGTCTTCCATGGCTGCCAGTGCCAGCTTTTCATCACTCTGGCACTCTGAGTATTCACCCCCCAAGCTGGGTGTTTACAGGTACCCCTTGCAGACCGAGGTGGGGGGCAACAAGGATGGCTATGGTCCCTCTTCTTTCCATTCTAATCCTCCTGCCTGGCAGCTAAAATAAGACCCCCAGATGTCTGGCTCCCAGGGCTTCCAGATGGAAGATTCAATTCCAGATGGAAGAGGCAATTCACAAAGAAGAAATGATTCAATGGGAGAGGCTGCCTGAGGCCTGCCCTCCCTGCTGGGCTGCAGTGGCCTTAACAGAAACTTCTGGTGGGCTATGCTGCGCTGGGCGTGTGGCAAAGTTCTCCAGAAGGCTGGCAGGAGGCAGCCTCCGTAGGGTTCTTTCCACTCTGCACCAAGCCCGGGGCCCTGGGTGCGCTGAGCACAAATAGCTCTGGCCCCGTGTGTCAGTTACGGAGAGCAAGGGCTGGAAGGGAAGACTGCGAGGCCATGAAGGACATACAGCGTGGCTACAGGAGATTCATGCATGGTATCCAACATGCCGGTTCGTAGGACTGGTATAATGGTTGCCGTGGGTTGTGAAATCAATTTAGGGCGTCCCAACCAGCATGAAAAGGAAACAAAATAAAGGCAGAGTGTATCACACGTGGCGAGGGGTAAGAGTTTTTCATGAAACTTTTGTTTTAGTTACAAATACGGAATTAGGTTATAAAATAAATATCTTCCCGTGGATTGCGGTATAAAACCTGGAAGCCGCAAGAACAAAGGAAGGGGGTGCCCGCTACATGCGAGACATCGTGCTCATTGTTTCCATCTATTTTATCTACGTTCACTTCTCCTCACGGGCCTCCCACTGGGGGAGGTATCAGCAGCTGTTTCTGCCAGTGAGAAATCTATGATTCAGAGATGCAAAGTCACTTCTAAGATCACCCAGGTCATCGGTGGCAATACTGTGTACAAACCCAGAGCTGCTGGATCCCCGAGGACACGGTTTTTCCACACTGCCATGGTTTCCGGAGGAGAGAGAGGAGGAGCAGGCCGGGGCCCTACCTCTGGGGCTGCTGTGTGACGCCCAGTCACTAACACTGGAATTGCCAACAGCCCAGGAATGAAGTCAGTTACTTACTGCCAGCTCCCATCACACCCACATGTGTTCTTACAAACCCCCGCTAATCGGCCCACCCTCCTGGAGGTTTGTGTGTCCAGAGGTGTTGGCTGGTGTTTTCAGTCCCCTTCTAGGGACCTGCACTGGGTGGCTTTTCAGTAGAATTGTGACTGCAATAACAAGGGACAAAAGCATGAGCGTGGCCTCCCTCTCGCTTGTCCCTTGGGTTCCTGGAAAACTGAAGCACCTTCGTGAAGAAGGAGGCCTACTCTCAAAGTCTGTGAGAAGGAAAAGAAAGTGCGGGAAGGACACGTGCAATCTACCCAGGTGCACATAAGAGGCATCATAAATGTTCTCTGAGTGATGAGCCCCGGAAGAGCAGAGGGCAGAAGGTCTTTTAATATTAAGGTCATTTGGCATCTTAAAACTCTCCAGGGTTGTTGAGAGGTACTATGTCTGTAAAGTGCTATAAAGCAGGAGGTATTATTATCTTGACATAATTGAGCTGCAGACTAGGAATGGGGAGGCCTGAAGGGTGATCCCGGCTCTGCCTCTTACTGGCTATGCAACCTGGGATGGGCCACCTCACCTCTCTGCGCCCCACATGCCTCATCTGTGAAGTGAAGGGATGGCTTCTGAGTTCACTTCCAGGTCTAAAGCACTACTATCCACTATTATTATTATTATTATCATCGCTTTAGTAGCAATCCAACCAATTTAGCCAGAGACCGTGTCTTAAGTGGAAACAGTAATTAATGAATGACCTCTCCCTGTGCTTTGCTAGAGGGGTTCTCTCAAAGCCTTAATAAGCATTGTCAGAGATATCACACATGTCTGAGGTTTCTAGATCTCTCCTTTGTCCCCAGATCTGACGTAGGACCCCAAGACTGGGTGGCCATCAGCTACCCTGGCCACCTTCCTTCCATCCTTCAGACCAGCAGACAACCACTCACTCACTCGGTCACAGACAGCTCCTGCTCTAGTGTAACGGCTGGACCCTGCAGGGATCAGGGAATGCACCTGAGCAGGGCCCTGGCCCTGGGGGGCACACAGACACTTGGCTCCCGGAGCAGACAGCTGCATGCTAATTCTGGTCAGAGCTGGGTGGCTTCACTTTCGCAGTCATGGGCCAAGCCCTCCTTGACCTGCTCCTCCTCACTGCTAGCGCTCTGCAGCAACCGCAGCAAACTTTCTGCCTGGAGTTTGCTTTCCTTTCTGCTCAGAGCTGTAGTGGGGCATTAGCCAGCAGGCCAGACGTCTAGCACCTTTAATGACAATAATAATAATTTGCATTTATACAAGGTCTTTCATCGGGGAATCTTAAAGTGTATCGCAAACAATAATTAATTCCCCTTTGCAACTCTGAGAGCCAGTTAAGTAGGAGCGCGTTTGCTTTGCAGGTAAAGGGAACTTTCTGGACCATGCAACATGCTGGAGCCCTCCCTCCCTACCCAAACCTACCCACCTGCCTTCCAGGCCTGGCATGAGCATCAGGCCCTCCCCAAAGCCTGCCGCTGCCAACCCCAGCCACGGCATGTGTTCGGCCTCCAGCTCCAACTGGGGAGCCGCTCATTTGGAACTAACCAGAGACACGGTGGAGGTGATCTTAGGATCCTGAGCAAGGCGGGACTTGCCCTAACAGTACTTCTGAGGGGGGCGACCCTCCAGCGCTGGCCTGAACACCTTTTATGAGGGAGAGCTCATGACTTAAAGGCATGTCTAATAGTTACAATATTTTGCCTTATTCTAAACTGAAATCTATCCCCTGAGAACCTCCGCCCATGGGTGCTACTTGTGTCTTCTGGAACAAAACACCTGACCTAAAGTGTTTGGGGTTGCAGGGTGATGTCTCTTGTGTACACATCGCTGTCTGCCTCTGTGATCACCCCTGGGTGGAGCGGAGGTTTAGGGAGGCCTTGCAAACTGAATGGTGGGGGCGGCCCAGGCCTCCACCATGCGCTCTGGGCCCAAGGTCAGCCTGCCTTCCTGAGCACTGTGGGCGGGAGTTGCCTGGTGCTGCTGGCTCTGGAGCGCTGGGTCTGTCCGGCTTTGAGCGCAGCCTTTTAGACTCCCTACCCCTGTGATGCAGACGCGGACGCCTCTGTGTTCGTGTGGGGGGCTGTACCTCAGTAACACAGAGGTCCTCTCATTTTCTGTCAAACGCTTGACAATCAATGACGATCCTTTCTTCCTACATCTATTAAGTCCAGGAAATAACTGCCAACTGCAGGGATTGGTTTCTGGAGACGAAGCCAAACAGTAACCTCACTAGTTTTTTTGTTTGTTTGTTTTTAACAATTCTTTGTCAGAATAAATAGCTGGTGCTAAGCTTGAGCAAAGGATGCCTCAGTTGCTGAGCTGGGCACCTACATAAGGACAAGTGCTCCCTGATCCCCGTCCCCTCCAAGGTGTTAGAGGCAAGCCAGGTCTCGGGATGGGGGCCAATGGAACCCTTTGCTAAGCTTTATTTCCGAAAGTTAGATCTCCTAGGGCAATCAACAACTCCCCTGAGTGATCTGTGTCCTTGCTGGTAGCTTTATGCCTAAAAAGACACCCACCCTCCCTTTGCCAGGAGTACACTGTTTGGGTGAGAGCTTTCTCCTGGGGCCTTACCATGGAAGGGGTCCTGAGCACGCGTCGAATGCTGTTGTTTTCCTAGAACTTGTGCCCTTGTGAGCATGAGGTGTGGCCTGTGGCCACAGAGCCTCATCCTGCCTTGCTTTCACATGATTCCCACTTTCTGGCCTACAAGCAAGAGTGATCCTTTTTGACTAGGATCTGGCCCTGAGTCATTGATCTGGGGGATATCTGCGAGAAGAAAAATCAGAGAGGTCAGAGAGGGAACAGACTGGTCTCGTTCTGCGGCAAGGATTGCACCCCGTGACCACTCTTACTGCCCCAAGGGAAGAGCATGGACTTTGGAGCCAGAACTGAATTCAAATATGGGGCTGTCACTTAGTACCTGTGTGTCTCCGGGGAAGCCACATAACCATCCCGAGCCTCCATGTAGTTCCCGTAGGACTCACGTGGCTGCCTGGCACGTGGCAAGAACTTGAGCCATGTTCGTTTCCTTTCCTCCCGCCCTCTGCTCCCACCACAAGGTTGCACAAACACACTCTAGGCAGCTCCTACTTCACTTTAAGAAACATCGATGCAACAGTTTCTGTTTATAAGAGGGTCTGAAATACCTGGGACTGTTGACTACATAGCGCCTGTACCTAGTCAGCATTTAATATTTGTTGAATAAGTAAATGAACTAACTTGATACTTGGTATTTTCCAGTTTGTGCTTTTAAAGTAATCTCAATTTGGAGTGCCTGGGTGGCTCAGTTGGTTAAGTGTCTGACTCTTGATTTCCACTCAGACCACAATCTCACGGTTTGTGGGATCGAGCCCTGCATCGGGATCTGGGCTGGCCTGCTCGGGGTTCTATCTCTCCCTTTCTCTGCCCTCCCCTGCTCACGCTTTCTCTCAAAAATGAATAACACTAAAAAAAAAAAAAAAAAAAAAAAACCTTCATTTTAATGCAAGCAACAATCAAGTGTATGGAACAGATACCATTGCTCTATTCCCACTGGCTACATAAAGAAACAGACCTGGAGAGAATAGTAACTGGCCCACGTCGGCTGTGTGGTCAAGGCAGAGGGGAATCTGGACAGAAGCTAGTGGCCTGTGGCAGCAAGGTGCTTGCCCTGGAAGGTCTTCTGTGCCTTGTGTGCCCACAGGCTTGGAGCAGGAGGGGCATGGCTCTGGGGCACTCACGGTCCACCGGAAGGTTTACCCATAGTATCTGCAGCTAAAAGCGAGGGGTATCACAATGAGCCTGGCTATTTGAAGTAGTAAGTTTTAAAAATCAGAAGCATTTTCTAGCTACAAGTTTTCTTTCTCTCAGGTCCCGGACCTCTGGTCCCAAGCTAACTACAGGGTTCTTCCCCAGTGCTGGCCTCTCTGAGCTCCCACTGCCCATCCCTGCAGGGAGTGGTGGCACTGATGCACACACCCAACCAACCCTCTTCCTACGGCATCTTTCTAGGGCATAGAGAGAAATGCCGTTGTACACAGGGCTCTGTTCCTTAGCATGGTGCTCTGCACACTTTAGGGGCTGAAAACACTGGCAAACTACATTTCCTTTTGTTCCCGGTAGCCTTTCAGAACCAAGGAAGGGGACAGGAAGTAGACATTAAGTTCTTGGCTACTGTGGGCTCCCAGCCTCTCTTCCCAACCCTCCAGCCTCTGAACTGCTGGGAGCTACTGCTAGATGCAGAATGAAAACGGCAAGTTAGGAATCTTTCAAACTTTTCCCACACAGCTGGCCCAAATGCAATTCCCACTGTGAGCTGAGAGCTGGAAATCGTATCTGACCACAAAGCCATCTCACCCATGGAGAGTTCGTAACAACCCTCTGAAAACCACGCTGACAGCACACCCTCCAGAGGAGGGGTATCCCCGTGGAACGGCGTCACTGTGCACACTGGGCAACGCGTGACCCAATGCCTCGGGAGTGAGGTCGCTTCCCACCACTGTGAGCTTGTCTATTCTGGACCGCCTCACCCATTTCTTTGTGCTGCTAACATATCACCTGTGAGACATAACTCTGGAAAGTCATGTGCATTCCTGAAGTTGAGGGCCAGTTTCAGGTCAAGAGTTACCTAAGAAGAGCCAGAACATGGGCTCTCCAAGAGAGCGCTTAATGAAGATCTGGATCTATGGTGCCTGCCAGGAAGGGACCGAGTCTCAGTGCCTCCGGCCGTGGGGCCCCTTTCTGCCAGGCCTGAGACTCTGAAACACACTTGCCCTGAGCACTGCTGGCAGGGACAGGTATTAATGGGCACGCTAGGGGCCAGCCGAGGCTGCCGTGGTCTCAGAAACAAACGCCAAGCAGTGTTAATGTGCTGTTGGCCAGCAATTGCCTGCAGACTTCTAGGATACCAGGTATCAGGAGTGCACTTGGGAGTACAGCTTCTACTCTGCACCAAGGCATCCAGCCAAGCAAGCAGGTGGGGGCTGAAAGTTCACTCCTGTTCTACTTGTAAGCTGTGTGCTCCAGGGGCTATGCGCCCAGAGAAACAGACTGGCGTGCGTGCGTGCGTGCGTGCGTGTTTACCCAAAGCTATTAGTCAAACTCTGCTCTGAACCAACACAAAGGGGCCACCTTTTCTAGTCGGCACAAAAGTTCTTTATAGACCAGAGTGGCCCCGAGAGGAGAACCATTCATTTCTGTACTTTGGTTTCTCTATTGTGCATCTGGCACGTGCTTAGCGGATGCATGTCGTTAGGATCCAAATTTTATAAATTAGAATCTTGGGGCGCCTGGGTGGCTCAGTTGGTTAAACATCCAGCTCTTTGATTTCGACTCAGGTCATGATCTCACAGTTCATGAGTTTGAGCCCTCCACCAGGCTCTGTGCTGACAGCATGGAGTCTGCTTGGGATTCTCTGTCTCCCTCTCACTCTGCCCCTCCCCTGCTTACATGCTTTTTCTCTCTCTCTCTCAAAAATGAATAAACATTAGAAAAAAGGAAAGAATCTTGTTTGGACTGCTAATGGGGGAAGAAGATGTAGTTCTTTCCTTGTCTCTGAATTTTTTAAGGCATCTTGAATTTCTGTTCTTCTTACAATAGCCATCAATCTTTCCTACCGCTCCAGGCTATTCCCACCCCATCCTACAGCTCAGACTCAGGGACAAACACAGACAGAACACCGGTGAGGGGCGTTTGGGCAGCCACACGGGTTCTCAAGGCAGCATCTAGCTCCCTTTTACCGTCATGGTTATCAAGATGGCTAATCTGTGTTCACTTCCATGGGGTACAAATGGCCCACCTTGAACCACGCCACTGAATGCAGTCAGACCTACAGCTGGGGTGTCTCTTTTCCAAAACTGGTGAACACCGTGGGTGCCAGAGACATCAGACCAATAAACAAACTCAGATATGTAGCAAAATGAACTGTAAAAATAAGCAGAGTAAGTCCCCATCCTATGTAGATTTCAACAATCTCAAAGCATGCTTTTACCTACTACAGGGAAGAGAACTAACGCTTTTAGTTACTTCAGGAGCTCGTGCTATAAAAGCACTGCCTGTTACAAGTTCAAAAGTCATAGGAAGTTGGATGTGAAAGCCCTAAAGATCATCTAGTCTAGGCATCAGCAAATTTTTTCTGTAAAGGGCCAGACAGTAAATTGTTTTGTAGGCCATATACTCTGTCTCTACAATCTGACTCTGCCCTGGCAGTGATAGCAGCCCCGGGATGACATGCAAAGGAATGGGTGTGGCTGTGTTCCAATAAAACTTTATTTGTGAAAACAGACAGCTGGCTGTTGTTTGCCAATTCTTATTCTAGTCCCACCCCTGTATTTTCAGAGGAGGAGTGACATGACTCCTTCACAGTCACAGGACCCACCCAAGACCATCCAAGACTGAGACCTGCATGATTTGCGGGGAGGAAGAGAGATACTGCTGCAAGCCTTAGAGTCACCAGCATGAAAGAACAAACTAGCCCCTGCGGTAACTGGAGAATTTGACTCTCACATTTACCTCCAAAGAGGACCAAAATGCAAGTGGAAATCACAGGTTAAAGTCTAACAGGACTGGGAAAGACAACCCACATATCAAGCTTGGCTTGCAGACAGGTAACCATTGGTTATAGCCTCCTAAGTATATGTTGCTGAGGTTCATTCATCAGTGAGACTCAGGCCCAGTTTTGAAATGTCTCTGGTGAAGGGCTGGAAAAAAAGAAAAAAAGGGAAAAAAGGACCCGTGAAGCCACTGGCACTGTCTGCGAACAATACGAGAAGAAAACAGCATATTCATTTTTTCCAGGCAGCAGCTAGGCAAACCTCTAACAGTACATAAATGGTCAGAGAGGGCAAACCCTCTCGTCCAGGACTTGAGAACAGGTTGTTTTGGCTGTCAAGCATTTTCAAAACAAGTTTTCTTGGTCTCATGACAGGTTGTGGCAAGAACAAGAAAATAAAAAGCGTGGAAGATCCCATGATCCCTGCTCCGGGCTTCCACGTGGGCAAGCTCGGCCTGCACGGTCAGGTTTGCTTTTAGAGCGTGCAGATAAAGCTAGTCTTAGGGCTAATACCACCTCACCAGTGACACCATTTAATAAAGAGATTCCTCTAAGAACTCTCTGGCAGCTGGATAATCATTCTAGTCTGGGAGGAATAGGTCAAAGTCACTCTTAAGCCCAAGGGTGCTGTTCTGCTCAAACCCACGCCCTGCGTTGTTTTAAATTTCACCTCATGTTACGTGGACAAATTATTCTTCTGAAATGGAGGTTAAAAGCCATCTGCTCTAAGGTGGATTTTTCCATCTCAACTACAGAACACTGGCCGGGGTGGGGCAAAGAGATCAGTAAGGAGGCACCAATGGGGAGAGCCAAGATCAAGCTGGCCTACAAAAGTGCCATTAACTCCCTACCAGCAGTGATCTTGCTCTGAGGGGCTTAAACTCAAGGAGAGGATGGGTCAAGCATAAAGCTGGGTACGGCGGCACCAAAGGACACACAGCCAGATGGAGACCTGGAGACGATTATTATCAAGTACCCAGAGCAAATGTTTAACTAAACAAGTGTGCTGGGACTTTTTACATCCCCTAAATTATTATTGAAGAGCCCAGGATAGTAGACCCAGACTTAAGTTCAGACTCAAATTCTGAATATTTGTGTGGCCTTGGGCTTCCCTTCTTGGGTCTTCTTTGTTTCACATTCAAAGCCAGGCAGCTGGATTGCCTTCCAGCTCCAAAGCTGTGATCCTCAGACTCACCAGAGCAGGGAGTATTTGGTCAGTTACCTTCACACCTGCCATGGCTATCTCGAGTCACACCACAAGGGACAGCTGAGGTTCCCACTTTTAGCAATGCTCCTGGAATAAAAACTCTGTGAAAGAGGGCTGACTCTTATTTGGTGAGACAAGTTATCAGACCACAGAGGTGCTCTTCATTCAGCCAACTGTCCTCGAGAATGTTCTGAAGAAAGAGGGTGGGAATATGAGAAGACTGGTCCAAGACGCCCTTCCCCACATCACCCCTACTCCAACTCCCAGGGACACCCATCAACATTTGACATTCCTTCTACCCAGGAAGCGACTTGAGGGCACTGCCTACAGCCTGCTGTGTGAGCCTACACTACCCCAGAGAGGAGCTTAGAAGACCAGTGAGTTCCTTTCCCCCAATAAGGCACACAGCCTATTCTGACTGGTTCTTGGGCTGTCCCTCCACACACGATGGCCAATGGAATTTAAATTTCAGATAAACAACAAATAACTTTTTAGTATAAGTGTGTCTTAAATATTGCACAGGATCCACTTATACTAAATTATCTGGTCTGTGAAAGCCCTGGGCACTGAAGTGGCAAAGAAGGGGCAAAGACCTAAGATAAATAGTCCTTTACAGGGTTCCTCCCATGTGACCACAGAGCTTAGGGTCTACTGCCTTTGTTACTGTTTCCAAGGCCAAGAAGGATCTATTAGGACTTACACATCTACACCAAGGCAGACCACTGTACAAAAGGTTAAATGCGTAGGATGGTTAATAACAATGGCTATCATTAGGTGAACACAACAATATTCTAGCCATCCTATAATCAGTCTCCCATTTAACATTCACAATCTTCTATGAGGGGGGACTGTTACCCCTAATGTACAGAGGAGAAAACCAACATCTAGAGAGATCAGGAAATACTACTACACAGTGGTAGAACCAGGATTTGAATTCTGGGGCGTCTGATTCCAGAGCCCATGATTCTTCCACCCTGCAGAACTCTGCTACCTGCCTCTTCTCTTTCGTTCTCTCCTGCCTCATGTACTGCTACCCTCTTCAGTGTATACGGGCTGATCCCGAACCCCCATGCTTCTGGTCTCTGGGCAGTCTGTTCCCTCTGGCAGGAATGGCCTCCCTTTAGTCCGTCGTTATCCATACTCCAATGTCAGCCTCCTCGGTCTTGGGAAACAGACCTCAATTCCTCTCCTACTGCATTCTACCTGCATGTTGCACATGCTGCTGCCTTATAAGAAAGCTATTTATGTAGAATTTCTATTTTACCTCTGGTTCAGTAAAGGCAGGGACTGTGTCCCACACATCGCTTATCATGGTGCCTGATACCTACTTTGAGTTCAGTAAATATTTGCTGAATGAGTGAATGGATGGATGAATGAATGAATGAATCAAAGGGTGCTGGTGATCTGGAGAGAACCGACTCAGAGTATCTGCCACTATAAATCCACACTGGGGCATGCCAAACCTGAGTGTCAGCCAACGCTGACAGCCCAGAGACTCTGCAGTTCTAAACAGAATGCTGAGCTCAGTTGCCTGGCAGATTTGGGAGAACTCCTGTAACTAATCTGAGGAAGAGAGGCGGGGCAGTATAAGAGAGCAGAATGCAGTCTAAAAGTCAGGAAACCCGAGGCAAAGTCTCAGTTCCCATGCTATGTTACCCTATGACCTTGGATGAGTCATTTTCACTTTGCAGGGCCTCACTTGATAATCTGTAAACTGGGTATAATGGCAGTATTGATCTTACAGGGTTGTTATGAGAATTATAGGAATTAACATATATGAAGCCTTTGGAGCTATGCTGGGACAGTATAAGCAATCAGTACACATTTATCATCATCATCATCATCATTGTCGTCGTCGTCGTCATCATCATCTGTAAGATGGTCAGGAGAGACTGGGTGATCCGCTATCATTTATCCTGAAACAACAGTCACGCGTTTACATATATTTTCCTGTAAATTTCACTTTTCTGGACTAGAATAATGAACATTTTAAGATTATCTTGTCCTTGAAATAATCAATAATGGAAAATTCTGGTCTCCCAAATTTTGATTTTTGATTTGTCAAAGAGCAACAGAGCTTCCTGCTTTGCAAGTCTGACTCATGCTCAGTGTGCTAAGTAGTTAATGCCATGGGTGGCCCCGCTGTCAGAATGGAATCTCAACCAGTGATGAACCACTCCAAGATTGATCAGCAGGCTTTGCAGCTGGGGCTCTTCAAACTGGGTGTGTTGTGTGTCTCTTGTGCTTTGCACATACTCTCTCTCTATATATCTATAACCCCTAAGTGTTTGCTTAATGAAGTACTAGCAATAACTGAACTCCAGAAACCACTGTTACACTGGATTCCTACAATCACGACTGCTCAGAAGCCTGCTCTCCTGACAGCCACAGCATCGCTACCTGGCACCCCAGCCCTGACCATCCAGGGCACACAAGGAGACAAACCACTTCTCCTGAGAAGTGACTCTGGATGAAGGACAACCCGAGATCACTGATGCAGCTTCACTTCTGCTTTCTCAGCTTCCATTTTCCATTAGGCATGACTAAGTGCCAGGCGTTCTGTCTGTCTGGGAAGATAAGAGTCACTGGAATTTTTCATCCTCTTCTCCATGTGCAGCCTTCCTGCTAGTTTGGAGGCTGTGAGGCAGCATCTATTCTTTGGCCCACTCCATTATGACACCCCTTTTCTTCTTCTGATTCTAGTGATTAGTTCGGCCATATTTACTTTCCCTTAAAGGTACTCAGTGCCCGGTCTTTATACTCCCAGAAGAGCTATTTCTGCTCAAGAATACCTTGGGCTTTCTGGGGTGCCAGGATGGCTCAGCTGGTTAAGTGTCTGACTTCGGCTCAAGTCATGATCTCGTGGTTCTTGAATTTGAGCCCCTCATCAGGCTCTATGCTGACAGCTCAGAGCCTGGAGCCTGCTTCAGATTCTGTGTCCCCCTCTCCCTGACCCTCTCCTGCTCATGCTCTGTCTCTCTCAAAAATAAATAAACCTTAGAAAAAACAACAACAACAACAACAAAAGAATACCCTGGGCTTTTCCCATGGCCACAGCATCCCTCAGCCCCAGGTGAGCCGCAAGGAAGGCCAGGCCACACATGGGGTAGGTGGCTGGGGGTGCATGCAGGCATGCTAAGCTCCAGCCCTTGATGTCACTGTACGGCTCCCATGAGCAAGGGAGCAGGAAACAGGCAGAGTAAAGGCAGGAGGTCAGAGGTGTCTTGGGGCACAGCATTCTAATCATGGTACTGTATGGTCTTGTACAACTGCTTCCAGGAAACGAGATGGTAACCTGAACTGCCGAGTCTATGCCCATTGTTGTGCTAAGCGTTTTATACCAATCATTTCATTTAATTCCCAGCATAGTGGTTAAGGCCTACCCTACTCAACCTTAGCTGTATGAGACGGTTCTAAGCGTCCTTCCAAGCTCCGCGTCCCGAGACAGGTCCCCACTGTCATGCCTACCTTCCTGGATACATCTCTGCTTGGCCACCCAACTCTGCACCATCACTGGTGATTTTGCCAGTCTCTGAACAGTGGTAACCGCCCCATTATCTGCTCCTTGTTTCTGCTCACCTGTATAAAGCTGCTACTTCAACAAGTCCTGAGTCTTACTCATTTTCACGGGTGGCCGAGGGATCTGACAACAAACAAGACAGAATCCCATTTCGGAAGAAACAAGGCCTCTGTCATTATTGAGGTGCCCAGAATGGATGGTCCTGACTATTCTTTGCTGCTTCCCTTTTTTTCTAGAACTCATGCCTTAATGCGAAGTGATAGAAACAAGCAGCTTGGCCTCCCTGCCTTGGCTGGACTCCACATCACACATGACAGCCCTGAGCAGCCCTGGCGGCACCTGTCAGAAACCAACACACACATCTGAACAGTCAGGCCTAATTCCCAAGGAGCTGTTTTAACTTGACATCTGAAAATGTATTACATCTAGAAGTATTTTACTGGGTGTGTGTTCAGGGCATATGTGTGCACGTTCTGCAACTGAAGTGTTCTATAAATACCAGATATGGGTTGTACAAAAAAGCATCACGTACAGAGCTTACTTAATTCCATTTAGTAATGTTTTCAATTTGTGTCTGACCTCTGGCAACAGAGATGGAATTTTCTCAACATGAATAAAAAAGTATGCTGAGCTACTTTACGCACAATTTTTTACTTAAAATCCCCGAACTATACAGGAACTTAGTGATCACTGGTTACCAGCCCAGTGCTTTTAGGTGAGGGTACTGAGACCAAGGTGAAGTTTCCTTCCCAAGATCACACATATAATTAATAATAGTGGCCAGAGGAGACCCAGATCTCCTAGCTCCCAGGCCACTCTTTGCATGGTCTTTCCTTACTGTTGCATTTCTTCTTCCAACAGTTCAAAGGCAACTCTGATTCTAGTGCTAAGTGTATGTTTTTACTTTGATACACTATAAGAATCCCAAACTAATTCCCCTCTCTTTTCCTTTCAGCTCTGTAAGGTATCTATTCTTCTGAGGAAGAAAATATATGGCCAGAACTCACAAACAAGAAGGTAGCTGTCCTTAGTGACCAGATTTTTACAATGGCTGGGAGGGATCATCAGAATCCTCGCCTGAGCGCTTAGTAGCTTTCTAACAGTACAACCAAGTTCACTTCCATGACAAAGACGTACTGATCTTCCAGCTTCTCCACTCATGTGCAGTTTCTTCTGGCTTACACGACTGAGACTAGAAAGTAAACCCTAATCCTGTTTTCCACCGAGAAAGCAGGATGGCAGGGTGGATGGGAAGGCGGTGGGGGTCAGTCCTTAAAGCAGACCTCAGAACGGCCAAAGAGCGGAATCAAAAGCAGCCAGGGACACAGATACAGGGCCTATAAAAGATGGTCTGAGGGGTCCTGCGCGAGGGGAGTGAGGAGGCTGAGCTGGGCTGTAAATGCTCTGTGCCTGGTACGGCCTGGTCCGTGCAGGCTGGAAGGGTGGTAAAACAGCTCAGTCGGGATGAGGGCTGTATTAGCAGTAATTGATGGCCAGGCTTTTTAAAGGAGCTTATCATTTCACAGCAACAGATGTTAGGTTTTAACAAATAACATGTTCTCTCTGACCTACGCAATTTGGAGAGGATGCCTGGACGGCAGGCAGATCTGGATTTCTCCCCATCTCCGTTGCTCTCTCTTCTGAAAGGAAAAACAAACCAAATCCCTTGAAGATACTTTTCAAAATGATTCTCTTTGAGAGTTCAAGGATCCAGTAATTCCATGTTATTTATTTGCTTTACTCTTCTCTTCACAGCTCCTATATTTCTAAACCCCTGGAGGGACAGGCACGCTCGCCCACTCAGAGCCCAGGGTATGTGGGTGAGAGGAAGGCTCGGGGACCCCGGCCTTCCCCGGGTCCAGCCTGGCTCTGTTCCTGTCCTCCCAGGGCACTCAGAGGGCCCAAGCCGTGCTGGCTGGGCCAGAAAATTCCCTCTTCTCTCCAGAGGGGAGTTCAGCTCAGATGAGGCTGGGTTTGGGATTTTTTGAAGGGCATTCTTCCTAGGGAACTAGGCAAAATAAAATAATAAAGAAAACCCATGAATCATAGCAGCATTGGAACTGCACGTTCTATCAGGCGCCCCTTCCTGAGCCCAGACCTGGTAGCTTTGCCTGCCTCAGTGCCCTCCCTTGTGCCAATGACTTATCCCGCACAGAGTGGCTCACTTCTGTAGTTGTTCGCCCTTACAAAGGGTATGTAGGGGTGAGCAATCACACCTGGCCACAACCCTTGTTGGTCATCCCCCTACCCTTGGGTGCAGATGGGGGTTCCAGAAATACAGCTACAAACAGGAGGAGGGATGGGGGCCCAGGGAGGTAGAGGGGAGAAGGGAAGGTAGTGGTCCAGGGAGAGGGAAGGCGGCAAAGTCCCCATCAGGGTTTTCTGTAACCCTGATGGGTATCACAGGTCAGGATCCCTCTGGCCAGCAGACCAGGCAAGGGGCTGCAGAGAGAGGCCTGACTCTGCGATGAAATCTGAATAGGAACAAAGCATAATCTGAGCTGCCTTAAGGAGCTACTCACAAGGAAGCAAATGAGTGAGTGATTAATTTCTGGAAAGACCAACACATAACAGGCTGACATTATAACCACTTACACTTCATCAACACCCCTGCCCGAGCTCTCCCCTGGTCCCAAAGAATTCTCAGGCCTCAGGGCTCCTGCAACCACATCGTGCACTAACTACCCTCTTTGAACTGGGGTTTCCACACTGAGCTCGCAGGCATCTGAGGGATCCGAAGGGGCCTCAGAGCCTCAGTAAGGGTGAGGATGGGAAGCAAATCAGGTGGGGACATCTAGTCCCCTTCTCTTGAATCAAGGAGAGGAGATCCATTTTTATTGGGTTTATTTAGAGGACTGATGCCCAAGACTGAACGAAGCGTTTGGCAGCTAATGACAAGTTAGGAGAAAACTGTGTCTTTGGAAATACATAGGTATTAACAGTGAAAAATAACTGAGGAAGTCCAGAATGTACAATTTTTTAAAAGCCCTTGAAAGAGAAAATTATTCTGCAAAGACAACTGGATGACAAATAATAAAAGTATGCACCGTGAAGAACATATGGGGAATTACGGACTGCGTTGGGAGCATTTGGATAGGTTTCTAAATAAGAAAACAACATCTCTCTGACCTTGAGGCAAGAAGGGAAACAACAAATGGTTTTAGGAGGTTCATGAATTACTCCCATGTGTTGACTGAGAAGCTATTTTTTGAAATATTCTTTAAGTGGTTCCATTTATATAACAGATTTTATTTGGGACAAGCCATTGCAGTGGATGGTTTGGGGTTAAATCCTATTCTAAGAAACTACTTAGGCTTCTAGGATCAACCTGATGTTTTGCACAATGAAGCTCACGGAAAACTCACTCTACCTACTCACAGATTTATCAGACTATAAAGGATTATAAAAAAAGTCATCTGATTCATTCATCTAGACAGATCTAAAGCTACATACAAGATACCAACTTAGGTAACTAGTAAGTTAAGTGCTTTGTTTTGTCTTTTTAAGTGATAGTTGGTTTTATGTAGATTAAACAACTGAAGTACGGATTTTTCCAATTTACTAAGCTGGCTGGGCTGGCGCCAAGAAGACACAGCCATAGATGATGATGTGCATACATGGGGCAGCCTAGAATCTAAGAATTTCTGGCCAAGTCATTGAAGTCAGGGGACTGTTTAGTTGGGTGCAATGCTGACTCTGCTATCCTCTGATTAAAAGTCTTTTTCCTTCCAGGGATATTGACATTAATAGTGAACATCGACTGAATGCTCACGACATGCCAGACCCGACGCGGGACAATTCACCTATGCTACCCCATGTGGGAAGCAGAATTCCACGATGGCCCCTGAGATTTCTCACCCCACCCCACCCCCCGCCCCCCGTATAATAATCCCCAGGACTGTGAAAATGGTGGATTTCATTTCTATAATTGGGATTGTTAGGAATCATGAACAGAGGACTTTAAGAAAGGGAGATTAACAGCAGGACTCACCTAATCAAACAAACCCTTTAAATTATCTGAGTCTAGAAGTCAGTGACACCAAAGTCAGAGATTAGAAACAGGAGAATCTGATGCACCTGCTGACTTGATGCTGTGGAGGGCCATATGGCAGGAGCTGGCCTCCAGCTGACAGCCCGTAAGGCAACCGGTACCTCAGTCCTACAACCACAAGGAACTGAACTCTGCCAACAACCTGAATGAGCTTGGAAGAGGCCCTGGGCCTCAGATGAGAAAACAGCTCCAGCAACACCTTGACTTGAGTCATTTGGGACCCTGAAAAGAGACTCAGGAAGGTTGTACCAGACTCCTCATCCATAGAAACTATGAGATAATAATTTGTGCTGTTTTAAGCTGCTAAGTGTGTGGTAATCTGTTAATTAATAATAGAAAACCATACACACCATTTGATACTCATAATCACCCTCTAAAACTAGCTTCCCCATTTGAAAGATAAGGAGACAGACTTCAGGGAGATTATGAATTTGCCTAACGTTACACAGATAGTGAGTGGCGGAGACAGGTTTCAACTCAGCTGTCCTGACTTTAGGGTCAGTGCTCTTAATTGCCACATGCATTTCCTCTCTGTATTTATCTTATTCAAGTGCCAGACCTCTGAGGCAGGGGCTCAGACAAGTGGTAAAGAGAAAGGGGGAACTGTATCTGTTTGCCTGGGAACAGATGTACAGGAAGTCAGAGGCCCTGTGTTGAGCCCTGACCCTACTAGAAGCTAGCTGTGTGCCCTTAGGAAAATCACTTAGTCACTCTGAGCCTAAGTTTCTTTATCTGCATGAAGGACAGTGACGATTTCTACACTGTACCCCTCACAAGGCTACAATGATGATCCTACGAAGGTGCTTGGGGGTGCACTGAAAATGGTGAGGTCCACACACAGGGCAGGCAAAGGTGCCTGGATGTCATGCAGGTATAGCTTTGACTTAAGCTTCCATCCTAAGAAGCTTGAAAAAGAAGAACAAATTAAACTGAAAATAAACAAAGAAATAGTAAAGATAAAAGCATAAATTAATAAAATAAATAGCTTTCTTTGGAAAGGTCAGTAAAACTGATAAACCTCTAGCTAGACTGTTTTCAGAAAAGGGGAGAGAAAAAATAGAGCCTTTCACTATAAGGATGAAGAAGTTCTGTCACTAGAGCCCACAGATACTGAAAGAAAAATGAGGGAATATTTTCAATAATCTCATGCCAATCATTTCAACAACTTAGACAACTTGCTTAAAGAAAACACTACTTGCGGGGCACCTGGGTGGCTTAGTCGGTTGGGTGTCCGACTTTCGCTTAGGTCATGATCTCGCAGTTCGTGGGTTCGAGCCCCGCGTCGGGCTCTGTGCTGACTGCCTGCTCAGAGCCTGGAGCCTGTTTCAATCTGTGACTCCCTCTCTCTCTGACCCTCCCCTGCTCATGCTGTCTCTCTCTCTCTCTCCTAGAAATAAATAAAACATTAAAAAAAAAAAAAGAAAACACTACTTGCTAAAACCAACACAAGAAATAAAATGATGAATATCCTTATATTTAGTGAAGATTTCTTTGAATTTCTTCCCATAAATAAAACTCTATTAAAATAAAAAAAAAATAGTTTCAAACCTACACAAAGTCTTCCAGAAAACAAAGGTGGAAGGAAAAGTTGCCGGTTCATTTTATGAAGCCAGCATGGTGCTTTTATCAAAATCTAACAAGGACAACACAAGAAATTTCAGATCAATATCACTCACGAACGTGTAAAAAATTTTTGATACACTGTTAGCAAATCAAATCTAATAATATAAAAAAGGATAAAATATGACTGAGCAGGCTTATTGATCCCTGGAATGCAAGGTTGGTCCAATATTCAAAAACTAACTAAGGTAATTTATCACTTTAATAGAATAAAGTAAACCATAGAATTACGCCAATAGATACAGAAAAAGCATTCTACAGAATTCAACACTCATGCATGATAAAAGCTCTTAGCAAAGTGGGAATATAAGAGAACTTCTTCAATCTGGTAGCGATATCTATGTAAAACATACCGCTAACATCAACCTTAATGTGGAAACACAAGGCCAGATGTCTGATCTTCCTATTGGACCCAGCCAGTGCAATTAGGTAAGAAAAAGAGATTTAAAACCATAAAAATTACAAAGATTGGAAATAAAAAGAAAAGCAGTAAGAAATGATATGATTGTTTATGTAAAAAATGCTAAGAAAACTACAAAAAAGCTACTAGAGTTTAGTAGTAATTGTGAATTCAGCAATGTTACAGGACACCAGGCCAACACAGAAAAAGTGTTTATAGTCCTATATACTAGCAATAAGGCAAAACTAAAATATAAAAAAACTATCATTTGCTATAAAAGCAAAATCACTAAAAACTATGCAAGACTTCTACACTGAAATCTCAAAACACTTTTCAGAAAAATTAAAGAAGACCTAAATAAAACCCCGTTCATTGACTGAAAGATTCAATATTGCTAAAATGTCAATTTTCCCCTGGTTGATCTATAGATTTAATGCCATCTCAACCAAAATCTCAGTGGTGTTTTTTTTTGAGGGGAAATTGGAGTTGGAATTGGCAAACTAATTCTAAAATGTATGTGGAAATGCAAAGAACCCAGAATAGCCAAAACAATTTTCGAAAAGAACAAAGTTGAAGAATTTACATTTCCGGATTTTAAGAAATATTGGTATTGATATCCAAATAGAAAAACAGACCAATGAAAGAGAACAGAGTATCCAGAAATAGACCCACTCATATATAGTCAATTTATTCTGACAAAAGCATGAAGATGATTCAACAGAGAAAGAAAAGTTTTTTTCAACACACGTTGCTAGACTACCTGGGTGTATATAAACAGTTAACTTCAGCCTTTACCTCATACCATACACAGAAATTAATTTGAGATGAGATGGAGCAGAGACCTAAATATCAAGCCAAAATGAAAGCTGAGAAAAAAATGTAGAAGAATCTCTTCATGACCTTGTGGTAGACAAATAATTAGGAGGCTACGAAAAGCATTAACATAAAAAGAAAACACTAATAAAACAAGTTTCATTAAAAATAAAAATTTTCTGGTCATCGGGGCGCCTGGGTGGCTCAGTCGGTTGAACGTCTGACTTTGGCTCAGGTCATGATCTCCAGGTCTGTGGGTTCGAGCCCTGCATCAGGCTCTGTGCTGACAGCTCAGAGTCTGGAGCCTGCTTCAGTTTCTGTGTTTCCCTCTCTCTCTTCCCCTCCCTTCCTTGTGCTCTGTTTCTCACTGATTCTCAAAAATAAATAAACATTAAAAATTTTTTTTTCTGGTCATCAAAAGACATCATTAAGAAAATGAGAAAGCAAGCCACAAAGATTAGGAGAAAATACTTATAATACATAAATCTGACAAATATATAAGTAACTCTTAAAAACTCAATAATAAAAAGACCAACAACCCAATTAAATATAGGCCAAATTTGAATAGATGCTGCTTAAAGGAAGATATACCAATAAGCACATGAAAAGACGATCAACACCATTAATCATCAGGAAATCAAGATTAAAAATACACAATGAAATCTCATTTCACCCCCTTTGGAAAAGCTAAAATTGAAAAGACTGACAATACCAAGTGTCAGAGAGGATATGGAACCTGGAAGGCTGTATATTGCCAGAGGGAGTGTAAACTGGTATAAAGACTTCATAAAAAATTTGTCAGTTTTCTATAAAATTAATCATACACATACTCCCAATCCCAGTTATTTACTCACAGAATTGAAACCATATGTCTATAAAAAGGCTTATATAATAATGTTTTTAGCAGCTTAATTCCTCAAGTCCCCAAACTGGAAACAACCCAAATATATATATGCAGATGAATGGATTAATAAATTATGATATATTTCTATAATGGAAATTCCTCAGCAGTAAAAAAAGGAATGCCATAACAGATAAATCCAAAATAATTACGCGGAACACAAGAAAAATCCACAAAAGGGTATAATCTGTATTATTCCATTTATATGAAGTATCTAGAAAAGAAAAAACTAAGACATGTTTTAGATAGAAATCAGTTTGTTCTGGGGATGAGGAGACTAATTGGAAAGGACAGAAGGTAACTTTGTCAAAACTCCATCGATAGATAGACTTAAATCTGTCTACTTCATTGCATGTAAATGACACTGTATGCAAATGACACTACAATAAATATCTTTGAAAAGATATATAGCAAAGCCCCTGCCTTCAAAGAACTCACAATTTAACAAAATGAAACAATACAAAGATGTGAAAAATCAAAGAATGACACAAAAGAGATTTCACATCAGTACACCTGGCCCCTGACTTACAATGGTTCCGCTTAACAATTTTTTGACTTTACGACGGTGCAAAAGCAAGATGCATTCAGTAGAAACCATACTTTTGAATTCTGAATTTTGATCTCTTCTCAGGCTAGTGACAGGTAGTAAGATTCCTGTGATGCTGGGCAGAGGCAGTGAGCTGCAGCACCGAGTCCACCCCTCGATCACAAAGGTATGAGCATTCTGTACTTATAGAACTGTGTTGTCTTTCACTTTCAGTACAGTATTCAGTAAATTATGTGATATAGTCAATACTTTATTATGAAATAAGCTTTGTGTTTGATGATCTTGCCCAACTGTGGCTAATGTAAGCGTCCTGAGCACACTGAAGGGCTGGGCTAAGTTAGGATGTCGCGTAGGTTAGGTGTAGTAAATGCATTTTCTATTTACAAGTGATATTTTCAACTATAACGATGGGTTTATAGGGACATGACCCTTTCATAAGTTGAGGAAGATCTGTACACGACCAACAGTCAACTGAGACTAGGAAGACGGGAAGAAGCTGCCTGTACATTAGCACGGACGGGAGAACCACAGGAAAGAACACTGAAGGATCTGAAGGGGCAGGAAGACGGAGGGAGGAAGGAGTGAGCAGAGGCACCTAGGGACAAAGCAGAAGCTAAACACAGGAGTCTTTCATATGTCCACTCACTGACCCTTCATATCAGGTCCATCCAATAGGGAGGAGTACAGTCTTATTTTACAGGATGAAGTTCAGAAAGATTAATGGCCCTGCCCAAGGCCACAGAGCTTATTCGATTAGAACTTGTGATAGGAGCTGGGCATGCATGACCCCAAAGCCTCTGCTCGGTCATTAGAGGGCATGTTTCTTGTGAGGACAGAATTTGCCAGACAGCCATGCGCAAGAAGCACATGTCGTAGGAAAAGCTCGGGTCCATGCCAAAAAGCGTCCTTTCTGAGTTCACATGTTTAGAACTTTGCTCTACAGGAGGGAATAAACAGCTGACTCCGCTCAGAGGGTTCTACTGCTGTTCATAAACCGTGAGAGTGTTTATGTCATGGGCAGAGTTCTCCAAGTGAATTATAGCCTTTTACGCACTGAGCACATACAATATTTTCAGAGGATAAAGAAACAGGGCGTCGAAGGAATGCTGCAGTTGACCTTTCTCTCTTTCTGTCCTTTCTCTCCAACTTTCTCCACCAATCTTAGGCCTATCCTGCAGGAGAATTCTCTGATTGTGTTTATCCATTACCTGCCTCTGTGACACAACCCAGGAAAGTTACTCACTTCAATTTAAGAAGAGAACTTGTAAACTATTTCTTCCTCCTAGCATGAGCGGCTGGCTTTCTCTTTTATTACATTTAAAATGAATCCATCTTCACTACAGTAGAAAGCAGATTTTTTTTTTTAACATTACTTCAGATGTTTTCTTCAGACTGGTGTTAACGTAAAGCAAATGTCTCTTGCATCTCTGAACCGATCTGTTAAGATAAACAGGCTTCACTTACGATATTCCTATACTGAAATCACAGGCTTGTGCTCTGCAACGCCTTAAAGACTCAATTCATGCTAAAATGTCTAGTTAAGACACACACACACACACACACACACTCTCACACACACACACACACACACACACACACAGCTTTGCCATGGAAACCACAAGGACACGTCTGGTTCAGACTCCGTAGCGCACACCACAAATAACAGCCCATCTTCTAAGGGCAGCTTTTTTATATACACAGGGAAAGCCCAGACAACTAAACAATCACAATACCTCAAACATAAAACTCACTTTTTAATCCCTTTCTTCAAGTCTATTTCAAGATCCCAAAGTCTCCATGATTGTTCTCAGGTACATTTGAGTATGTTTGTTGTTTTCCTTAAACAGAATTTCAGACTTGTACATCATGGATAAAAAGGGAAAATACAGGGAGAGAGGGCACCCTAAAGTTTCAGATAACAATTCTAGATTCCATATATGAGTCTGGGAAGGTGTGTGTTTTTACAGAAAACGGCCCTGTCATTATTTAACAGAGCCCAATCCTGATTAGGCGGCGGCTTTTTACTACAGAAAGTACAGGAGATGCCAGCAGGTACCCGGGGAGGATGTCGGGGAGCGGGGGCAAGAGTGACAAGTCCTAGTAATCGAGAACATTCTAGGTCTGGAAGGCCAGGTTTCGTCAGTACTTAAAACTGTCAGAAGTCTGGAATGATAAAGGCTTTGACCTCTCCTGCTGGGCTACAAATTCCATGAAGATGTGGACAACTTCCAATGTGTTTAACACTGTGTCCCCGGTATGGAGCTCATTGCCTGGAACATGGGAGATGTTCAATAAACACTGAACGAGTGAATGAAAAGGATGCTTAATACATATTCTTCATTTGTGTGATTCTATGAATTTCAGCACAGGTACGATCATATGGTTCAGAGTGAGTGATGAAGGTAATAACCACCTGCCACTCTAACCACGGATTTATTTTCGGAAACTATGATTTCGATCCACTGTTGCTTCAGTCTAGGAGGTCATGGTTCAAGAAGACTGGGGTTCCAGATACTAACGCCTTACCCACAAGGAACACCCAACATACTTCTACATTTACGTATTCCATACGACTTGAGAATGCTTTCCACAGATAGGTGCATGTGCAGTACTTAAATCTCCAAACTCTAGCTAACTTCAACCTCTATCGAATTTCCACTACTTCCACCCCTATGGACTGACTGTAAGAGTTCTAAGCTATTTGTGTAGCCATTTATTCAGCTGAGGAACACACAGGCCCTATTTTGGGCAATGGCTGTCGAGACGCAATGAGGTATATAATCACCTTGTTCCTTCAGAGGCATTACAGTTCCACGTGAAAAACTCAGTACTGGATCCATGTATTCACTACAGAAATCCTATTTGTTTACTGTCAGGTGAAATTTTCCATTAAAAAAAAAAAGTATGAAAGTAGTTGTTAATATTTTCATCACTGACATCATTTATCCACTACTCTAATTCCTATCTAGTACTTTTTCTTCAATCTAAATAGACAGGGAGATTTCAGAAACATCCTGGAACCCATTGAAAAAAGAAAAACAATCTATCTGATGAGGCTAGATAAGGGGTTGGCAAACTTCTTCTGTAAAGGGCCAAATGGCAAATACTTTTTTCTTCACAACTGATCTGTTGCAATTTCTCACTCTGCCATGTTGGCAAGAAAACAGCCATGCAAAATAAGTAAAGAAATGGGCGTGGCAATGTTTCAATAAAACTTTATTTACAGAAACAGGCACAGGATGGGATTTAGCCTGTAGGCAGTAGTTTGCCAACCCCTGGACTAGATAAACAAACTGCTCCTATTTACAGGAAATAGTAACGGATTCACTTACTTTGCTCTTTTGGCCATCTCGTTTCCATCCCATCTGGGGCTATATGGGTAATTTTTTTGGGCCTGGGAATAAAGCTGTCCACTGTTGGTAAAGTGATAGACGGACTGGAATGTGAGAGTCGGCTGGTCTCGAGGGAAAAACAGGGGCAGGTCGACTGCAAAGACAAAGGAAAGGAAAAAAGTTATGGTTTCAATGTATGGGTTAAACTTGAACGTTGGGTACAAGACTCTTTCTGAACTACAAACACCGTAGGAGGTTTAGGTAAAACATATGAAGAGAGGGACCAAGAAATACCAAGGTGCCTTCCCTGCCTTCAAGGAGTTTACGATCTAGGCACATGAATGAAAATCACACATAAATAAACTTAACCAATATGAGGCATGACGTGTGGGAGCTGCTATGAAATGGTCACAGGAGCTGGGCACTGCCAACCATGTGAATTCCTCCTATGGCGCTTACCTCGTCCAGTATTCCATGGAGGAGTTAGTGGATTATTTTTTTTAAAGTCTCTGTGAAATCATAAACTCTTCAAAGGTTGTGCAGTATCTTCCTCATCTAGAATTTGATGGAGGGGGTGGGACAGAGGCTGTCCTTAAAAAGTGGATTTGGAGTGGGGAGAAGGAGGGGCAGGTGATAATCTTTCTATTTTATAGGATATGGCCACTGGACTACCAGAAAAAATAAAGTTACCACTTTACTTCCAATCAAGCTGTGAATTCTGCTGCTCAGCAGTTTGAAACATTTCCAGATGTGTTACCACATATAGTTCCTACATCAGTGGGGGCTCCTTAATGGAAAGCAACAGGGACTAATCTGAACACTGCTTATGTCTACTGAGTGTTGCCTGATTCCAGTGTTTGCTGCTAACGAGCATTGTGCGCTTTGTCTGTTCATTTTAGGGTCCTTTAACTCCATTTTTAAAAATAAGAGGACTCCTTTTCAGTTTGAGGCAAAGTGACATTATAACCACAGACTGTATCAGCCGCACATTCCTCAAGGCATATAATGTGTATCTGTATGAGTGTTATCACTTCTAGGGCAAAGAACAGACAGGGACATTAACTTATGAAAATACAATGCTGAGAAACAATGTATTTAGCATTTCCTAGCTTTACAGGGTACTTTTATATACTTTATCTAATTTGATAGTTATAATTCCATGAAGCAGACATTATCTTTACCACATGCATTTAGCAGACAAACTTGAGATTCCAAGAGGTTTAACAACTTGCTCGTGCCCCCACTGGGTGGAGGCAGGGCTCAAATCTGGTCCCCTGGTGTAAATCCTGAGCTCTTTCTGCTGGGCCCCACTGCCTCCTGCTCTTAATGATACTGGCGCAAACTGCTCACAACACATTCATTGTGTCGTGGTTACAATTCTCTAAAGTCTCTACTGTGAGGAATGTATGCGATTCATCTCTTTGGCGACGTGAGGCAAAAACGTGAAAAGAAAACACACACTCGGTAGTTACACATCTGTAACCGTGCTGGGGTAGGGTGACATTTGACTTGGGCTAGGCCCTCTAAGCATCCAAAATGGTTTCAGGAAGGGAAAGTCAGGTCTGTAGCAAACTTTTTAAAAAATCCAGAAAACAAGAAACAACAACAAAAAAAACCTGTCCAGTGTTTTAGACCACTTCATATATTTGACTCTGACTCAGGGCTGCAGGGGGTTTCTGCATATGAATCACCATAACCCAAGAAAAGTGGCAAGACTTTGAATGTCCACTCGTTAGTCACATTTTCCATGGGCCTCGGTGTGGTGCCAGCACATGCCTGTTTGTGCCAAAGCAGAGATTTAGTAACATATAGGAAACAATGAAAAATAGGAAAAACTATAACTCAAATTATAAATCATTCGATTCAGAAAGCCCTCTGGAGTCCCTTTACAAAGCAGGATTAGCAACATCTTCAGTCATTCTGAATAAATATTGCTTTCTAAAATTAAGTTTATATCTTTTCTGATTACTCATTTCATCTCCTCTAATTTTAGAAAGCATGCCTATTTACACATAGTTTAATTTGGCTTCCATTGTTTATATTACATACACGTTTCCAAGTATAAAATGAGATTCACATTAACCCCCAAAGCAAGCATCAATAGCCCCGGTGAAAAGCATTTAACATGGGTGAACTTCCCTTTAAAAATGCACTAATTTTGAATAACAGAATTCAATGGCAATAATTTACCAATTTAAAGTAAGTACAGTCAGATTTGGTATCAAAGTAATACAGAGAATACCACAGGCTTTAGGACTGTCAAGCTATCAGCTTTTCTGGGCTTCAGAATACGTTACATTTTTTGTTCCTGTTATTTTGTTTGGTAGAAAATGAGTTGCTGGTATTCTGACATGCTGAAAAATGATTTTCCTACCCAGTTCTGAACCATCCACTTTGACCCCCTAAAAGCCCAATTAAGATCAGAAACAATTCAAAATGTGAATGTAAATTTATTTCCCCAGGCAAGTAAACTGTTCTGATTAAAGAAAAAAAAAATTGCCAGCCAGCTATATGCTAAAATGTACTGTGATCCCAGAAAAAAACAACACTGATTGCATGATTATTTCTCTATGGAATTTTTTTCTAAAAAAGTACAGTTGAAGCCAATATTAAAATTTAAACACAGCAGCTAGATGATCAGTGAAGCAGGAATGGTCACAGCACTTGAGAAATAAAATTGATAATCCACATGTGAGAAAATAAAATTCACAAAATATAATTATCTTGCTCAATCTGACTAAACTGTACCCTGCTTGTATCGGTCAGGAGTCAATAAAAGGACGGATTCTTTGAAAATGTTTTATGCATAGGAAGGAGTTAATAACTAAAATATTTATGAGAAATACTTTGCATTTTTCTTGTAAGAATGTTTTGAATGGTAGAAATTAGTCAGAATTTTTAAAAAGTTTGTTTTCCTTATCTCCAAATATTTTTGTCACTTAACACTTGCGTATAGGCTAACTCATGATTTTAAAAAAGATTTTATGTTTAAATAAACCTCACACCCAACGAGAGGCTTGAACTCACAACCCTGAGATCAAGAGTCACATGCCCTACTGACTGAGCCAGGCAGGCACCCCTCACTCATGATTTTCTGACGCAGAGTAAAAGACTGACTTTTTAAGGCCTTCAAACAGCTAACCTGCTCTGAAGGTACTTCCAGGGCGCTACGCAGTTTGGGCTCATACTAGCTATATCCAAATTGAATATTTTAACCTCTGGCTTCCTTTGAACCCAACGCACCTACTGGCTCAAGTTTGAGTCCCAGGGCAGAACCACTCCATTTGGTTCAGTTACTCACCATCAGTATTAGTTTGATGATTGCTGCCTATTGCTTTCTGCCTGTATACAGAGACTGGATTTTGGTCACCTCTCTATCCATGGAAGGGATGACCCTCGCTTGTTCAGTATCATTTCAATAATCACCTTCCAGAGCATTACTTTCTTCAAGAACTTGTTGAAACAAGTCACTGCTAAACACTTCCAATTCGGTACAACCTAGGCATTCACAGGGCACCCCCTGCCACAGCACAGTAAGGCACCATGAGGCGCTGTACCAGTTGCTTCATGCTGGATCATCGCTGCCATGATGAGCTCCACTGGGCACAGCCCAGAGCTAGTGGTGCTCTCCGAGCACCCGGCAGCCATGAGGCTTGGAGAGGGAGCTGAATATGCACCAGCAAACTTTGCTGCCTCTCTTCAAACCATGCTGGGGTTCAGATGGGACAGATGCAGTTTCACTTTGTCTAGCAAACAAGGGTAAGTGTCCCCAAATGCTCACACATAAGACGAATTCACTAGAGTTGGATCTAAATTCCTAAGATTCTCTAGAAATCTGTCACTTCTCCAAAGACCTCAATGATGGAAGAATGACCCTGAATGGCCAAAGCGATGCCACACTATGTATATGATCCATAGGACAGCTGCCAGATACTCAGAACATTTCCAGCATAGTTCTAACAAGTTTGACTATATGGCTTTCCAGATAAAAAGTCTAATTACGGCAAGATTAGGACAAGGTATATTAACAGCAAGTAATGATAACTAGCAGTCTGGCACAAAGGAGGGAGAGAGAATAATAAACATAAGCGGACTTAGGAAATCAAAAATAATCCCAGCCCGGGGCCATTCAGTGTAGAACAAAAAGCCAAATCATCCCTCAAGCTATTACCATACTGTAAGTGATATTCACTCCCCATCCTGGTAACCTGGCAGACACTCCCGGGTCCCTACCAACAGCCATTCTCCACGGGCAGAGCCCTCCTCATAGTCCAGAGTCCAGAAGTGCTGGGTATTTGCTCTCTCAGCCTTCCATGAGACCAAGGCGTAGAAATGTGACTCAGTCCTGCCAATGAGACTCGAGGGGAAGTCAGCAAGGGGTCTTCTGAGAAGTATTTTCCTTTCTGAGTAAAGACACGTGTAAGGAGAAGCTTCCATTTCATTCGTGTCTACATCTTATCATGTGAGATCTTGAGGCTTGGAGCTGTGCACTCACCTTGTGACCATAAGGGGAAAGTCAGCCTGGCAACACTGAGCTGTTGAATTCATCAGCCCTGGAATGTCCAGCTCTGGATTCCTTGCTATGTGAGACCGTTACAAGTCCTAACGGCTTAAACTTCTTTGAATCAGGTCTCCTCAGACTTGCACTCAAAGGCATCTAAAGAAATGTTATTTCTTGCAGCTTCTGTTCAAGAAGGCAGGCTAATTGAATAACCAAGCATGGTTGAAAACATTCAAGGCACATAAATAGGAAAGTTTTAGTTGTCAGGAAAATTCAGTTATGTGGGACAGTTCAATCCTTGAAAATGCCAAACAAATGAGGGGTTAACCATAATTGCTTCTCTGGAAGTCACATCATCAGATATTTTCATCCTTATTCACAAGTCAGCCATTACTTCATTTCTCCAAACCTTCCCAACGCTGTAGTGCTGTGTTCTTGGGTTAGTAGGGGAGATAGTCATGCCTTGGCTTCCCGGTGGTTACAGTCACGTTTCCATTTTCAGTCCTCAGCAGACTCTCCAGTTCCTAGAAGCTTTATTAGCAGAGTTTTGTTTTGTTTTGTTTGTTTGTTTTTTATTAGCAGAGTTTTAACCCCACGTTGACTTGCTGTAAACTCCCCCTCCAGCGATGACTCCATTTGAGGTCAACTCGTCCTAAAAGCAGTCTGTTCACATCTCATTCTCAGGCTGCCGCCACGGTAAGCACACTAACCACATAGGGAAGGCTGCCATTTATTAACTGACCACCCCTTACTTATACTATCTTACTACCTACACACTAAAACCCTGAGACACATGGATTCCAACCACTAGAAAGTGAAACACCACATATCCAAAGTACTTGCCTCTGAGAAATATAAAAGAAAAGTTTTCCAATTCAGAAGCATCCCCCTACTCAAGGCATTAAAAATCGAATGGTATCTCCTTTTGCCATCCTTGCCTTACATTTAACTGACAGGGGGGGCTAAATATCAACGAGATTTTGTTGAACGGCCTTCAAATTTTCATTTGTGAGATTTGATCAGGTAGACAGATTACTTGCGGGGTTTTACTATTACCAAAATAAAGCCTGAAGATGCTTGAATTTTGCTGTGAATTCTAAACATCCTAAGATGGTGGGGGATGGTGTGGTATGGTGAAAACAGCACAGCCGTTGAAGTCTATAAAAACGGGTTTAATTCCTAGCCCCACCATTTATTAGTGGTGAGGCCATAGGCAAAATATTTTAGCTCTATAAATCCTGATGTTCTCATCTGCAAAATGAGGATACTTCTTAGCTCAGCACTGCTGACAGGACTGGACAAAAACAGAGCAGGTAATAAATAAATATGAATTCCCTTCCCCTTCCCTCTTTGTTCTGTTTTCAATCTGCTTTATACACTGTCCCGTATATGTGAAATTTCTAACTGTAGCAAAAATGTTCACAGTGCTTAAGCTTTAACTATTTTGATGGGACTTTCTAAACTTTCTATGTGCCTTCAAATCTCAGTATATAGTATACTGGAAATTGTTTCGCCTTTTCTTGATGACAGAAAACACAAAAAAACCATTACACATGACGGCCTTCAGTGTTAAGAAAGACTTAGCTTGCCCATTCCCAATGCCTCCTACATAAGGGCCACGCCTCCTAAACTGTCCACTGGTAAGAGGTGATGTGCTCTTAAAGCAGCACACTGAGGGCCCCAGGACTACTGGGCTATGACATGCTGTTTGCCTCTTGATGACAAACTTTCTCTACTTTGTTTCCTTTTTCCTCCTTTGCCACTTCTCATCAAGGCCAACTCTTAATGCCCTCTCTCTTTCTTCTCTCTTCTTTTTGTCTACTTCATTCCACATGTGTGTCAGCCTCTGAAAAGTCGGGTCCAGCTGACTATCCGTCTTGAGACCAGAACTCGGGGCAGGGGCTGCACTAACGGGAGGCGATGTGGTGTGGAGCCCCAGGGTGCCTTCCTCCAGCACTGCTCCGTGAGCAACTCCTCCTCCTTTTATTTCTGTGTGTCTGTTTCCCTCCAGGTTTACAGCGGTCCCGGATAGCTGGAGTTACAGGAAACCTGGTCTCCGCTTATATTTTGTTTAGCATTTGCTTTTGAGGTACTTTATAGATACAGATACAGATATAGATACAGATGAATCATTCCAACACCCAGTGAGACAGTCACATAAAACTGTAAGAAGAACCTCAAGATGAAAGGGATGTCATAGCACTGGCCGTTGAAGAGCCGGGCTCTCTCACCTGCCCACACAGACGAGCCCAGACGTAAGAGAGTAGGCTTCTCCTCCCATGAGATCAGATCGGAACTGGAAGTCAGCATCGGCGTCGCCATGGAATCAACAGTGTGCAGCTACGTGAGCCCTACCTCAGACCTCTCATTTTCGAAAATGCACCTTACATGATTCTGATAGGTCCCCCCAGGACGGAATCGCTCAGACTGTGAGCTCCTGATCCCTGATGCGGGCCAGGGATTAGTTAGCTCAGCATTCCTAGTATTTGGAATAGTTTGTGACACAGGAGAGACTCTTAGTAGATGCTTGTTGAACTAAAGGAAGGGGGCATGTGAGGGAGCTGCAAAATAAAACCTCAAGGAGATCCCATTTCATACCCATTAGATGGATGAAAATTTTAAAACCCAGCAATGCTCAAGTGTTGTCAGGGTGGGGGGAATTCTCATTCACTGATGAGCATGTAAATTTCTATAATTTCTTGTACAATCAAAGTGAAGATGTACATACCTCAAAACTCAGCAATTCCACTCCTCAAATACTACTATCACATGTGCATAAGAAGGCACATTAGGTGAAAGTCTGCAATAGTATTCTTTGTGATAACAAAAACTGGAAACATCTGAAGTGTCCACCAACATAAGATTAGATCGACACATTATTGTATGTTCTTCAATGGAATATGCTCTAGCATTTATATTCAATTCAAAAAAGTATTTCCTTGGGGGCGCCTGGGTGGCTTCAGCATCTGACTTCGGCTCAGGTCATGATCTCGCGGTTTGTAAGTTTGAGCCCTGCGTCTGGCTCTGTGCTGACCAAGCTCAGAGCCTGGAGCCTGCTTCGGAGTCTGCATCTCCCTCTCTCTCTGCCCCTCCCTGCTTGCACTCTGTCTCTGTTTGTCTCTCTCTGTCTCTCTTTCTCTCTCTCTCAGAAATGAACATTAAAAAAACAAAAGCATTTCCTCAGGACTGGCTCCTTGTTTGATCCCTCAAGTAGCTCTTGCTTCTGTGACATTGTCCAAGTCCCACCTTCTTGCAGGAAGCCCTTCTTGCCTACTCCATCCCTCAGTGATTTCTCCATCCTCCATGGCCATGTAATCCAGTTGTAGCTGGATTGTTAATAATTCAGTGTACTTGTTATTTAATATCCTCCACATGTGTAACACTGGGCTGGACACAATAGTTAGTTGATATATAACCAGTGACTGGCATAGATCATAAAAGTGAGGAAATGTTGATTGCACTAGATGTATAAAAAGGGAACATGTTTTTATGAGATGCAGAAAGAAATCAAGCAGCAAGGAACACCAAAAGCAGCATTTAATACTGCTTTAACTTTTTTTTCAATTTTTTAAAATGTTTATTTAATTTTGAGAGAGAGAGAGAGAGAAGAGGGGAGGGGCCGGGGGGAGGGTGCGGCACAGAGTATGTGAAGCAGGCTCTGCGCTGATAGCAGGGAGCCTGATGTGGGGCTTAAACTCAAGAACTGCAACTGAGCCACCCAGGCGTCCCTATTTTAACTTCTATTTTTAAAAGAACTTAGTCACAATAAATAAATTCCTGGCCTGGGAGGATTAAAAATGAAACCTGGCTAACTTAGGGAAGAATATGATGAAAAGAATCCTTAAATAAGTTAAAATGTATTCAAATACAAAGGTGCTGGCACTTAAAACCTAAGCAACGTCTTTGAAGATATTTTAATTTTAAAGAATTTTAATTTTAAAATTAATTTTAAAGAAATTTTTAAACTTTTTAATGTTTATTTTTGAGAGAGAGAGAGAGAGAGAGAGAGAGTGAGTGCGTGTGCAAGAGAGGGAGGGTCAGAGAGAGAGGGAGACACAAAATCCTGATGCGGGGCTTGAATTCATAAACCGTGAGCATGACTGAGCTGAAGTTGGACGCTTAACTGACTGAGCCACCCAGGCACCCCTGTAAGATTTTAATTTTAAAAACTCATGGACAATGTACCAAATGTAGATGATTAGAAGAAAAAGGATACGTTTAAAATAGTTAAAGTAGAGGGATAACACTGGTCAGTTTGAATTCCAGTCTGGAAAAATCGGAACGTGATGCCAGGTACGAATCTTCAAGTACTGTGACTGCACCACAGCGGATGACTCACACAGTCTTCTGGGGGTAAAAGTCTGAAGCTAATCTCATGTTATTTTATTATTTTTTTAAAGTTTATTTTGAGAGAGAGAAAGCGAGAGACAGTACGGGGGAAGGGCAGAGAGAGAGGGAGAATCCCAAGCAGGCTAGGCGCTGTGAGCACGGAGCCCAACCCAGGGCTCAAACCCAGGAACCGTGAGATCATGACCTGAACCAAAATCAAGCGTCAGATGCTCAAATGACTGAGTCACCCACGCGCCCCTAATCTCGTTTTATTAAAGGATCTAGTTCAATGAGCTTTATACTCTAGAGAAAACAGCAACAAATAAAATGTGACCGGCATTTCTGGAGCATCTGCTGTGCGCTGCCTCTGGGAGGCCATGGTGACCAAAGCTGGGTCCTCCTTGGACAGCGGCAGCATGGGCTTGACTCTCACTGTTCTTGGGAAGGGAGATGGTGATGGGGGCTATTCACCATGGGGTATGTGGTGGAAAGAGGATCTCTATTCCAGAAGGCTTATTAGATGGGGAGGGCCTCAAAAGACAAGTGGGATTCTGACAGGCATGGGGATTCTGACTGGGAGGGGGAAGTGAGGGGATTCCAGGCAGAGGGAACAGTGTTGAGCAGTCAGAACACAGAAGAGTGAGGGAATGAGGGGTGCTCAGGGTAAAGGAAGACAGGTCTGGAGAATAGCACGCTGGTGCAGAGGGGCTGTGGATCAAGACAGCAAACTGTGGAGAGTTGTGAATACAAAGCAAAGAAGTGTGGACACTTTTCTATGATCAGTGTTAGCCTTGAACATTCCTAGGGGAAATATCCCATGCCATCCATTCCAGTGGGTCAGAAGTTTTCCTATAACTTAAATACCCCCAGCATAGGGGCACCTGGGTGGCTCAGTTGGTTAGGCATTCGACTTTGGCTTGGGTCATGATTTGATGGTTCATGAGTTCAAGCCCCATGTCAGGCTCCATGCTGACAGCTCAGAGCCTGGAGCCTGCTTCGAATTCTGTGTCTCCTTCTTTCTCTGCCCTCCCCTGCTCACACTCTGTCTCTCTCTCAAAAATAAATATTTAAAAAAAATAATAAATACCCCCAGCATAGTATGAATCCTCCAGAATGGAGAGTATAATACACAAATCAATAATAATTTTTTTTTATTACTAGAAGAGAGTGTTCATGCACTCCTCAGCATGGGGATAGATTCCTCTCTATAAAACCTCTCTTGAGACTTACTTGTGTATCCCTTATAGTCACAGGAGGCTCTGAAGGAAAAGCCTGAGGGCGATGGGCTGTTGGCCATTTATGGGAGTCCTCCATTTTCTCTCAAACAATCCTGACCTCCTATATGGACAATCCATACAGGAGGGCCTGAGATTTGGGACTGGATTTAAGAATGGGATGGGAATAGTTTAAGTCAAATATCTGACAGTGCTTGGAAACCACGCGCTTCAAGAGTGACTGTGCTTCCTCGTAAGAGGGGGTAGCTCAGGCCGCCATGTCATTCTGCTCTACAGAAACCTCCACTAGCCTCTTTCCATTTGTGTATTGCACTTTCCAAGCATTCTCCACTACAGATTTATATTGTGCTAGGATGTTAGCATTACGGGAAAACGTCTGACCCACTAGATTTGGTGCTATGGGGTATTTTTCATGGAAATGTCTGAACGCAAGCCACTGGATTCTTTGGTTGTTTTAGGGTCAGCTCTGTCTGGTGAGATGAACAGGAAATAGTTTGTCTAGGTGAAGTTGAACGTTCAGGTGAAGAAGGCACCTGCTCTGTACACGGCAAACTAGGCTCCACTTAGTAGCTGTACAATTTTGGCATATTAACTGGTCCCTCTGAGCCTCTCTCCTTACCCACCAAACAAGAAAAACTCTAACCTCTGGGTTGGAAATGAAGCATGCAGTACAGTAGCTGGCACCTAGGTCGTGTCTGATAAACACTACAGGCCGGAGCCTAAAAGGAACCAAGAACAGGATGAGGCACTGGAGAGTATGTGATCTTTGGAATGTGACAGATCTGGGCTTGATTTCTACTTTCCCAGTTACCACATGGGTGACCTCAGGCAATTTTCTGAACCCCCTGAGCCTAGGTTTCCTAATCTTTAAAATGGGATAATACCTACCTTGCAAGGCTTTTGAGTGGTTTACATGATATAATGAATATATACAGAATGCTTGCCACATAGAAGACATCCATAAATGAGACCTATGATTACTCACTTTTTCCTCAGAAGCAATTAAAAAAACACAAACAAGCCTGAGTCTATATAATTTCTTTTTCCAACTGGACTTTCAGCTGAGAAAATATGACCCACAGATTAAAAGCAGCCAAGTTCTTTCAGGTAAGCTTCCAACTTAGTTCTGCCCCTATTTCTATTTGAGGCAAATTTGGGAGTCCTTAGGAACTCTTCACTTTGAATTCCACAATCTCCTTCCTTTCACATAAAAAAAAAAAATAAATCTGGAGACTCTAAGGTCAAATGGGGTTTTGTAGCAAAAGTTGACCGCGGACCAGAGAACAGCTGAAGAGGGAAGAAGCCTGGAGAAAACTTGGCCAGACGGTTTTCTTTTGTGTTTGGATACTGTGATACTCTTTATTCTCATAGGTGCTTCCTGTAAGTTAAAGGCTTTTTTTTCTTTCTTTTTTTCTTATTTTTGCTAAACTATTTATTCATGAGTGGTTTTGCTCTTTGGAGAAAAGAGAGAGAGAGAGAGAGACCAGAAATACAATCAGTCTTCATAAATTTAGAGATTACTATTTGGTCTGTGAATTTCCATGTCTTTGTTCAGTGGTTACCGTTTTGGGGACTGCGCCTAGGTCGTTATTTCTTCTGTGAGAATTGGTGGGGGAGAGAGTTGGGGAACGGAAACAAGTTCTTCCTTGACAGCAGCTCTCATTAGGAACTTCATCTGAGAAGAAGGTATGAGCACCACCAACTAAAATGATGTTTTTAAATGGTCATATTCTCCTGTCTAATGAACTCAAAGAGAGTGACTGTGTGAACAGAGGTGATCATCTGGAGGAAAGACCTCAAGTGAGTTGCTTGGCCTGTACGGTCAAATTGAAAGGAATTCGGTAATTTTCAAGTAAAGGTACTGGAGCGGTGTTACCTGAGACAAGCATATTCACACTCAAACTGAGGGTTTATTCTTGGAGGCTCCAAAACTCTTCTTTTTTACCGATTTGACAGAAATCTTTCTAAAGTAGACTTCACATTTATTTCTCTCATATCTCTTTCTAAATGACTCAAAGTGAAAATTACAAATACTAACTCTTAGAGTGGACCGTATATACCGCCATGGCATCAGGCGCGGGCACGCCAGCCCCTGCTCTAATCGTCTGGTATCTGCTGTCTGCATTTCTTGGTTCCCGCCACCCCTACCTCCCAGCTCGGGCTATCTGATTGGTACATGTATATGCTACTGACCATCTACGGGCAGTAGGCTGCTAGGGACTTGGGAATGACCACGCCAGCTCATTAAAAGGGATAAGAGCCAGGCTCTTTGTGAGTAAAATACACAGACTTTGTGACCCCTCTTTAGCCAACTCCCTTCCTCTCAGCTATGTTTTGACAGGTGTGCTCACAGGGTAGAGCTGAGCTGAAGAGAGGTGATATATTTACTCTGAAACCTCCGTGTCTTGTCAAATAGAGGACACAGTCATTAAACAACAGTACAGACAAGGGTCTTGGAAATCATCTACACAGGTGGTAAGTGAGCAGCCTGTGGTGCAGAGGGGTGAACTGCTGGAGCAGCGCACTGAGGATGGACCCCACATTGGACCCCACATCCAGTGAGTCACGCTGTACCATGTGTGCCACTCCTAGCCTGGCAAATCTCCCGGCAGGAGTCAAGTGACTACAGCTACCACAGGGGCTTTTACAGTAGTTAAGACTGGGTTCTTCATTACCCCAGCTTGGAAAAATCTCTTGCTACAGACAACAGTTAGGCGTAGGCAGTTTTTTGTTTTTGTGGTGGTTTTTTGTTTTGTGTCTCATTCTAATAAATATATATATATTAAAATTTTTTAATGTTTATTTTTGAGAGAGAGAGAGAGAGTGAGAGTGGGAGAGGGGCAGAGACAGAGGGAGACATAGAACTCGAAGCAGGCTCCAGGCTCTGATCTGTCAGCACAGAACCCGACGTGGAGCTCGAACCCACAAACAGTGAGATCATAACTTGAACCGAAGTTGGATGCTTAACCGACTGAGCCACCCTAGGTGCCCCTAAATCTACATTTATGCTAAGAAACAGGAAGGAAATCAACATTTATTGAATGTCTACAATGTGCTGGGTACTTTGTGCCACATGATTCTCTCTTGCCCCTAGTCCCTACGGAGCAGGCCTGTCCCTGGGCAAGCCCGAGAACTTATTTGCAGCCATGAAGAAGACGGGCTGCTCCCAGCCCGTCCGGGTCTGGAGTCCATGTTCCTTCCACTGCAAGGGCTACAAATTATATTTACTGCTTGTTTCTGAAATTCTGGAAGGAGTTTCTCCTCGGGGGCATTATGGCTCATCTGCCACCTCAGCCAGGGGCTGCTATGCGCAAACAAGCTCTCCGGCCAGTGATCAAGAAAGTGTGCAAGAAAGGGAGAAGAGAGCCTGGCAGCATGCACAGTTACTCCAGACCTGGAGGAGGAAGAGGAGGCGTGTGTCTTTCAGATCTTAAAAGTTATGCTCAAGGGTACAATGATCTCAGACTTTCACGGATTTTTATTTTTGATGTTTCAATTTCCTTGTTTTCTTCCTTTTGATTGGGAAAGTATTTTATGTTCATATCTATGGGGTTTTAATGGCACTTGACATTGTTACTTATTTCTGTTCTTCTCCCACGGTTTCCATAACACTGTATTGATCTGCTACTTCCTTTCCTTTTAAAATGTTTACTGCCTTTTCTCTATCTGCTTAATAGCCCCTCATTCCCAAAGTTCAACTGAGGGGCTTGTTAACCCTGAAGGCGTGGCCCTCAGTTTTCCGCCTTTAGAAAGTTCCAGAAAAGTCTCATCCATCCATACCCTCTGATGACTTCAAAGTCTCCATATCCTTCCCTGACAGCTCACTGCATTTCAGTCTGATAATTCCTGACGCCTGCTGAATGTCGTAACAGAAGTTTTATGGCTTAAATATGTTTTCACATACACCGTCTCACGTGTACTTTTCAAGCTGGGCATATAACTCCTTTTATAGGTCAGAACGTGGCCACGCAGAAACAGAGAGCTGTCTGGGAAGTTTAGAATTACAGTTATAGGACAGAGCTGGACCTCAAATATGGGCCTTCAGATTTTGAACCCAGTGGTCCTGAAGCCATCAGGATGTTCTGCTATCCACGGGGGAAGAATCATACCACACGTCTGAAAAGAAAGCCCCTGCCTACTCCCCATTCACTCACATCCAGGTTGGGTCTAATATTCTGCCAATATCCCATCACCCGAGACTCTTTATTCTGTTCCCATGTCTGGAGAGCCTCGCTGTGGACAGCGTATCATGTAGAGGACTGTGCACAAGGCGCTGTGCTATCAGAGGGGCGGGGGGGGGGGGAGGGCTGGGGGCCATGTCTACTCCCACCGTGGATAAACACAAGTGGGGATATATGTATATTAAAAAACAGCACCCTACTTTACACAGCTGAATACACTTTGTATTGAGCCTGCCACGCCCACCATTTTAGGTCTGCTGCAAATACTAATCATTCACACCTAAAGTAACTCAGTATGCTTTCTCTGCCTCAGGAACTGCTTTTCTGCCTGTCCTATGCTGCGACGCCAGCTTAATTACCCTAATTCCACCCCTTGTTCTAGCCCATGGGGACAAACCAAGGTCTCTTGGATAAAAACAGAATTTTTTTTTTCTTTTTCTTTTTTCTTTTTTTTCTTTTTTTTTTCATTTTCTTTTTTTTCTTTTTTTTCCCTAATAGTTTATTGTCAAATTAGTTTCCACATAACACTCAGTGCTCATCCCCACAAGTGCCCTCCTCCATGCCCATCCCCCCTCCCCCCCAATTCCATCAGTCCTCAGTTTTTGTCAGCATTCAAGAGTCTCTCTTGAAGTTTGCTTCTCTCCATTTCCCCCACCATTTCCCCCTTCTTCTCCCCCTTGTTACTCCGTCAAGTTCTTCCTAATCCTCCTATACGTGCAAACATATGGTATTTGTCCTTCTCTGCCTGACTTATTTCGCTCAGCATAACACCCTCAAGGTCTATCCATGTTGCTACACATGGCCAGATTTCATTGTTTCTCATTGCCATTTAGTATTCCATGGTATAGATAAACCACATCTTCTTGATCCATTCGTCCGTTGATGGACACTTAGTCTCTTTCCATGTTTTTGCTATTGTTGAGAGTGCTGCTATGAACATTGGGGTACATGTGCTCCTATGCATCAGCATTTCTGTATCCTTTGGGTAAATTCCTAGCAGTGCTATTGCTGGGCCATCGGGGAGTTCTATTGTTAGTTTCCTTAGGAATCTCCACACTGTTTTCCAGAGGGGCTGTACCAAAAAACAGAATTTTTGAATGCTACCGGGGGCAGCTCAGATGAGGCCTATCTAGCTTTTCCTGTTAAAGAAGGGGTGGTCCAGCCAGCAGCTTCTGGTTAAAACACTGAGACTTGAACATAAAAGGTGAAGTTCATATACACAGAGCATTTAAGGACAGATGAAAAGAATCAGATAGGAATAAAAAAGAGAGGGAAGTTCCAAAGAGCTTTAGAATAAAGTACCTTAAATCTGGTCACACCTCAGCAGAGCCTGACTTGGGCTCAGTATTTAACCCCTTCTAATTTAGCCTGCCTGCTGTGCTTACAATAAAATAGCTATTCTTAGCTGCTCCCCTCTTATTCATGACCCCTTACCAATACTCTGTGTCATGGAAAATGCTCTGTTCCTATAAGCCAAATGGTTCACTTGAGGTATATCATTAATTGGCTCCATGGAAAAACAGGTTTGGTTCTTTAAATGTTCAACTTACTAAGTTATCACTCAACCAACCTTAGCTCTGGAAAAATGAAATGGAAGTCTGCGAAGGAGCAGGCACCAATATGGCCTCGGAGGAGAGGTGTGGGAATCCCAGGTCTAGAGGAATGCTGTGACAAGTGGTTGTCATATCTCATGTGCGTGTGTGCACACACGCACACACACACTGCTAAGTTTACACCTTTGTGTATATGTGTGTATTTGGTTTAAGCAGCAGGGCGATTCAAGACTTGTACAAAAAGAGGAGAGAGCTGCTTGTCTGAATCTCAGAGACAGTGACCATGAGCATTCCTGACTCTAGGACTGGTCCTGGCCAGGGAGAGTTAAGGCATCTTTTAGCAGAGTACTGCCTATGGTGTTTTTATGATTTAAAAAATTGGGGCGCCTGGGTGGCTGAGTCGGTTGAGCGTCTGACTTCGGCTCAGGTCATCATCTCATGGTTCGTGGGTTTCAGCCCCGCGTCGGGCTCTGTACTGACAGCCAGCTCAGAGCCTGGAACCTGTTTCAGATTCTGTGTCTCCCTCTTTCTCTGACCCTCCCCTGCTCTCTTTCTCTTTCTCAGATAAATAAAACATTTAAATTTTTTTTTTTAAATCAGTTATGATTTGGTAAGAGAACAGGACCAAATGCATTATTATTAGTCAGATAAGGAAAGAGTATGTGAGTTTGAACACTGACTTATCAAGCCTCTGAGGTGCCCTGACTAATTCCTGTGCTAAGGGAAGGGGATTTCGAGGCCCTTCCCTCTGCCCTAGAAAGTGCATCAGTGGGAAAGGTCAGTAAACCAAGTATCACGATACAAAGTGAGAAGTCTGAAGGAGGAGGTTGCCTTACATGGTCTGGGGTTCAGATGAAGAGACTCTAGACTGACTATCTGCTACTCAGGCTTTGTTTTCTTTTTGTCTCAAAACGTGCCATCTTACTTTAGCAGATAAGAAAAAGTAGATCATGAGATCGATGGCTTTGCTTTGCTGACATGCATCCCTGCTGAATTGTCCGGAGGATTCTGGTGGACTAAACCTTAGGTCCAAGGACAACTTGACTTTGCCTCCCAAGCTGCCCGTTCACCTGGCCGTGGCAGAGAAAGCAAGGTGCAAACCCCACAGTGGCTCTGAGGGGCCACTTGGGCGGGAGAGTGAGTGGCCCCAGCTCAGTGTATTACTCGTCTCTATACTTTGCTCATGAGGGGTTGGACTCTATGGCCAAGAAATACCGTGGTTAAACAGGCCGTGCTGGTCAGGACCTGCGGGACCAGAGCAGGGTGACAGGCCACGGGGCCTAATCTGAAGAGCGGGTGTTTCTCCATCAGGGCTCAGGCTGAGGTAGGAACACTATAGAGGATTCCTGTGCTGCGCAAATTTGCTGAGATGAATGACCCGTTTTATTTTGTTTTCATTTCCAGTACGTCGCTGATAAAATAAAACTGAGTAACTGAAAAAACAATGATGTGTTGGGATGTCACAGCAATGTCAAGCTGCTGTACAAGTTTGTAAACGTTTCCTCTCAATTTCTCTGTGTCTCTTTGCAGTCAGGTCAAAAGAGACAGTCCACAGCCCACACTTTGAGCCTCTGGAGGTCTCGTGGCACACGTGTGCTACCCGCCCACGGGGCAAGCTGGCCACCAGGCTAACCGTGGCTCCCTGAGGGGCTGTCCGAACGGTGACGAGTTGTCTACCACACCTTTCCGTGCAGCTGGAGCTGGCCCTGTGCAGACCTTAGATACCTCTTTTCTCCTCTCTAGCTGACCAGTCCCTTTCAGTAAGGCTCATCTTCTGTTAAAAAAACACCTGTCCTCATGACTCTGCCTAATGCCCTCTGTCACCTCTTAGGACAAACAGTGTGTACCACACCTTCTGCTTCTGCTGCAGGAGTCACCTTCTCACTTCCTCTCAGAACGTTACTGCCACCTCCTATCTCAAGTGAAACCTGGCTTTCTCTCATGGCCACCGCCTGAGTAGAAGCCACTTGTTTTCCCAGACCTGCCTATACCCTCAAGCCTCACATCTGAGAAAAGCATCCCCATTCGAAGCTCCTACCATTTGGCTGCATGGCCTATGTCGATCCCCTTTGCTATCACCTACTCAGGCTCCTGGTTACATATAAATGCTCTTGAGAACATCTACTCCTGCTCCAGGACTCCTCTCCATTCTGACCTCCGTAATCACGCAGTGTAACTTCATCATGTACAAGGAGGGGCAACCCACCCAGCACCCACTTCCCTGGGGCCACACCCTGAAGCTTCTCATCATCTATTTGTGCTCTAGTCACAAAATTGTAACTTCTGAAACCCTCGTCTCTGACCCAATTTAAAAACGTATTGATTCAGAGACAGCTGTGTGCTGATTAGAGGCCAGGTATTGTCAGGCACTAGTTATAGAGAGATCAGTGAAACACCTCTAGGTTTGCCTTCGCTGGCTCTGATGGCTAAGCGACAACTTCCCACCTCTTCAAAAACTCTAATCCCTGACACCTTCACTCGGGAGACAAGCTGGCTTCCAACTACTTAGAGACAATGGACACTCAGGGGTAAATATCTCCATTTCTGGCCCTTCCTCCCTTCCCACACCTCTTATTTGGCAATATCTGTCTGCAGCCCTTTCCTCCCGTCTCAGAGAAGGCGAGTTCCTTCTTGCGCAAAGCTTATTCCTTGACTGTGTCCCACGCTCCATACCCTTAAGCTGCATCTGGGGTTTCACTCTGCCAATTCTCTCTTCTCTCTAAATTTCAACCTCTTCCACTGGTTCCATCTCATCATGCTGAAGAATCCCTTATCTCGCAAAGCACCCCCTTGACCACCACCCAGGCCACCTACTTCCCATTTGCTCTTCTCTATTTTTCCAAACCCTGTAAGAGGACTGGTTCAACTTCTTCATTGTCGATGAATCCCCTAACCCACTGACACCCGGCCTCCGCCTACACTAATGTGGGGATGCTTCCTTCCCACTCGAACACGGTGCACCGGGACCTTAATCACCAAAGCAAATGCTTCTCATCCTTGGCTCACCTGCCACCCCGGCTTCCTTCCCTGTGGCCCTCTCACCCAGTCCTCACCCTCCCTCCCTGCTGCTCGTCGGCCTCCACCGGGTCCTCCCTCATTACAGACGCAGGCTGTAGTGGCCCACACGCCTGCTCTGCCAGGGTGGCTCTTCTCAATTTCAGCCTCACATTTTTGGCTACCTATTGAATATGTCCACCTGCTTATCCCATAAACACCTCAAACTCAATATTTTCAAACTCACCGTCTTTTCCCTTACATTCTGCTCCTCTCCTCACATGTCTGCTCAGCTAGCCTAGCCAGGAATCCCAATTCCTCCTCCCTCCCTCCCTAAGTCTGCGTGTTCACCGAGGCCTGCTGATCCCACCTCTGAAGTCGTTCCGGGATCTGGCCTTCCTCTCCTTCCTGCCTCCTTCTGTTCCAGTACTTCACAGTCGCCTGTCTGGTCATTCCCAATGGTTTTGCTCTCCCCGGGCTTTCTCCCACTTGGATTCATCCTCCCCTCTGCCATCAGACCTGTAACATCACCGAGATAACGGCACGTATTGAAAATCCAGTAAGAGGAGACACTTTGAACTCCTCACACACAAAGCCCTTCATAACCAGGCACATTCTTTCCCACCTCATCTCCTACTACTCCCTTGACTCAGGCTCCCTACAAATGCGACTTTATGATTATCCCCTGTCTTCTGAGTGCCCCATCAGCGCATGAGCACACTGTCCTGTCTGAGATCTCTCTTCCTTGTTAGCAAATTCCTACTAGCACTTACAGACCCAGCTCCAGGACATTTCTGTAAAGCCCTACGGAAGGGCATCATACATCTGTATTACACTGTTTCCATACAGTCACTGGAGTCACGTATTTGCATGCCTGCCTCCCTGACCTGACTGCAAACTCTTCAGTGCACCTACCCGTTTATGTGACGACGGGGCCTAACACAGGAGTTGGTCCATAGTAGATACTCAAATGTTTGCTGACTTGACTGGAGTGTACGCAAGGCTTTTCTCTTTGACAACAGAACAAAGTTTTTAACCTCTGCATGCCCAGATGTTCTTAGTAATCGTGCTACATATACAGCAGGCGAGGAATGAAGACAGATACCGAGGTAAATGCCAGTTGACCGTAGTAGTTAAAAGCGATGGTTATTGAGCTGGCGTGGGGCAGAGTACTTTTGCTTTTCATTATAGGTCTTGCCGGAGTATTTGCTTTTGTAACCATGTTCATGTTTCTTTGGTAAAAATAATAAATGTAAGACGCTTTGTTGGTCATGAATAATCTATTGATATGTCTATACGCTGCAAACTGGACTTTCTGTCTATTTGAAAGGACAGGTCATGCTCTGAGGGCTTAACTCCAATTGGGCTGCACAGTCAGTGTGTACCAGCTACTGGGGGTACGCCTGGTGGGAGGGAGCACCTGCTGGGCACCTGGGCAGCAAAGCCCTGCGCCGAGAACAGTGAGGCAGCCCTGTAGAGAGAGCCGGGAGTTTGCTTCAACAAATGTGTCTACATACAGAGATAATTTTTATCAACGTGTACACACACGCGTGTATGCTATTAAAAGAAAAAAACAAAACCCTAAGAATGTACTTCAAGAAAATGTGATTTTATTTCTTCTAATCCCTGACGTCGGCACAGTGTGGACAGGAACAAGCCTGTGAAAGTTCTGCCAGTTCATAAAAACCAGATTTTTAATACTTAGGCTAAAGATATCACACACACGTGTGCACACACGCGCGTGCGTGCGCACACACCCACACCCCCCCCTCACACACAATTTGGTTAAAGGAAGTGGGCCCGAATGCCAGACATGATACTGCAGAAAGGAGGAGGCTGAGATTTCTACTGAGGACAGTCGTGTGCCAGAGTCAGGGACCCAAACATCTAGAAGGTACACAGTAATGGACAGCAACAGACTGAATGGGCATATTAGCCAGCGGGGACCACAAACACATTCTTTCAAAGGCCAGAGATGAAGAGACATCAATCCTTGCTAAAAACATCCGATGGCTGCGTGGTACAAAGACGTATTTTGCTCTGGTATGTAATTTCCTCAGTAGTTAACTATAAACGTGTATCAGAACTGAATTCTAGTGCTCTTTCTAAATGGGAGCTGAGTCACAGGTACCTCGATGCTGTGTCTGCAGTCTAATGTGGGTGACTCACATCTGTAAAATTCTGAGAGAAAGTACCGACCGACCCGTTGCTGAGTCATCTTTTGCATGGATGCTGGGTTCATGAGCTCTGTAAACTATAATGAGCGATCTAGCCTTTTACCATCTCTTTATTCTTTTCTAAACAGTACAAATTACATCTCTAAAAATAACTTCATCTATGCAAGTGAGTCACTTCGACCTGACAAGCTTCCACAAGTTACCCAGCTAAATTGTAATATTTACTTGTGAAGGGACAAATCTTACTGTCATATTAGCCCCATTTTCTTTTCCTTCCTTCCTTCCTTCCTTCCTTCCTTCCTTCCTTCCTTCCTTCCTTCCTTCCTTCCCTCCCTCCCTCCCTCCCTCCCTTGATCAAAATCTGATAGACTTAGGGAGGGAAGGAGGGTTTCATCAAACGTTTTAAAGAAAATATGGTTTGCTCTTAACCTTTCACAGGGGCAGGGGTTTGAGGTGGAGGGGGGAAGGAATTCTTTGGAAGCCACGTCTAACAGCTTATAAAAACAAAAGCTTTAATATTTCAGGTTAAAGATTAATCAGACTCTGCACTCTTAGTGAGGAGCGCTTGTTGACTCTTGAGGGAGAAGTATCCATGATCTTATTTATCTTAAAATCCTGAACTGTGAATTTATGACATTTCTGACAAAAGAACCGGCCACGCTAATAAATGCGTATGTATTCAACATTAATTTTTACCGTCTCAGCGGCTGATCTCCCTCACCACACCCTGGGTTCTCTAGCTGTGTAACTCAGCTTTGGCCTCCACCCATCTGCCGGGTGGCTGTCCAACCCTCAGGCCTGCCTGCTGGTCTTCGGCTCCCGGTTCTCCCCAGCCTCACCCCAGGCCTGTCCCAGTTAGGCAGTGAGTACAATGACTTCAACAGGAGGCAGGAGCCGGTTACCTGCGTGCAGCTCATACTTTCATAAATTAAGCAGCAATACTGAAATGTCAAAGCACTGTTTATCTACACGGTGGCTAAAGCCAGAGAAGACTGGAAAGGTTTCTCATCAGTGTTGGGCAGGAATGGAATTACTGAGACCTCTATACCTAGAAAGTTCCCAGAGCTATTTCAGCTTCTCCTGTAAGAAATCAGACCACATGGCCTCAGTTCCATGGCCCCATAAATAACAGCTCCCAGGGAATCTTGCTTTAGAAGAGCAAGATGAAATCACTGGTCCATTTGAAAATTCCCCAGGAAATGGCTTGCTAAGCCCACTGCCTGGCCCCGACCAGGGCAGAGGCTGAGTCACCTAAATCCCTCCCAATTCCCTTTCAGGGGGGCCCTACTCTTCCCGCTGGTGAGCGGTCAGCCCTGCAGAGGGCCTACTGCGGCCCGTCTGGCCTGGTCACTTCTGCTAGGTCTTCACTAATTCGGCCTCCGTCCCTGCCTGGCTGAGACCTGACAGCCACCTGCAGGAGCTCTCCTTCACCTCCATGTCAACTACGGGCTCTGCCATGCCCTGGCTCCCCTCTAGGACACAGCGTCCCCTCGTCTTCCTTTCACCCCACAAAACTGATGTTACTTAACCTCTCTTCTCTCATGTGAAATGGGGTGAACAGCCACTGGCTTCCAGGGTGGTGATGATGAAAAGTGACCCTGGAAGTGAAAGTGTGTCATAGGCTGCAAGTGTGCTCTGACTTCAGGTCCCCCCCCCCCCCCCCCCCCGCCCCCTCAGCCTCAGCACAGGGCCATGGAGCCCTACCACGTGCCTAATACCATGAGGGGCGCTGGGCACAATTATATCGCGATGTAAAATGTCACTTGGATGCAGTGTTGGACCTTGGCAAGCAAATTAACTGGAATAATAGAGCAAATACACATGACAATTAAAGAATCATCCCAGAAAATTGACATGAAAGTCTCAGAATTATATTATTTGGATCTAAGATGGGGGTGATCAGTGTTGAGAGAAAACTAGGGACAGTGTTTAAGAAATGGTGCAAGATGGGGCCCCTGGGTGGCTCAGTCAGTGGAGTGTCTTGACACTTGATTTTGGCTCAGGTCATGATCTCACAGTGTGTGAGTTCGAGCCCTGCGTCAGGCTCTGTGCTGACAGTGCAGAGCCTTCTTGGGATTCTGTCTCTCTCTCTCCCTCTGCCCCTCCCCTGCTTGCTTTCTATGTCCCTCTCAAAATAAATAAAAATAAACTTAAAAAAATATTAAAAAAAAAAAGAAATGGTGTAAGAAAGACATGGAGGTCAAGGAGAGACCACAAAAAGGGACAACAAAGAGAGCGGCCCAGGCTGAGGGGAGAGGAAGCCTGATGGACAAGGGGAGCCTTTCTACTGGAGAGACTAACAGATGAGTCTGAGCAGAGAAGAAACAAAATGGAAGTGGTATTTCAATATGATAACTTGGTGGCAGGGTGCTGGGGCGAGAGACAAACCAGCTGGCCAGTGAAACAGTCTTGGCATGATGTGCGTGGTTACATCATCTAGGGTGGGGGCATGGGAGTGGCAAACACAGGGATACAGAACACCTTACATTTTTACAGCAATGATGGTTTCCAATTTGCTTCCATGTGATTTAATCCTCACAAAATCCCTGTGAAGTGCAGGACAAGCACCCATTTCACAGATGCGGAACCATCTGGGGGCCAGTATGTGGTGAGTGTGGAAACTCAAGCCAGGTTTTCTGGCTGTGACGTGGGTTCCTTCCACTATCTGTACAGCTGTCAGACAAGACTAGCTGTGCCTCAGACCTTCCAAGGAAGCTGTTTTTAAAATAACAAAGTTCAGGGGCACCTGGGGGACTCAGTCAGTTAAACGTCCAACTCTCTGATTTCAGCTCAGGTCGTGATCTCAGGGTTTGTGAGACTGAGCCTGGGGTCAGACTCTGTGCTGACAGTGAGAAACCTGCTTGGGATTCTCTCTCTCTCTCCCTCTCTCTCTGCCCCTTCTCTGCTCTCTCTCTCTCTCAAAATAAAAAAATATATATACATACAAGTTTGGCAACCACGCCCCTCCCTCTAATTCAGACTCAATAATGGAGAGAGGGCTGGGAGAGGAGAAAGGCAGGGAGTTGTGGAGGCAGTATATCTTTTCAAGATTCTGGGGGGGAGTTCGGATGTAGGGTCAGGGCTAGAACCACATGCTACACTATGCTGCATTATATGGGGCCCAAGCGGACAAAGCAGGTGAAAGAGGAGAAATTACACACCATTCATGGTTTGGAACCTCACTTCACATAGTCTGGTTCTGCCATTAAAAGTTGGGTGATGGAGATGTTCAATCCAGGGAATCTGGTAAAAACTGTCTCCTGCACTGAGGTGTTGTATCAGCTATCTTTTATCTTTGCCAGCCAGAATAAAAGAAGTTTTGCAGCATTCCAGAAGACTGTGCAAGGCCGTGCTGAGAGCAGCCACTGTGAAGATGACTTCCTGTGCTGGTGGCCATTGCGCTCCCCGCTGGGAGTGGGCATGGGTGCTGCCGGGCCTTCCTGGTCTCCCACCTCCAAAGCTCTCACTACTCCACAGGCTGCCTCAGCCATGCTAGTCCTTCTTCATGCATCTTTGTGAAGCCTTCTCCAAGGTTCCTCAGGAACTTCTTCACTGTTCCACAGAGCTTGGCCATCTCTAGCCCAAGACTTTCTTGGTCTCACAGACTTTGGCGCTAGACAGCGAGCACTTTGACAGCAGGCACCATGGAGTCCCATTTCGGACTCCCAAGTCTGAGAGGCTCAGTACCTATTTGTTTACACTGTGTGGTGGCCACTGAATCTGAACCAAACTGAATAAACCTCTGTCCAAGTCTTAGCTTTTTATAACACCCATAGCCATCCTCTGGACTTAAAGTAAACTTCTATCAAGCCACACCTTCACTTGACTGTTCTGACTTACACTGAGGCCGGAATCCTTGAGTTGAGCCCAGTCAGCTCTCCCCTGATCTCTGAGCCTTTGCCTAAGCAATGGTTTGCCTCTTTATTATGTGGGGTTCACGTTCTTCTCCACTTTCCTCCCCAAAGCTACAGTTTTAAAAGATTTTGCCTTAATGGCCATTTTCCCCAGAGATAGCCATATTAGTAAACCATGCTGACACAATTTTAGACAAAAGCAAAAAATCTGGTATTTCATGTAGCTTGTACGATTTGATCAGGGACAAATGTTTGATTTCTATTAAGTCTTTTGATTGACAGCTCTGAGGGCAGTTCTGTCACACACCTCCATCGCTGCTTTTGTGAACGGTAAACTGGACTAACTGTTAGAAAGACTCTCTTGGTCTCCAGTTCATCACGCTACACCCTTCCTTCAAAGTAGAATCTTGTTTTTTTTAAATGTTTTATTTATTTGTGAGAGAGAGAGAGACAGCTTGAGCAGGGGAGGGTCAGAGAGAGAGGGAGAGACAGACTCTGAAACAGGCTCCAGGCTCTGAGCTGGCAGTCAGCACAGAGCCCGACGCGGGGCTCGAACCCACGAACCGCGAGATCATGATCTGAGCCGAAGTCGGACACTCAACTGACTCAGCCACCCAGGCGCCCCTAGAAACCTGAAACCTCTACATGTTTTCCGAAAAGAATTCTCCCAATTCTGCCTTCTCTTTCCCTCTTAAAATATATTTGTACTACGGTTTCTGTCCTCTCTCTGCACACATGCCTACTGAAAGTTAATGCCCTTAACACTAGGCATCACCTCTAACATCTACCATGTTCCTAGAGCAGGATGAGCGATCATCTAAAATTATTAAATGTTACTGATTAACATAAATGTCATAAGCTATGGGTAATTACCAAGCCCGAGCACACATTTGCGAAACTTGAAAACCCATTTTAAACCTGCCATTTTCAAAGTGACATGCAGAATCTTCCAGTATTACGCTTTTTAGCTAACCTACATGGCTGGCTGTTTCCCTTTTAATGAATGGCCCCAGAAAGGAGAAATCTGGGGTGACACATGCTTTTTGTATTTATCTACAATCTTTTCCAATACCATAGGGTTGCTTCAGTTCCAATATGTTAATGGAACTCCTGCTGTAAAGGACATGGACGTTTACCACACTACCCAAAGTGATCGAGAAATTCAATGCAATTCCTGTCAAAATCCCAAAGGCATTCTTTACAGAAAATTTTTTTAATATTAAAAAAATTGTTTAATGTCTACTATTTTTGGGAGAAAGACAGAGACAGAGACAAAGAGAGACAGACAGCAAGCAGGGGAGGGGCAGAGAGAGAGGGTGACACAGAACTGGAAGCAGGCTCCAGGCTGAGCTGCCAGCATAGAGCCCAATATGGGGCTCCAACTTACAGACCACGAGATCATGATCTGAGCTGAAGTAGGCCATTTAACCGACTGAGCCACCCAGGCACCCCTTTTTACAGAAATTTTTTAAAATCCTAAAATTTATATGAAACCACAATTGACCCTGAATAGTCAAAGCAATCTTGAGCCAGAAGAACAAAGCTGGAGGCTTCATATATCCCGATTTCAAAAAATATTACAAAGCTATAGTAATAAAATAGTATGGTACCGACATAAAAACAGACACATGGACCAATGGAACAGAACAGAGAGCCCAGAAATAAATCCACCCATTTATGGTCAACTGGTTCTTGACAAAGTTACCACCAACATACAATGGGGAAAGGCCAGTCTCTTTAATAAATGCTGCTGGGAAAACTAGACATCTACATGCAGAAGAATGAAATTGGACCTTTATCGAATCATACACAAAAATCAACTCAAAGTGGATTAAAGACCTGAATGTATGACCAGAAAACTGTAAAACTGCTACAAGAAATCATAAGGAAAAACATTCTTGACACTGGTCCGGGCAATGATATTGTTAGATAGGACATACGAAGCACATGTAACTAAAGAAAAAATAGACAAGCGGGACTGTATCAGACTAAAAAATTAAAAACAGAACTACCACAGGATCCAGCAATCCCACTTCTATGAATATATGCAAAGGGAACGAAAGCAGCACCTTGAAGAGGGGTCTGCACCCCCATGTTTACTGTAGCATTATTCACAATGTCCAAGATAGAGAGACCATCTAAATATCTGTCAATCGGTGGATGGATCGAGAAAATTGAGTGTACACACACACACACACACACACACACACACGAATATTATTTAGCCTTCAAAAAGAACAAAATCCTGCCATTTGTGACAAAACGAGTAAGCCCAGAGGACACTAGGCTACCTGAAATAAGTCAGATACGGAAAGACAAATAGTGCATGATCTTACTTACCTGAGGAATCTAAAATAGTCAAACTCATAGAGGCAGGAAATAGAGTGGTGGTTGCCAGGGCCTGGGGTGGTCAGGGTAGGAAATGGGGAGATGCTGGTCCAAGTGCCCAAAGCTTCAGTTACTCAAGATAAGTAAGTTCTGGAGATCTAATGTACAGCATGGTGATTACAGTTAACACAAGTATATGCTCAAAATCTGCTAAGGGGTCCATCTTGTGTTTTCACCACACATACACACACACACACACACACACACACACACACACACACACACACACAGAAAAATGGTAACTGTGAGGTAATGGGTGTGTGATCAGTTAGCTTGCTTGTGATTTCACAGTGCATATATGCATCTAAACATCAAGTTGTATACTTAAATATAGTTGATCCCTGAACAACATGGGTTTGAACTGTGTGAATTCACTTTCATGCGGGTTTTTTTCAATAAATACAGTACAGTATTGCAAATGTACTTTCTCCTCCTTATGATTTTCTTAATAACATTTTGTTTTTCTAGCTTAATTTATTATAAAAATATAATATATAAAACCTAAAACATACTAAATATGTTAATTGACTGTTTATATTATCGTAACTTCCAGTTACCAGTAGGCTATTTGTCATTAAGTTCTGAAGGAGTCAAAAGTTATACATGGATTTTTGACCACACAAGGGGTCCACTGACCCCACATTGCTCAAGGGTCAAATGTATATGCAACTTTAAATATTAAGTTATAGCTCAACCAAGCTGGAAGAAGGACAGGACATTTAAGAGGCTTGTTTCCTTCATGGTATATTGACAGTCTGATCTCTCAAAACTTCTTTCTTTGAAAAAGGACACCAAAGGGGCACTGGGGGGCTCAACTCATTAAGCATCCAGCTTTGGCTCAGGTCATGATCTCGCAGTTTGTGAGTCTGAGCCCTGTGTTGGACTCTGGGCTGACAGCCCAGAGCCTGGAGCCTGTTTTGGATTCTGTGTCTCCCTCTTGGTCCCTCCCCCAGTCATGTTCTGTCTCTCTCTCTCAAAAATAAACAAACATTAAAAAGAAAAGAAAGAAAACCAGGAACCATCTGAAGTCACATCACTGCATTTGGAAGGACGGCTATCCCTGTGGGGCCCATGTCACCAGAGGAGGAGGTCATGCTGGGGCACTGCCTGGGTGGGTGGGTGGGACCTTGAAAGAACAATCTCCCCGATGCAGCAGGAAGTGGCCCTGGCGGCAGGTGGTGGCTCTGGTCCAGCTTGAGGCCCAACCAAATCAAACACAAGCAACCACCTTGCATTTACAAAATGTTAGATGATGGGTGATGGGTGAAAACTCTAAGCCCCTGGGTCTGGGCTCTTCCGAAGAATTCTATACGTGTGAAGCAGCCTCCTTTCATCTCAAATACTATCAGACACGTTAAGCAATCCACTGCAATCTGGCTGTAGATGGCCATCTTCTGTCTTTCCCATCTTTTTAACTGGAAAAGCCAAATAAGATGCTCTCCATCCTTTTTTGCACCCAAGGCTCTGGAACCTAATATGTGTATGTTGAGTCCGTGTTCCTGCACCTCCTGCACAACAGACTCCCAAATCCCAGGGAAACAGGGCAACATCACATCACTGTAAGGGATCAAGGGGGTGCTTTGGTGGTCCAGTCGGAGAAGTGTCCAGCTCGTGGTTTCAGCTAAGATCATTATCTCACAGCCCACGAGTTCAAACCCTGTGTAGGGCTCAGGGCTGACAGTGCCAAAACTGCTTGGGATTCTCTCCCTCTCTCCCCCTCTCTCTGCCCCTTTCTCGTTCTCTCTATTTCAAAATAAATAAACTTTAAAAAATGTTTTTAAACGAATCAAGAAAAAATAGCATTCTATCACTGTGAAAAATAAACCAAGGCAGGCAGAGCAGAGATGGCTCAGAGTCTGAACACTTGGGACTCATTTAAATAATTCTGCATTTATCACTTGTGGGATCTTTGCAGGTTACTAAACTTCTCTGCCTTCCACCTTCCCATTTGTAGAACGGCAATCATGATTTTTATCTGGCAGGACTTCGAGGATTACATGAGATAATACACACAAACCATCTAGCGCAGTGATTATCTCACAGTGAGTGTTCCATAAATGACAATGACTAGTGTGATTTGAATTGAGGGCCCAGACACTTTCTCTTCCTTGGAAACAGCAGAAGGTATCAACAGATTGAAGGAATAATCATGCCATCTGGGTGAACAGCGGGTTGACTCTTTGCTCAGGAGTAGAAGACAAAGGTGGTATCTGGGTGAGGTACAATTAAATACATGACCAATAGCAGTAGTGGCCCAAAGCCCTCTGCAGCATAAAGGCCACAAAGTAGGTGCCAGACACCACCTCTTCAAGAGCTTGTTCCTTGATCTCGCCCTTTCTCAGAGACAACTTTAATACTGGTTTCTGGAATAGTAGGCTATATTGATGATTTTCTCATTTTAAGTTCCCTAAAGGAGGGGCCATATCTTACTCATGTCCCTAATACAGTGGACGGCCTGAGACAAGGGTTCAATAGTTTTTAATTGAATTTAAATCGTGGGTTGAACCCTGTTTTACAGGGGCAGGGTAATGGGAAATAGCACACTTAACTATATATAATGCCACAGCAATATGCCTTCCAGCAGTCTGTAATATGTTTAGTTAGCCAAGTACTGCTAAGTACTATCAGTCAAGGCTCTGTTAGAGCCTCCAATGTGCTCTTCGTGGTAACAAAATGACAACACAAAGAACAAAATCCAAAATATCTCAAGATTATTTTTATCGAGAAGCCCAGGTTTGTTTTTAATCTTTCCATAACCTGTGTTTACATCTGTGGCCTCCCGTTTGTGGGCTCTGGAGCTATAAATCTAAAAGAAGACAGATAAGGCAGAAACCTTGTTAATCAAACTCCCCACCAAAACGACAAACATTCAAACAGGAGTGGCCCGCCTTTATCTGGTCACCACCCAGTTTTGAGTCTGTTGCCCTTTTACAAAGGATTGGCTGTCTGAAAAGTGAACACTTTGCCCAGGAGACCAAAAGTCACTCCCCAGCCAGGTATTTCCCAAAGGAGCTGTACTGTGTGTGCCAGAGTACGGCTCTCTGGGTTGCTATAAAATGCCTTGATCTTGATCGAGGGTTGGACAGATTGGGTGTTTTTGATAACCTCAGTCCATTTCCCTGGAAATGCAGGTACGTAGCTGTATACCGACTCCTTCCAGGTGCAGAGAGCGCAGGATCCTGTCCAGAAGGCGGAGACTGCAAAGGCCAAATGTTCAGAAGAAAAGTGGGAGAGAAAACAACAACCTAGAGGGCTGTTCAGGATTGATTATTTACAGACTGTTTGACAGCAGCCAGATAAGGGATGGATCCTGGCTGCCAGCTATGACTGTGATGCTTCCTTCAGGTCTCTCATTTTAAGATAGAGAAGAGGTGGCATGTTTATTAAGTACTTTGGTTGCCCTGGAAGTTGAGCATGTACCTGTGGCGATAACTGTATAGCAATGACTCCCGTTTGTCACAAGCCTCAGCTTTTGTTTGCTGAAATGCTGGACCTGGTTACATCTTTGTAGGTCTGAGATACTTTTATTTATTTATTTATTTATTTATTTATTTTTTAATTTATTTGTAGGAGAGAGAGAGACAGCGTGAGCAGGGTAGGGTCAGAGAGAGAGGGAGTCACAGACTGAAACAGGCTCCAGGCTCTGAGCTGGCAGTCAGCACAGAGCCCGACGCGGGGCTCGAACCCACGAACCGCGAGATCATGACCTAAGCGAAAGTCGGACGCTTAACCGACTAAGCCACCCAGGCGCCCCAGGTCTGAGATACTTTTAAAGGAACAGGATTTAGTAAATTGAGATACATAAAACTTGCCTTTCGGGGGGAAGGATCAAGATACAACTTTGCAGGATTTCTCTGCAGGGAATAATCTCTGCCGGAGACACCAAGTCACGCGACACACTACAAGTATGAAGACGACGGAGGCAGTGGGCGAGTGGGACTGACTTAGGGGGAAAGGCAGGGGAAAGCCACGAAAACTGCAGGAGGACTAGACAGGCTCTGAGCCGGACACCAGAGACGCTCGTGGTGATGGAGATGTCCTGTGTCCCGACAGTGTCACTGTAAACATCCCGGTTGTTGTTACTGTGCTTAGGTTGCTCAAGATGTCACCACTGCAGGAAACTGGGTAGATGGGACACAGGAGCTCTCTGTATGGGTCTTACACTGACGTGTGATTATGCAATGATCTCAAAACAAGAAGTTTTAAGAAACCACGAAAGACGATGTGGTAGACATGGAGAAGTATTAACAGAACTGTGGAAGGCAGTGTCTCCCTTGGTTTTGGAAAACAGGAAAGTAAAGTGGCATAAGGCATAGAGAATGGCCCTCAGACCCAGACGTGGGGCCCGATGCAAGCCCTTTACCCTTAACTTCCTCATCTTAAAAACAAGGATAATACCTGCCCTACCAACTCCATGAGGTTTGGGGAGACTCAAATCAAAGGAGACGATAAATGGGAAAGTACTTTGAAATACAAGGAAGTCTTATACTGGATACTGAAGAGGCATTCCTAATAACAACTTGGGAGTGACAGAGGAATGAGATAAATCCCGCTGAAATTTCCAAGAGCTGGAAAGCTGCAGGTTCTGAGTCTTTGTGTTAACTCAGTAACCATGACTGAGGGGAGGTTAGGAATTGCACATCCAGGGTAACACAACATCAAAAGTACTTGTTTCAGGTGCACATAAGGTGTGTGATATGCTCCCTTTCATGTAAGACAGAAGAAAATTACGAATATATTCTTGTATTTATTTTATCTGCATGAAGAAACTCTGTAAGGCTGAACTGAAAAACTAACAAAAGTGACAAGGATATGTCACACACCTGAAATGACTATAACACTGTATGTCAATTATACTTAAAAAAAAAAGTGATAAGAGAAATGGCGGATTGAGCAGGGGTAAAGGAGAGATATTTTTCACAGTGTGTATTTTTTTTAATTAGGTGAATATACTGCCTATTCAAACAATAAAATAAAAAAAATTAAAAGGAGGGGGTGTCTGGGTGGCTCAGTTGGTCCGTGGGTTTGGGCCCTGTGTCAGGCTCTGTGCTGACAGCTTGGAGTCTGGAGCTGCTTCGGATTCTGTGTCTCCCTCTCTCTCTCTGCCCTCCTCGGCTCGCACGCTCCTGGTCTCTCCCAACAATAAACATTAAAAAAAAATTTAAGAGGGAAGATTCTTGGGGAGGGTCCCTATATTTGTTGTGTGGGAGGGACAGTTACTTTGTTTTTCTTGAGGCCTTATTAGTTCCAGGAGTGTTAGGTTGGCTGAGTGTTATCACTGAGGGGTGTGTGTATGTGCCTGTGTGCAAGAACAAGCCTGCACATGCTTGAAAATTTTGGCCAAGCCCTACCTGCTTCCTGTTCTCCCAAACTGGAAATACCCAGGAATCACGGAAGATGAACCACCCCAGCAGCTACCCCTGCTTTCCAATTGTGTGTCTCTTAGCTCACATTAAGAGCCACTAATTTAATGACATTATTGTCTTACATGGGGAGGCTGAAGCTGATGTAACTCACTGGAGAGGACAAAATGGGGTCCGAAATACACACTGAGGTCTTTACCCCCACTTCTGCACTGTAGCCACTGGCCAGTACTACCTTGGTTCATACGTGGCTTAAAAAAACTAACGTTCTCAAGGGACCCAAGTGAAATCTGGGTTGTTTCAAAGTACTTTCTAGTTGTTAAAATAATCAAATTTGGAAAACCAAAATCAAGAAGCCACTCTTTCTGACTGTGTTGGTTTCCTGCAGCCCTCATGATCTCTGGAATAATGGAAACAGTGAATGATGATGGAGTGAATGGTCTTTGAACATTAGAGCATACAGTCTCTTTTTTGTTTACTCTCTGTGGAGTCCACTGAGTCTGCGATCTTGGGCTGTTCATCTCCCAGAATAATGGGTCTTTTGAAGTATTCTGTCCTCCTGGGCAGATGCCAAGTGAGCATCATGTTTTCATCTTCTTGTAAATACAGTGTTCAAGTGCTGTCCCATCAAATAGGTTCTACCTTCTCATTGACCGGCTGTGGTGGAACAGTCTGAACTGAGGGTTCTGGCGCACTCCACTCTTCCGACATAAAACAAAGGCTATGCACCATTTGGAGATGCTTTGTTCAGACCACAGTTCATTTCTGAGGTCTCAATCAAACAAGAGCTTACGGATAAACTTTGCAAATTCTTTTTAATTTGTCTGACACAGAAGACAGTTTACAATACATATGAGGTTTCCAAGCTACAGCCAAATGAAAAATAAGAAATTTAAGCATAGCTAAAGAGGTTTTTTGTTTTTTTTTTTTTAAAGACAATCTTCACTGAGAAAAGTCTCACGGAATCTGAGTACATTAGACTGTAAGTTTCTTTAGAAAAAGAACATGTCCCATTTGGCCCTGTATCTTTGTATTCAGCATGGTGCCTGGCACAAAGAATATGTTTCAACACTCATTGGAGTTAAATGCACCTGTCACCTGGGATCACATAAAAAGGCAAACCCCATTCCTACAAATGTTCAGGACTATAAAGCTGAATGAGACTCTGTGTCTAACCTGAAAGACTAACTGGGAAAATGCAAGGAACTAAACTTGTCCCTTTGCTGGGAAACAAACCGAGTGGGAACAATGCTTTAGGTCAGAAATTGCGGGGTGGTTGTTTAAAACGTGAATGTTAGTTCCCTGGCCTCAATCACACTCAGATTCCTTTCTGCAATTATCTTCACTAGGCTCACCTGTACGCAAAGTTTGCTGAGTCCTGGCAGGCACTATGGTTTCCCTGGAGACAGGGAACCCTAATCCACCTTTTCAACACTCTGGCGAGCTCAAAAGACTCAGAGTACAAAGGGACAGATTCACAGCTGGGCACATCAGAAGTAAGGCTGGAGAACCCTGTAGGACCTCATGTGCAGAAAGGAGCTAGGAATTACGATCCTGCCCCATCATGTAGACTGGGGCTGGGATCCTCCTAATTGTATACATATCCAGGGGTCTTCTAATTGTTTTAGAAAAAGCACTATAGTGTTATATCATGCTTCCCCACTTCTTTCAAATCATGGCATCATCAGGGAAATGGTGTGACATTATGGCACACTGGGAAAAATGTGTGAGGCCAGCAGAGGATGCTGACATGGGATTTAGTTCTCCTGTAAGAACTAAAGCGAGTAATAGCCTATTCCCAACCCAGTGGTGTGCCCCGGCACATGGACTGGGAAGCTCTAGTGAATTGCTAAGAATGAGAGTTTGGGAGTGAAAAGGTCTTAGTTCTAATGCCGCTTCCTTCAACTACTAGCTATGGGACAACTGGCAACTAGTTTCCTCTAGTGTAAAATGGGGATCTGTTTTATAGGGCTGGTGAGAGAATTCTACGGAATTATGAATGTACTTAACACAGTACTTTGCACACAGTGATCACTCAGCAAATAATATTTATATACAACGATGGCATTATTATTATTACTGTTACCTATTGTTAGAGGTCACTTCTTACCAACAGTAACCTCTGATTGACAGTGAATTAGAGAAAAACACCAGGTTGCCTGAGACTGAAGAAAGTTTGCCAATAAGCTGCCTACCTGCTAATGAATTGTGTCTTTTTCTTTTCTTTTTATTGTGGTAAAATATACAGTAACATAAAAATTACTATTTTAACCATCTTAAGTGTACAGTTGAGAGGCATTAAGTACATTCACTCTGTTGTGCAACCATCACCTTATCTATCTCCAGAACTTTCTCATCTTCCCAAACAGAAACTCTGTCCAACAATTTCCCACTCCTTGTCTCCTTAGCCCCTAGTAACCTCTGTTCTACTTTCTGTCTCTATGAATTTCACTACTCTACATACCTCATATATGTCGAATCACACGTATTTGTTGGCTTTTATGATGAGGTGTTTTGACATTCCCTTCACCCTTACCTGACTGAAGGCAATGGCTTAACTTTAGTCAAGGGTCATTCTCAGTCCCAAAGCCCAAAGCCTCTTTCAGGACATCGGAGGTCAGGCCATGTCAAGAATCTGAACCATATTTATGGGAGGAAACCTGTATCAATAAGGTCCAAGTTCCAAACCAGTTCCTGTCCACCATAAAGTATGACTGAATCCTTTCGTTAAAGGTTCAGTTGGGCCGAATAGTTCTGAATCATCTGAACTGGCGGGTGACTGGAGGTATGCAGAGACTCCAGGAATAGACTCCAGCTATTTCATGACAGCCTCTACCACACATCTGTTCTGTGTTAATGTTCACTCATTCATTCTTCACTTGGATTTCCAGTGGCTCATAAAACTCAACGTATCCTAAACTGGGCTCAACATTTCCAAATCTGTTCCTCCTAATGTACTCCCTACTTCAAATGATGGCATCGTCAGCAATCTGGACGTCTAAGCAACAAACCTGGGAATCATCCTAATTTTCCTTAGACCTTCACCTGGTTGAGATCAATCACTAGGTTTTTCCAGTTCCACTTCCAAGGTATTTCTTAAACCAGTTCCTTTCCCTCCATCCCTGTTAGGACTGTTCTCATTCAGGTCTAATCATCTTTTCCCTAAAGTATCTTTTTAGGGTTTTCTAGTGTCCCTATTCCAAATCATCTTCAACATAATATCAAAACAGTCCCTTTTTTTTTTTTCAAATTAAAAAAAGCAAATAGATGCCACTTCTCTACTGAGCACACTTCAATAACTCCTTGCTATCTTTAGGATAGAGTCCCTATTCATCAGCCTGGTATACAACTTTCTGAGTTCTGGGATCTGACTGCCTCTAGCTCAATCTCTCACAACTCCCTAGGATCTAATACACATTTGAGAAATTCTAAATGACTTACAGCTCCTCATTCTGTTTCTCCCCTCAGTGCCTTTGTTGATGTGAGCCCCTTGCCTGAAAAGCTCTCACAGCCCTCCTGTGCTATGAGGTTGGGTGCCCCTTCTCTGTGTTCCCATAGAATCTGGTGGTTGCCTAGCATTACATTTGAAATGTTTCATTGTTGTTTTAATATGCTCGTTTTCCTTAATAGACTGTGAGCCATGTTAGAGTGGGTGGCATTCATCTTGGCATTCAAGACTTGAGTCTTGACAGTGCCTCAACCAGAGCAGGTACTCAGCATATGGTACATGAAGGACTAAAGCAACAAACTATTGCATAGGTCAGGTCTGGAGGCCACTGGAAGGAAGGAATAAGGAAAGGAAGGAAGGAAGGAAGGAAGGAAGGAAGGAAGGAAGGAAGGAAGGGAGGAAGGGAGGAAGGGAGGAAATATATGTTGGAAAGGAAGAAGTAAAACTGTCTTTATTTGCAGATGACATGATGAGGTACATAAAAATTCTAAAGAACCCACTAAAGGTCAATATGCAAAAATCAACTGTATTTCTATACACTAACAATAAACAATTAGAAAATGAAAAATTCTTAAAGAACTCCATTCATAATAGCTTAAAATATACTTAGCAATTAATTTAACAAGAGATGCACAAGACCTGTATACTGAAAACTATAAAACATTGCTATGGGCAACTAAAGAAGGTCTAAATAAATGAGAACATGAAACATGTTCATGAGAGGACTCAATATTTCTAAGATGGCAATTCCCTCCAAATTAAGTTACAGATACAATACCATCTTAATCAAGCTTTTAGTGAAAAAAATTGACAACCTAATTCTAAAATGCTTATGGAAAGCCAAAGGATCTAAGCAGAGAAGACAATTCTGAATAAAGAATGTAAGATTAAAGGGCTTATATTTTCTGAATTCAAGACTTACTATAAAGTGAAAGCATAGACATGTAGGTCAATGGAACAGAATACAGGGCACAGAAACAGATCTACACTTACATGTTCAGCTGAGTTTTGACAAAGGTGCCAAGGTAATTCAAAGGGGAAAGGATGGTTTTTTCAACAAACTGTGCAGGAACAAATGGGTATTAATGTAGAAAAAAATATATAAACCACGTCCCTTACCTTACACCATACACAAAAATTCATTTGAAATGGACCACAGGCCTACATTTAAGAGCTAAAACTATGAAACTTGCAGAAGAAAACAATGTAGAAATCTGTTTTGAACTAGATTAGGCGAGAACATCTCAAGCAGGACACGAAAAGCACAGCCTGTAGGAATGCAAACTGGTGTAGCCACCATGGAAAACATTATGGAGTTTCCTCAGAAAATTAAAAACGGAATTACCATATGATCCAGCAATTCCACTGTTGGGTATTTACCCAAAGAATATGGAAATACTAATTCAAAAAGATACATGCATCCCTATGTTTACTGCAGCATTATTTACAATGGCCAAATTACGGAAGCAGCCCAAGTACCCATCGATAGGTGAATGGATAAAGATGTAACACACACACACACACACTCACACACACTGGAATACCACTCAGCCATAAAGAAGAACGAAATCTTGCCATGTGTAACAACATGGATAGATCTAGAGAGTGTAATGCAAAGTGAAATAAGTCAGTCAGAGAAAGACAAATACCATACGATTTCATTCATATGTGGAATTCAGGAAACAAAAAAGAGACAAACCAAAAACAGACTCTTAACTATAGGTTACCAGATGGGAGATGGGGGCAGATGGATGAAACAGGTAAAGGGGATAAAGAGTACACTTATCAAATGAGCACTGAGTAATGTATAGAATTGCTGAATCACTATATTATATACCTGCAACTGACATAACATGCTATGTTAACGATGTTGGAATTAAAAGAATTTTTAAAAAGCACATCCATAAATGAAACAGTGATAAAATGAACTTCATCAAAATTAAAAAGTTTTGCTTTTTGTAAAAATAAAAAGTAAAGAAAATGAAAAGGCAAGCCACAGACTGAGGAAAAAAATGTGTAGAGCATAAAACTGACAAAACGCTTGCATATAATATGTATAAAGAATTCATGACTCAAAAATAGAAGATAAGAATCCATTTAAAAAGAGGAAAAAAATTTGAACAGACATTTCACAAAATAAATTCCTTGGCAAAGAAGCACATGAAAAGGTGCTTAGCATCACTAATCATTGCAGAATAGTACATTAAAACCACAATGAGATACTACTACACACTACTACTACTACTACTACCATTACTACTACTACTGTGACATAATACTACATACCTCACAATGGCTGAAATTAGAAGGATTGATAATAGCAGGGTTGGAGAGGATGTGGAAGAAACAGAACCCTCATACCCTGTTAGTGAGAATGTAACAAATTACTGTTACTTTGAAAAGCAATATAGTACTATATAAGTGAGTTAAACACATATTTACTATATGATCCAGTATTCTTTTTATCCAAGAGCAACAAAATATTATGTCCACACAAAGACTTGCACTTAAATTATGTTCATCGGAGTATTCTTCTTTTTAATGTTGATTTTTTTTTTTTTTTGAGAGAAAGAGAGAGAGAGAGAACATGAGCAGGGAGAGGGGAAGAGAGACAGGGAGAAGAGAATCCCAAGGAGGCTCTGTATAACACAGAGCCTGATGTGGGGCTCAATCTCACGAACTACCAGATCATGACCTGATCAAGAGTTGGGCCCTCAACCAACTGAGCCAGAAGCATTATTCTTAGTAGCCAGAAACTGGAAACACATAAAATGTCCATCACTTGGTAAATGGATAAATAGTAGAATGGAAAAATGGAATACTACTCAGTGATAAACAAGAATAAAGTACTAACACACACAACACCATGGATGGATCTCAAGAATATTACGCTAAGTCAAAGTGGTCAGATACCATATACTGTTTGATCCCATTTTTATGAATTCTATACATTCTATAAAAGAATAAACTATCATAACCCAAAATGGTCAGTGACTACCTGGGGCTGAAGGTCAATAGGGGGGACCCACAGCAAAGGCACATGAAAAACTTTTTAGGGTGAAGAAAAATGTGTCATGTTCTGACGACTGTGGTTCGGTTGCGAGTTCCCTGGCTGTATGTGGTTGCCAAAATTTATTATTCACTTAATAAGGGTGAGTTTTACTGTAAGTTATATAGTAAGTTATACCTCAAAATAGATAGGGAAAAAATGTCCCATGGACTTATGAAAGTTGGACTTGTGCTATCAGGGAGCATATAATGTGCAAAACGAAGGTCATTAACCCTTAAATCAGAGCACTGTTTTCTGGTATTTTCCTTAGGTCGAACAGGCTAGTGTGAAGAGATCAGCAGTATAGTACTGAACACATATTGCTGCAAAAGTATTTACCGTGCCTAGGAATCTTAGAATTCAGCCATTCAAACATAGGAAAAATACTTAATTGGATACTTAACGTTATGCATGGCTGAGGGTGAGGTACTCCGCCACATCCTAGCTCTGTAACACTGACTTTTCCAAGATTCTCAATCTGAGATCTGTACACCTCCCTTCACCTCCCACTCTGTAAGGTCTTGGACCAAATTTGGGCATCTGGGAACTTGCATAGGAAAAATGTGTATCTCTACACTCACTACCTTTAACTGGAAATAGTGTTTCCTCCAATTATGGCTGTAGGTAACAATCTACGCAGTATTAGCAGTACCTTGACTTTATTATCGAAATAAATCACAGATACTTTTATATCACATTGCAGGTGTTGCTCAGATCTTAAAATATTCTTTAATACTCATCATTATTTCAAAATTACAAGGGTTATTAGATTTGCCACTGGATATTGTTATTTAAGGTGTTTTCAAAGAAGCTCATATTCTATGTCATATGGTTTTAATTGTATGATCAAATCACTTTTAATGTCTTGATAATAGTATTTGAATAGAATCAGCTTCCTTTGCAGTACTATATATTTTATTTTATACATATTTTATTTTATACATTTTAAAACACTGAAGAATGGATCCACAGGGTTTTTCAAAGGGGTCTTTGGCACAAAATGTTAAAAGTCCCTCCCTGGGCTAGATAATCTCTAATCGTTCATTCTAGTGCTAAGAATTCTATTCAAAGCTGACAGAGAGACTCAGTGACTCATAATCTAAATGTGATAATTAAAAGCACTTTGAAATGAAGGTGATAAGCAAATGTCAGACCTTGTCTTCTACAGGCCCATGGGTGAAGTGATGTTTTAATAATTTCACTCCATATTTTCTTAGCTAAATTATGGGGAAAGAAAATGGGTGGTGATATCCATTATTTGGATCTATATCTCTTCTAGGGATTTTCAAGATTCATGGGTCCTGACTTATTTGGATTCTAACTTGAACAAACCAACTGGAAAAAAACCCATATTTGAGACAAATGGGGAAATTTGAACACAGATTGTTATTAGATGATATTAAATAATATAATTTGTTACTGTATTGTAACACTCTAATAATGTTGTTTTGGATACATCTTTTCAAAAATCCTGGCATGCCTGGATGGCTGTTCGTTATGCATCTGACTCCTGGTTTAGGCTCAGGTCATGATCTCACGGTTCCCGAGTTTGAGCCCCACATCAGGCTCTGTGCTGACAGTAAGGAGCCTGCTCGGGATTCTCTCTCTCTCTCTCTCTCTCTCTCTCTGCCCCTTCTCTGTTTGGGCTCTCTTTCTCTCTCAAAATAAACTTAAAAAAATTGGTTTAATCTTTATCTGTCCAGAGATACACAGTTAAGTATAGGTGAAATGATATTTCACATTGCTTCAAAATATTCCACAAAAAATTTTAAGTTAAATTAAAAATGAGGAAAGGGTCAATGAAACAAGGCAGCCAAAGATGCAACATGGGTAATGAGCACAGAGGGGTTTATAATATTTTTCTATTTTTGTGTTTGAATTTTTTTTTTTTTTTGATGTCTGTTTTTGGGAGAGAGAAGCAGAGTGTGAGCAGGGGAGGAGCAGACAGAGAAGGAAACATAGAATCTGAAGCAGGATCCAGGCTCTGAGCTGTCAGCACAGAGCCTGATGTGAGGCTCGAACTCACAAACCATGAGATCATGACCTGAGCCAAAGTTGGATGCTTAACTGACTGAGCCACTCAGGTGCCCCTGAGTTTGAAACTTTTATAATAAAAAGTGTTTGTTTGTTTGTTTGTTTATTTATTTATTTATTTTGAGAGAGACAGAGACAGCCTGAGTGGGAGAAGGGCAGAGAAAGAAGGAGAGAGAATCCCAAGCAGGCTCAGCGCTGCCAGTGAAGAGCCGGACACAGAGCTCGAACTTACAAACTATGGGATCATGACCTGAGCTGAAACCAAGAGTTGATGCTTAACCGACTGAGCCACCCAAGTGCCCCAAAAGTGTTTTTAAAAAGAAGATTCCTAGGCCATCAGGACAAATTCAGGCCACAGAAATGTTTGGAATGTACTCTGTTTAAAAAAAGAAATAAAAACCCTGCAAAGGAGCATGTAGAACCTATCACTCCCCCCATCTTACAGCTACTCTCACACCTCCACTGCCCATTTGGCTCCAACTCTGTAGGTTTGCATCTGCGGGACTTTGTATAATGAGCCATTATAACTGACCACAATAACTATATCTCAAAACAGGTTAAACCTAGTTTTTGATAGCCAATAGCCGGTTAATTCTTGAATTAATTCATTAGTTATGTCTTTCTACAGCCACAGAATGAAACCTTACTCAAGCCGGCATGTTTGGACTGCTGGGCAGGGGTTTATAGCCAGACAACTTATCATCACTGCTCAAGAGCGACACCAGCCTCACACCTTGCTGCCTTCAGATCACTACTGTCGTTGGTGCAATGTCTATTCACGTGACTGAGAGAAGAGACAGTCTAGACATATCTCCCAGTGCCTGGGCGAACACTGCTGTTCCTGGAGCTTACAGGTTCTCTGGGAAGCTCCAAAGGCTTTCAAAATTTATCACGTGTTTGGGGATACTGCCAACCAATTATCTGAAATAGTAGAGTAATGCAGTCTAGCACATGGGCTCTGGAATCAGTGCCTGGATTGTAAATCCCAGCTCTGTCACAGGGAGTATATTTATTCTTTCTGTGCCACAGTTTTGTCATTCATAAAATGCAGTAATACTAGTCATTATCCTCAGAAGAGTGTTATGAGGATTAAGCAACATAATACCGTATATGCAAAACACTGAGAGAAGCGTCTGGAGCATGGTATATACTCAACACTTGCTAACTGTTATTACTTGTAATTATTAACAACAGCAAAAGTTTTGCACCGAAAAATGCCCCTGATTAATTCTAAGAAAAGATTATACTGAGCTGGATCAATACTCTAAAAGTTACTCTTTGTAAACGGCTTCCTTTCACTGAGTTAAATGTCTTCTTGGGTTACAATGTGTTCATTTCAAAGCAGCTGCATCCATTTTAAAGTCAAAGTTCCCCAAATTTTAATGCCCTTTCTCTGACTGGATAAACTCACCTTAGCAATTACTTTAATCCAACAATTACAAGTGAAAGGAGTCACACAATATATATGAGAAGGTACAGTGAAAGATATCCCCGCATGGTGACACCATGCATCTGATTTCAACCTCCTTCCTTACAAGAAGTCCTTTAAGGTCATTAAAAAGGTGTCACATAAATCGGAGGTATTAGAATGAAAAGAATAGTCCCCAGAATATTTTCAAAATTAATGAACTAAATTCTCAAACCAGAGCCAGAAATGACAAAAAAAGACTTTCTAGAAAGAAGTAGACTATGAAGATGAAACAGGAGTTTCAATATGAATCAAAATAGTAACAGTGGTCGCTCAAGTTCTAGAGCTTTCGGGTTGTAAACTGTGTGCTTCTGTATATAATCAAAAGATGAAAACCACTTTACCCACCAGAGCTAACCACTTTCAAGGAAGTCCAGGAAAAAAATTAACCAAAATGTTTAAAGTATCTGAAGGACCAATAGTTCTCTTAATCAAAGCAAAAAGGCATTTAGAAAGTAGATTTTCTTTTATCTTTTTCCATATTCTTTTCTCTCTTTGAACAATAGAGACCTGATTAGTTTTACTTTTTATTCATAATCAATTTTAGCTCCTGCTGTTTTGATAGCTATTATTCCTACTAGAAATGATTGAATAAGCCACAAATCTTCATAGACGCCTCATCTGAGGTAATCGTATTAATTCTAAAACAATATTACACTTTTTCTAGATTTGCTTTAAAATGACTTCTAACAATGAAATGAACTATAACATTTTGGTTCCAACTGTAATTACTTTAGTGATTCCGATTTGTTCTTCAAATCTATTTATTTATAGAAAAATGTGACTTGTATCTAAAATGTAAGAAAGTCTTGAAAAATCTCACAATGTTGGTTTTACCAAACTATCTAATAGCCATCTTGCTTGCTGCTGTAAATACACGATGTAGATTTTGTGGCCAGGACCTGAGCCGGCTCAGGAACTGGTCTTTCCCGGCCAACCTACCACCACCTTCCCTGGGTCTCTTTTGTAGTTGTTTCAAAAAGACAGACCGCCGTAATTCACCATGATCTGATCTCCTTTCTCATCAACCAGACCAGGGGTTGCAAACTTTTTTGGTACAAGGTCAGAGTCAGTATTTTAGGCTTTACTATCTCTGTTGCCTATTCTTCTTCCCTTCACTTCAAGCAACAACTCTTTAGAAACGCAAAACCCACTTTTAGCCTGAGGGCCATGTGAAAACAGGCTGAGGGTGGGATCTGGCCTGCGGGGTATATAGTTTGCCAACTGTTATGCCAGACTCTTAAGTGTCTTCAGATCAAGCCTGAGTTATTTACCCATTTCTATCCCCTGGGACCTATCATAGTCCTGAGCACATACAGGTTCTCAAGAAACCCACAACTCAGCTAAATTGGGTTAAAGTGATTCGGCTAGGGGCAGAGAGGATAACAAATTAAATGGAACAGCCAGTTATTTTGCCAGGGAGACCTGGCTTGTGGTCCAGGCTGGATGACTCAAAGGGTCACTTACCAAGGCTTTACCAAGTCCTAATGGGAAAAGACAGCTTCTCATACAATCACATGCTCCCTCACTTGCCTTGGGAGTCACAGATCTCAATTCCCTCCACTTCTGAGCGGCCATCCTGCTACTGTGGGCCGGTGCCTCCTCTTGTATCTGCTTACAGTGCCGCTGCCTGGGACCCTGAAGAAGGGCTGATCTTTTTCCCAGTGGTTGCTTTTATTCTGTGTTTCTGTGCTTTGCTGTCTGGCTCTCTTGTCACCCAGCATTCTGAGAAGGTGCTGGCTTAAAGGTAACATCAACCTCCAGAGCTTGGCAAATATGGAATGCTCTCCATAACCACTACAAATAGTTCTTACACGATGGCCAGGAAACCCTCCAGAAAATACTTTTGGATAGGAGCAATCCCTGATTTTTACATGGTTCCAGGTCTTGCAGTATGCTGATAATGGATGAAGGAAGGAAAGGAAGAAGGAATAAATGGATGAAAAAACTCTACAGCCATGATCACGGCCACAGCCCCACTCCGAAACCGTCAGAATGCTAGGAAGTTGCAGAGTCTCTCTCTCTCTCTCTCTCTCTCTCTCGCCCAGAATATGTACAGTGTCTTCCCCAAGGACATTCTTGCTTCCGCACACTCTAGCGAAGTGTGAGGTCAGAGCCATCTGCCTCAAGAGAGGAGTGCCTCTTTGCTCTAGCCTCCAAAATGCTCAGAATTATTGCCAGCACCGGCCCCAGCAACAGTGTTCTTCCCGGGCCTGGGCAAGGGGGAGAGAGGAAGAAGGTCAGGGATGTTATCTGGGGTCCTGCCCGGTGTCCACTCTCCATGCAGCAGTGGGGCCAGCCATTGAAGACTGGCTCCATTTCCAGGCACTTCCTTCTTTGTTCATGTTCTTGAGATCCCAGAATAATTCACTGCAATGTTCTTTCATTAAGTCTCTGCCACCCTATTATTTACTTCCTTGTCTTCATGGGAAGAAAAAAGGGAACAAGTGGCCCCTTGGGTGTTGTAACCACGCAAGCAGATACTTAAAAAAGGTAAGTGTCAGATGCTTAACTGCGTGATAGAATAAACATGTTATCCAACCAAGCTTCACTCTGATACAGCAAGTCCTATGTTTTAGGTATAAGAAAGAAGCAAAAGGGTGAGAATGATACATGTAAAGACAGGCTGTGTGTTAATGATGGAGCAGGAAACAGCCTCGAGTCTCCTGATTCACAGACGAGGTCACATGTGCCGAGGAGCTGTAACAGTGCAGGCAGTAACGCTAAGAGACAAGGGGCAAGCAGCCCGGGGAGGAAAAGAATAATACCCTGAGGAAACAGTCTGGAAAAAGTAAATTAAACGAATCCCAAAGTCCTTGCAGCTGTTGTAAAGAGTGCCTGTGGATTCTGCATTTCTGAGGAAAAGAACCGACGCTAAGTGAAAATATGACTCTGGGACTTCATGCTGCATGTGTGACTTAGAAAAGCGAAGACAGGAAGGTGGAGAAGGAGCTGTAAGGACTACCGGACACATGGTACCAGGGGATATATTCTTTGGGGAACAGACCTTAATAAGAATCACTCTAACACCAAATGTACTGATTAGGGAGGACAGGAGCTGACAGGTGAGTGCTCCTTCATCCCTGCGCATCCCTCCTGCTCACCACCAACAGAAGAGTGATTCTTGAGTTGCATGTGGAAAGCACAGGTGGGAATGAGCAATGCCAAGAGTATCTTCTTTCCCTTATATCTGATAGGATCTGACATCAAGTTTTTTGGAAGTAGGATCATGGCCAGAAAACCGAAGTTTCATTTAAAGAGCTGAGATTTCATGCCACTGCGGTTGAGCATTCCTCTACCTTAATGTTTGCAATTATCCTTCTGTGTGTTCCTCTTTCTGTGTCCTTCTCTCACGGCCACTCTGGGAGGCTTCTGTCACCACTACTATTTGTGGCAGGGTACAGGCCCCTCTTGCTGGGCTGGACTCGGGGAATTGCACCAACCGAATCACCCTGGCAACCATCCAGGGCCATGAGCGACAAACCAGGAATGTCATCAGGATCTGGGGTCGAGTTACCAGGCCAGAAGCAGACTCGCTGGGATCAAGATGGTGCGCAAAGTGAATATGGCAAATAGGAAATGGGACCTCATAAAGGAATTAGGACTCAGGATGAAAAAAACAAAACAGCAACACTTAAGGTAAGAATCAAAAGTGGCGGCTAGAAGAACCAGCAGGGCCGTGTAGGCGGGAGGGCAGAGGAGACTGTCAGGAGGCCTCGACTGTGAGGCTTTCTCTTCCACCTGGCCCTGCATTACGGGTTAAGCTCCATATGCGAACGTCTCCCCAGGACTTAACAACCAGATCCCCGGGGTACGTATGAGGAAACGAAAGCAGAGGGAGGCTTGTCCCAGTGATCTGAATGTCACGTAACTAGTTGGAGGAACACCCAAGATTACAATCTTAACTCTTCAATTCTCTTTTTATCTGTGCATAGAATTAATCCACTGCGATACACTTGGATTCCTCGGGTGCTTTTAAAGAGACGATCCCAGGATAGGGACTAGCTATAGAGCAGGAGCCCAACATGAAGCGTTGTATGACAATGGGTTTATCACTGAGAAACACCTCGAAATCAGAGCCAAAGCTCAGTTATCTCTATGTGGATTATACCATGGTATCCGAGGCTTTCTTCCCTTACTGTCTGTTGGTGTGAAATGGCACAAGACAAATGAATTTAAGAACCATTTTTTAGCCAAAGCAAATCACAACCCAGAATGTCAGTCTCCTGGGGAAACAAAAATCCCCACGTCGATGGCTTTAGACTGTCTGAGGGCCTGGTTAAACAGGAATAGTTTCGGAAGGTCTAGGGTAGTTTCATCCACTGAATGAAGCCAAGCCAAGCCCGCTGCTTTTCTGTAACTTGATTTGTGAGAGCTGGAACCGCGTGCCTTCAGCTTAAAGACTGGGCATTTTGCACAGCAAACCTGGCACCATGGGTCAATGGTTCTTATGTGACAAAGAAATAAATGAAAGAGACTCCAAATTATCCATCAAGAGAATGCTACACCCAAGTTTACTGACTCGCTGATTAATGTACCACAACAAGCATTTAAATATGCCTGTCTGTGGAATAAAACTGAAAAGCGATACCGGGAATACATTCCAACTTATCTTACCTTTTACATATCTATTATATATTATCAAAGATGTAGTCTTTTTGCTTAATAAGGATGATAACCACATGACCGAACCAAGTGAGTTTTGAATAATCCAGAAAGTTTTGGAACCTCATGCTGGAAAGATGAAATAGGAAGCTGGAACCCTGAGTTCTTAAACTCAGCACTGTTGACAGTTTGCACTCAATGATTTTGTTGTTGTTGGGGTGCTGTTCTGTGCACTGTAGGATGTTTAGGCAATCTCCCTGCCCTCTACCCATGAAATGCCAGTAGCAACAACCACCATCATGACCATCAAAATGTATACAGATGCTGCCAAACATTTGCCGAGGGGCAAATGATACCTGGTTGAGAACCACTGGTCTAGAGATATTTTCTCTTGAAGACCACGTGGTAAATATATTAAGTAAAAGGAACCACATCAGGGCACGAAAGGTTTTCACAGTCATTATTACATATGGTTTAGTATATGTACGTACATGCAAACAAATGGATGCTGACATGCTCATAGCAAAAGTGTACTCACTGTGCACGAGAAAACAGAAGTCTTTCCACATCAGCAGCAGAGTGAGTTTTGTAAAGCCTTCTGCATCATATTCCACAACGCCTCTAGGTGATAAAAACACACACACAAAGAAGAAACCCTCATAAAAACAAGGCATAAAAGAGATGGAACCACGTAAAGAACAGATTCCTAGAGTCATGGTAACTGAATCTGAGAGGCACTTAAGGTGAGTGCCTTACCGCAGGAAGGATGTGGGGTTTGGAATGGCGGCATCTACATTTATGTTACAGCTTTGCCATTTACTATCTATCATGACTCCAGGCAAATTACTTAACCTTTGGAGCCTCAGTCTCCTCATCTGTAAAACAAATAGAACAGTATTTTTGAGCTTTCATTCCAGGGTTGTGAAAAACAAATACGATATACCATAAAATGCTATGCAAATACTGGTTACTGGTTGTGAGTAAAAGGACAAATTAAGCTATCAGGTCAGCAGGGATACTGCTGTTTCGATAGTGATTAAGACCCACTCTCACTCGGACACTAAACAGCAACGGGCAGTGACAACGTTACTAAGTTTGGAAGGCTATGTTATTTTCTTCCGAAGTACTTGGAATCCTTTCACTCACGTCCCCTGTCCTTCCCCTCAAGAGCTGAGTTCTTGGGGAGACATCACCATAAGGTGACAATGCTGACCACACACTGAGAACAGGCACAATCTTCTCTGTCACCCACACTAGTGGCGTTTGCTGCCTCCCTGGCTGAGTCAGGCCAAGCAGGCTGTCAATACCAGTGGTCTGCCAGTTTCAGTGGGAAGGGCGAACTCCTCGTAAAGGTATAAAGGGATTTAAGACACCAAAGGCTGAGTGATTTGCTCAAAGACTGTTGGCACATCGTTCAAATCTTGTGACTTCGGTCAATAATTTTATTCACTGGTTTATATTTCTTTTCATGAATTTATAATTACCTCAATATGTTAAACATCGCTATCTAAGCTTTTTAGATCCTGCATGCTGTAAGTAAAAACAAGCAAAGAATCCTTTTCACTATGCATACAGTACAGTAATATGATAGTATTTGCATAGGATTTAGTAGTTGTATACAAATAGTACTATATTACTGTATTATATGCACAATAAAACATACATAAAATGTATATTAAAAAAGAATGAGATTTTCAAAAAGGATGTAAGTGTGGGTTTTTGTATTTTTCTTGGGTGTGAATGGAGACAGGTGGGGTGTGTGCCCCTTACTTGGGAGGTTACTGGGTTAGCGCCTTCATTTTTCATTGTATATACGAAAGATCATCTTCCTCACAAATTAGAAGTTCAATGGTACCATTTACTAACCACCGTTTGTATCATAAGTACTTTCTCAACATGTTCATAAATAAAGCTGAAAAAAATCGGTTAGTATTAAAGACTCATGTGAGAGACAGTGACACTGTTTAGATATTGACAGTTCTATTTTGGAGGCATAAAAAATTCCACTATGGATAATGAGAAAATTTCTCAAAATTGCTTTGAGGAGTCAGAAATTTTGCTCGTACTTATGCCACCATTTGTGAAATCATATCCCTGGGAATGGCCAATCTTATTCTTTGTTTCACTCGCTCTTTCCTATTCCCACTTTTTGGTCCCAAATTCTTCATTTCCTTGTTTAAAATCTTAGTTTTTGTGTTACTATATATATATCTTTCTATATTTATAAGCCTTCTCTGGAATAAGGTGGCCTATAAGCAGATCGCTAACACCCTTAGTGCTCAGTCCCCCTGAATGGGAAGAAAGCCCCGCCCTTCGAAGAAGACGGTAGGGAAAACACAGTCCCTCTGCCCGAGCTAAGCCCTGGGCAGAAGCTCCACTAGGCCTCGGACCCACAGGAGGAGATGCCTCCCCACCCCCTGCAACTGCAGCCCCGCACCTCCTTTCCCCTCTCTGTGCCTTCTTCCAACTCCTGATCCCAAGTGTGAGTTGCTGCTTTTGCGTCTACCGCTGGCTTTCCTCCCCAAATCGGGGTGGCACTGTGGCCAGTAGGAGTCCTGGGGATGCCTGAGTCCTGAGAATCAGCGTTCCTGCCTTGGCCCTGTCTCTTCCAGGCAGATGACTGCCCCTAGGTCATGAGACTTCTCAAATGACTTTCTTCAGTCAAATGTGCCAATAATGGCTGCGTGGCTCCCTCCCTCGCGACTATGGGGAGCAGATGGAGGTGTGCGCTGTGCACATCGCAGGGAACTCAAGAACAGGTAGGTCTCACTGCCCTTGTTACTGCCAGGCTTGGGGTGACTTGTGATGCTGCTCCAAGGAAGAGATGGGTGTCTGATATTTAGTGAACTCCTCAAAAATGTCTTCCAGGGAGCTTTCGCATGAGCAACATACCAAAAAGAATCAAAGTGGCATCGAGAAGCTATTACATATAAGAGCAAGCTGCTATTTTCTCAATCACGCTCTCACATTAGGGTCATCAGGACGTGAGGACATTGCTGGTACACGGTTTAAGCAGAGAGGAACTTACGTGCCGAAGTGACTGAGGAAAGCGGCGATATACTCTCTTCTTTTGTGGTATCCTTGAATCACATACTGCACCTGGAACAGGAACCCAACGCTGAGGAGCAGGAAATTTTCAAATGCTTTCTTACAAAACATTTCGAAATTTCAAGAGTAGAAAGAACAGTAAAATGAACAGCCAGATTCCTGTCACCTGTATCCAACAGCTATGCATATTTTGTCTAGTTGCTTCATCCAGCCATCTCTTTCCTATCAAGCTATCAGTCAATCTTGCTGAAACATCGCAAAGGAGCTTAAAGACACGATGGAAGTTTCTCCCTATGTATTTGCGCGTGCACCTCCAAAAAATTAGACGTTTTCCTACCCAGCCACAATGTCAGGATCATACCCAACAAATTAGCAACCATTTTCTGACTTCATCTAGTATCCCGGACATTTTTAAAATTTCCCATTTGTCCCCAAAATGTTCTTTTAAAAGATAGGGCATACTCAAGGATCAGGCGTTTAATCTAGAAAGTCTTTTATTGTAGAATAATAGTACCTCTTGGCGTGTGTGTGCATGTGTACATGTGTTCATGCCTGCATGCTCATATATGATTCTGACTTTTCAAAGACTGGGCTAGTTGTCTTGTAGAATGTTCTGCGTTCTAGACTCTCTGATTATTTCCGTACTCCCTGTATTTGTCCTCTACTCCCTGTATTTCCTATAATTGGCAGTTAGACGAAAGGTGTGACTAGATAGGGGGTGCCTGGGGGCTCAGTTGACTAAGCATCTGACTCTTGATTTTGGCTCAGGTTATGATCTCAGGGTCATGAGACTGAGCCTTGTGTGGGGCTCTGTGCTGACAGCACGGGGTCTGCTTGGGATTCTCTCTCTCCCTCTCTCTCTGCCCCTTCCCTACTCACATGTGCATGTGCATTCTCTCCCTCTATCTCTCTCAAAATAAACTTAAAAAAAAAAAAAAAAGGTGGCTAGACTCAGGTTACATATTTTTGGCACGGAAACTTCATTAAGTGATGGTGGGCTTGATCACTGGTTTAGGTGATGACGGCAGGGGTCCTCCATCGTAAAGGGAGGTTTCCCCTTGGCTGCTGCCGGGGGTGACCCCTGGGGACACCTCTCGAGGCATGTAAATATCTAGTCCCCTCTCGACCTTTCCCCTCATGTTTTCAGTATCTATTGGAGATCCTTTCTGAATCAGAGTTTTCATGAGGAGCCAAAAAGTGGTGATTTCTTTTTTTAAATTCTATCACTCCTGGTACACTTACCAGCTGGAATTCTCTGTCAAGAAGGGCTTCCTCTCATCCAATGGGGGCTATTTTATCTTGAACTACAACTCCTATTGAAAAGGCAGGGAATGCTTAATTCTTCCTTTTTAAATTCCTAGTATTCAGAAGAAGGAGTGCTACAATAGATTTTATTATTTCCTTGTTATCAATAAATGACCATTTTTATTTAAAAAAATTGTCAACTGATTAAGTGGGGCATCTGAAAGTTGTTTACCCATCAACTATGAACACAAAAATACATTCCTTATAATGTCCTCATAGTGGCTCAAAAAAACAGGGGGAGAAAGCAGTCCCCTAAATTGTTTTTATTGGCTATAGCCACAATGAGTTTCCATGGCTAACAAAAGCTTGAGATAAAGTGCTTGAAATAACCTTGACACAATTGGTAGTGATAGCCATTTTGTACCCTTTAAAAGTAAAACAATTCTATTTATATAATAGGGGTTTATATCAATTTATAAATACAGTGCTTACTTTGCAGGCTTAATGCAGGATCAGAAATGTTATTTTGGGAAAAGAAAAACAGATGATAAGTTTGCTTAAGTGGCTTTGTTTAAAAAGGGGATGAAAACAGTTCTGTGTACTTGATTTTAAAAACAGAAAACCATTTTAACAGAAACCCACAACAAAACTGGCTATAAAGATAGATTCCAATGTAATTATGGAAATTCATTTGAAGAGATTGTTTCTAAAAGCAGCCCATACTGTCCTCGTTTGTAGCAAGCATAAGAACATCAATTTTAAAAGACAAGTAAAATTAATGAAAGGGAACCAGATAAAAAAAACAGACTGATTCTTATATTTCTGGGAAAATGGTAATACAATTTTTTGGAGAAGAATGTATGACTAGAAATTAATCTCAATTGGGGAGCTTTAAAAAAAGGCTTTTCTTCTCAATTCTGGAAGACCAAATTTGCATGTTTCTCTAAAATGCTGGGACACAGATTTGAAGGCAGTGCAGAGTCCCATAATGTAAATAAGAATTCTATCCTGCGATCCGTTCTGAAGGAGGGCAGAGGCTGGGGGAATCTGGTCCAATGAGAAGCATCCACTCTGCGAGCGTTAGATGCCCTGGAACGTGTGCCAAGCCCACAGACTGCAGAGTTGCCAGATTTTAGTTTCTCTGACATTTAAAAAATAATACTGAAGACTGTGAAATATTATTGTACTTTTAAAATATTTTCTACATAGAGATGAGCCCTCTTTTGAAAGAAAGAGACAAACAAAAGATTTATTTTTCCAAGCCAACGTGAACAAGTCGATGGGGGCAGAGAAAACAGTACTTTGGGGATTAAGTGAACTGAGTCAGTCCATGTAGGAGAAGAAAGTAAGTCAGGATTGCTTGTGGATTAACACGTCCAGTGTTTAGCTAAATACACTGGCTGGACATGAACAAGCATATTCTTATGCTTTAAAAAAATATCTGACAATAGCCATTAATGTAAACTCAGCTGCTTGACGATGTAATGGCTCATCAATGCAGCTCAGAGAAAGCTTTAGATAATCTGATGTGCCAGGTATCAGACCAGCTGACCTGGTGATCCCACTCTGAGGAGCGGGGCTTTGGCAAACTGCCCCTGGATGGGACATGAGTCGGGAACTCACTACTAAAAAGTGAGGTACAGAAAAACAGAAAGAGGCAAAGGCAGCTCTAGCGAATTACCTTGATGCTATCCAGTGGTAAACACACACACACACACACACATGCACGCATGCATCAGATAACTGGGAAATGGAGGAGTTCAAAGGTGAATGATCTGGCAAAAACTCAGGGCATAAAGGAAATTTCAGAAGGAGGAGACAGAAGTTTAAAAGATGAAGATAAGACTGGAGCAGGAGGTCAGAATCCTTAGAGAAGGAAGGAGGTTGAAGAACGAGGGAAAGAAACGGATGAACCGTAATTCGCAGTAGGAAAGGCCGATGTCAGGTGGAGGCTGACTCTAAGATGGGGTGAAGAGGCCTGCGCCTGCACACAAGGCTGGAGGGAGGAGCCTCACGAAGGGTGAGGGGAGGGTCAGGAGACTTGCTTTTACCTTGTTGGTGAGCAGATGGCAAACTTGAGGCACATAATCGATGAGACATCCTCCTCCTGGGAAAGCTGGGATATGAAGTGCTGAGGAGCCTCCAAGAGCACTGAAAGGACAAGAGAACAAGGGACACTGGTCTTAGGGCTCCGGCAAGGTGGGAAGTGGTGCCCCCCAGACTCAGCTTCTCTTATCAAGGTCTGACTACGAACAACTTGGATTGATGACGATGGGAATATGGGCTTCACTTTATGATCACGTTTCTTAAAAAACTTTTTTTTAATGTTTATTTATGTTTGAAAGAGAAACAAAGCATAAGCGGGGAGGGGCAGAGACAGAGAGGGAGACGCAGAAATTCAAAACAGGCTCCAGGCTCTGAGCCATCAGCACAGAGCCTGATGTGGGGCTTGAACTCACGAACCGTGAGATCATGACCTGAGCCGAAGTTGGCTGCTTCACCAACTGAGCCATCTAGGTGCCCCTTACGTTTCTTTATTTAAATTCATTTTGTTAATTCAGTGTGTTCATGTTACCCATGACTAACAACGAAGGATTCTGTCACACAACAGTACAAATTAGCACATTCTGATTGGCACGGGTGAATGTCTTACCAAGATTAATGGGGTGGACCTAGTATGGAAACACATTTTTCTCATGCTCTTCGTTATGTGCCAGGCAAAGAGAAGTCAGAAGTCATTCCTTAACCCCCTGAATTGAACTGAACTGAGTTGCCACAGCACTCCCAGCAGTGTACTGGAGGGACCAGTTCTGCCCTCACCAGCACCAGCTTGCTGGCCCTGGGAGGCCTCCTTGGGCTTGAGTCCTTGTGTTTAGTGTAAGGCAGGTAGTCTAGGACCAGGACTGCACTCCCAGGGTCTAGCTGGCCCAGGGAGGTGATGGGAACGAGCACACAGAACCGGAGTTTCCACACAGTGGAAAGGGGCCCCCACTTTTCCTCTTCAGTTGATCTCTGCCAGGTGGAAACACAGGCCTGGTCTTATAGGACCCCAATTTTTCACATGAAGCCAGAAATCCAGATTATTTAACGTCTCAAGTTTTAAACTGTGGCAACTAATTAAACATCTTCTGGACCACCATGCTGCCCAGTCCTATGTCTCTGGACCAGTATGGGTAGGAAGCGTGCAAACGGTCTAAGTCAACACTGACACGCAGTCCATCTAAACCAGAAGGTACAGTCAAAAATCATCGAGCCAAGCACAGGGACACAACACTGATCCAAAGAGTTTCCAGGACTTTTGTGGAGATTCCCTTTTCAGTTTAAATTAACTGGCATACTGCTCAGAACCTCACAGTATACATTTCATCTCTCATCCTTTTAAATGGTTTTTTATTTATTTTTTTAATGTTTATTTTTGAGAGAGAGAGCACGCGCAAGTGCGAGTGGAGGAGGGGCAGAGAGAGGAGGAGACACAAAATCCAAGGCAGGCTTCAGGTTCTGAGCTGTCAGCAAAGAGCCCGACGTGGGGATGGAACCCGCGAACCGAGATCATGACCTGAGCAGAAGTCAGACGCTTAACTGACTAAGCCACCCAGGTGCCCTTCATATCTCATCCTTAATCTTGACTTCATCTTCTTCCCTACTCTCACTTTCCTTCGGTCCCAATTTGTTTTTCTTATTTGAATTTTATTTTAATATATAGGTTTCCTGCTGTAAGCCCCTTAAACCATCTCTGTAATATGATGGGGTATAAAAAGACCCCTAAGATCTGTTAATGCTGTGATAATTCATTAACCAAGTCCCCACAATTACAAGGCAGTAAATGGAAGCAAAGTGCTTCATAATAACACTCTACATAATCATTCCTAAATAGTTTAGAGCAGAAAGACTTAGCCTACGGTTTGTAATCCAGAGAATAATACATAGAAGTACTGAAAGGGTTCCAGACCCAGCCTGTCTCCCTATTGACTACAGATTTCTGAAATTAGTTTTTCTGGTAGGAATAAATATTCTGCTTGTTTGTTTATGGAATGAAAATGTCCTAACACACAAATACAAAATCCCAGGTGACATGAGGGAGTCAACACGGAGTGGAAATATTTGCTGTTGACTTTTTTCTATTCAGATGATACCTAAAAAGCACAACAACTCTGACAACTGAGAAAATTATGAGACAGCATTTGACTAAGTATGACACTAATGAATCATTTACAGCCTGCAAGCGCACAGAATCAGCAAGAGCATCACTTCCGTCTGCTACTCTCCGAGTAGACACTGGCTTAGATTTGGCCTAAACTCTGATGAAGGCTAGGAAAATTCCTATGACTTCTTGTGAACTGGAAGGTTTTTTTGTCCCCTCTTTTGTATGCGAATGTACACAGAGGGCACACTTCGAACCGGAAGGCTCTACCCAATCCATTAGGATGGAAACTGATTCAGAAGAAAATTCTATAGTACAAGAGAAACAAACCCAATATTTATATCCTGCAGTTACTGGGGGGAAATATCTGTATAACAGAGAAAATACCGACATCCAGCTTCTCATAGCTTAGAGGAACAATCTTTGGCATAATAAAATTCCCCAAAAAACAATTTGGGCAGTTTCCTGGAATTGATTATAATGGGCTTTGACCTGCATAAAATATTACAGGATAAGCTGTTAACCATTCATTAAATTGAATACAAAGAATGAAAATAGTTTGTGGGTAATCCTTTAAACTTGAGACTCTCTCTGCTTCTGACATACAGCCGTTAAACAAAAATTACCTGTAATGATGGAAAGAAGCAGAGGTGTGGAGAAATCCAAAGACTGTCTGCTTGGCCGCCGGGCCCATCTCTCTGCACTCAGCTTCTGTGATTATCGGCAATGAACATGCTTTGTTGCTAGGTGCTTTCTCATTATCGAATTTAATCCTCCCCACAATTCAATGAGGTAACAATTATCACTGTAATCTTACAGGTAAAAAAACTGAGTCCCAGAGAGCAGAAGAAATTTCCTTGGGTTCACACAGCTAGGAAATGGTAAAGTCAAGATCTGAGCTCAGGGCTGCCTACTGCCACAATCCATTCTGTTACTACTGAATTACGTGCCTTCCTGCGAGCAGGGGGCTTTTACTCTTGAAAGCGCTGCAGGGATGGGAAGAAACAGTGGGTCTGGCTACCAGTGAGCTGGGTCAGGATTCCAGGGATGCTATAGGGTTTTCGGCAGCACTCGGACTACCACTGACGCAGGCACCGTACCGTACAGCTCATCATCTCTCCTTACAATCTTCCCCACAGCAATAGAGCAAGCATTCCTGGCAATTTTGTGCATACCTCGGTCTCTCCCACCCCAACCATCAAACAACCAGATTCACTGGATCTCAGGGGCGAGGAGCCAACCTCTCTGCCATGTCTCACTGTGAATGACTAAGTTGGCTGCGCAGGGGTGAGCCTCAACGTGTGAAGTGCTTCAGATACTATGAAGGATTGCTTTAAATTAGAGTTTATTTTTAAAATGACACTTACTGCACCCTTCCTTTAACTCAGGAGTTCCTTAGCCCGTGAGGGTGCTGAACCTGACTTCCAGCGTCACACACTGATAAGTGCTGCTGATTCATGTATAAATATCCGCCTCGTGGGTAAATATTTAACAGGCTTGCTATAGCCTGAATGCTGCCCTGATCGTGCTGAATAAACAAACTCAAGTGCCATGAAATAAAAAAGCTATTATGTTTTTAAAGGGTGCAAGATGGAGGTAAGGCCTTGTGATCTCTAATTATTTAATATTCAGGAATCAAAAACTACTGGGTTGAGCATGTACAACAGAAAGCTCAGCCTGTACAGATTCCAGGGCTCACTGAGCTCTTCCCAGGAATGCAGGGCTGGCTGGAGAGAAGGCAGGGCTGGACGGACTGGCGGAGTGGCTGGGAGGGGCTGGGGACAGGGTGAGGAGGGAGGGAGGGAGGGGACCACTGCTTGTCGATTCTTCTGATCTCCAGACCGGTGAGGTGAGGCAGTGGGGTAAAAAGTGAGGGAAAGTCAACTACTGGGGTGGTGTCTCAGGTTAAAATTGGGAGGAGAAAGGGGTGAAAGGGCCGTTCTGATGAGAAAGTACCGTCTATCTCTTTATGGACTGAAATGAGCCATGAAATTAGCTGATAATTCTTAGAATTGAAACTAAACCTGTGGATATAAATCAGAAGGACAAGGCCAGGGTCTGAGAAACCTTTCCAACAGTGGAGTTGAATAGACCAAAAGGTAGACAGAAAAGCATTTCCAGGTCTGCCTCACTGGATGTAACAGTCAAATATAAGAATTGTCTGTGTTAACTGTATTGATACAATTGTTTTCCATGCAAATACAGCCAAGAGAGCGCTTTGCAAACCTGGCTCTGTCTGCAATCACTCAGAGCACTTCTAATACTGAAGACTTGACTTGGCTCCAATGCAACAACACAAAGCAAATATTTTTGAGCATTTTGACATGGAAAAATGCAGGGAGTCAGCCTGTCTGAAGGCCTGACTTGGGACAGTGGGGTTTGATTTTAACCCATTATGGGATAGTAACTCTTCCTCTCCATGTGGGGTTTTACCTTATTGGCCCGAGCAAAACATGACTTGGCACTGGAGACAACAAGAAGGGCCAGTGGTTTCCAATTAGAATTCTTGCTTCTACCACGTTTGTTCTGTTTGGTTCTACTCAATGTTCCCATCAGCACAGTGGAATAACACTCCCCCCTCCAAAAGACCCATCTCTCTCAAGGGGGAAATAATAATCATAATTACATTCACATTAAAATAGCACCAAGCTCTCCAAGAGAGACTTCATTCTAAAACACCTCCTCTTTGAGTATGCTATGGTCAAGGGTTATGTCAAGGCCCTTCGGAGACACTTGGTTCAGAGCGTTATCTTCCTGCTTTTGCCTTTGAATGGGTTTCCGAGGGAGAGGAAGTTGTCTCCTCCAAGGTATGATTCTGGGGAATGCTGGAGGGTGAAGCACTGATATGGGGAACTTCCAGGATGGCAGACAGACAGAAGGACACAAGCTGCCTCTAGTCCTGAGGCTAAGAGACATCCTAAGGAAAGGTGAGAGCTTTCAATTCAACTCAACAAACACTAACTGTATGCCTAACTCTGTTTAAGGACATTAGTTTCCCATTCTGGATATGTGATCAGGGCACCAGTGCTAATTCCCTTCACGGTAGAGGAATGCCAGGGACCTCAGGAATCTGGGGCACTCTATAATGCCAGAGTATGTTTCCTGGTGGCCTGCCAGGAGGGCCATTACAGCAAAACAGAAGTCACTGGTATTTATTGAGCACCCACTTTTGCCAGGCACTCTACCAGGCGTTTCATTACCTCTAAACCTCCTAACAACCCAGTCAAGTGGACCTAATGAGTCCAATTTACAGAAGGGGAAACCAAGGTTCTTAGGGTCTAAGTATCTTTCCAAGGTTACCCAGGCCAGTAAGCTGCAGGCCAGTAAGAGTTCTTGGTTCCAAACTCTACGTCCTTTTCCATTAGAAATTCTTTCACAGAAAGAGGTGTGAGAAATTTGAAACTCTAACCCCCTATGTCCTGAAACAGTGGTGTAAGTGGCTGAAATTAACCTCGAGAAACTTATATCCATGAAACTCATTACTGTGTCACCTCACTTGTTCTTAAGATATCCTATGTCACAAGTTAACTTGCAGGATAGAGAAAAAAAAGTCATATGTAGCTTCTGAAAACACACAAATGCACACATAGTACCTCTCTCTTACATACTAGTCTAAGTACTAGTCTTTCTTAAGGAGAGACCTTGGTTTGTTTGTTTGTTTCTCCTATCTGGATTTTCTTTCTTCCTAGCAAAGCATTTTCTAGTGCTACTGTTAGTCCTTGTCTCATTTTGTAGATTCAACTTTGAGCCATCTCAAGAATCTCTTGATACCTTAGTTATACAAAATCAGCGTATAATTAAAAAAAAAAATCTCAATGAGCAGAACAGGAGATCACAGTGACAAGGTAAGCTTGCAAGTAGAAGAAAACACGGGGAGTCAAACTGGATGAGGGGTTCATGAAGCACCGATGGAGGCCTGGCCACACTGCATTTGTGCCTAACCCAGTGTTTCCACTCAGCATACTTCGCAGCATAAATCAGGTGTTTATTAGAGTGCTGTATTCCATTTCTTGTTTCCCATTTATAGAGGGACATATGAAAATGGAAATGTTCTGAGACAATGATAAATATGATTAAATACTTGGAAAATGCCCCTCTGGAGGAAAGTCTAAGAAGAAGCTGAAATTGTTAAGTAAAATTACTTAGAAGGTTATGGATTTATTAAATGGAGTGAAGACATACTATATGGACAATTTGAGTCAGCTGTTCTTTGCTTAGGCACAGTATACATGAAGAGTTTAAACTATGACAGATTTCGTTGGTACGGTGAGTCAATTTTCCACAGGGTGGAGAGGGAATCATAGGTCCATTTGAGAAGCACTAGGTATCAGGTACTATACTAAGTGCCCTCCTAAATGACATCAATTCTGCTCACACCAACATGCGACAGAGGGGTTATCCCATTTTACAGATGGGATGGCTGGAGCTGAAAGAAGTTCTGGAAGCTCTCTGAGGTCACATATGTGGTAAATGGCAGAGAGGCAACTAAATCCAGGTGTCTCTGACCAAAATCTACCCCGCCCTCAGGTTATCACTTCTGTGATTTCTGAATCTCTGTATGTAGACCTGATACCGGTCCCACATGTATCAGCTTTGTCAGGCTCCTTCTGGCTTGGGTGGTTCAGGCAGACGCCCGGCTGACAGAGCCGCTGAGGCTGCTTCCAGAAACATTTATTAAGCTGATTTAGGTACCGAAGTGAAGCAATTAAGGTCTTTTCATTGTAGGCAAATGAACCCCAGGAAACTTAGAACTTTGAGGGCCGGAGGACTCGATGGCAGTTTCAGCAGATAGGAGGTGGCACGCACACCAAGATACTCTACAATTAAAAAAATATATACAAAAGATGGGAATAGTGTAATTACTAACAGAAGATGTCTCACAACATGAACGCTAACCAAGTTTTTGTTCGGAAATGTGTTTTTTAAGTTTGTTAACATCTTTAAAAAAGCCTTCAAGGGACGGTAATCTTAACAGATGTCCACCATCAGGATTCTGTTAGCATGTGGAAAAGCATTTAAAGTAAATCCCCCAAAACAACAACGGACTTAGCAGATGTGCTATTAAGACTTGGTACGAACCACTTACATTGTGCCTGGCCACGCGAGGCATGAACAGGCCAGGCAGAAGAAAAGCTTTCTCCCTTTCGTTGCCTTTCGATCCCTCGCCTAGTATCTGCAGTTGACTCCGTGACAATTTCTTTAAGAAATGGAAGTATTTTCAAAGACCAGTCATCAGGAATGTGTAAAGTCACCACGAGTTTGTTATAAATGTACAACTCTGAGATTCCAATGAATGGCTTTACCGCTCTACTGTTAATACTTTTCCTATGAAGTACTTATATAACATATTTGCTGGGAGAAGATTAAAACCTATACGCATCATGTCCTGACACTGTATGCTTTGAATACCTTACAATTTTATTTGTCAAGTGTACCTCAATAAAGCTAGGAAAACATCAGTGCATACCACAGTTACCCTTGACTAAATCCACAAGCATTCTTATGCCTCCCTCATGGCACACTGGTTTTAATGATGGTCAAAGGTAGATACAGAGAGTTAGTAAAAAAAAAATGCCCCTGCCTGGCCAGGGCAGAGAAGGGTATCCGCCTGATTCCTGTTTCCTCTTACTTACTGAAGGCTCAGGCACATAAACAGCATTAGGCAACTTCGTGTGCACATTATTGGTCTCTGTACTCAAAGTGCTAATCTGTAGGAAGCTGCAGTTGGGCTTGCCCACACAAAACAAGCAGAGATACCAAAAGATGAGAGTAGCCAGGGTGCCAGAACATAACACTTCACCATTTGTTTCCAAAGTGCTCCTCATTTTTCTTTTAACAACAGCCTACAAACTAGACAGCAAGTGTTGCTATACCCATTATAGAGATAAGAAGACTATGACTTGAGAAGGATGACTTGCCCATGGTCTTAAAGCCAGAAACAGTGAAAATGGGGTTGGGATCTTTTCTCTGCATGAGTAGTTTCTATCATTGTGGGAGAATAATCTGGGGAGCCTGTTAGAAACTCAGATACCCACGCAACACCCCAGAGAAGCTGATTTATTAGGTTCAGCAGGTCTGACATGGGACCTTGAAATCTGCATTTTAAGATTCCCTCTTGGATGTAGGTGCAGGCGGTCCTCACCCCACTGCTATGTACATCATGCCGAGGATACACACCTGGGACTGGGAAAGGAGAAGCGGCAGGAAAGAAAATTTGCATCCCATCCCTGGAGCATTAGGTCATTGACAATTTGAAAGGCACTTCAGACAAGAAGGTGAAGACAACCTAGACATGCTCTTAAGGACTTCAAGGCTTAGCATGAAAGCAGAAGATATTTACGGAAACAACTAGAAAAAGGGTGATTACCAATGAGTTTACACATGGGCAAAAGGCAGTGTAGTTTCATGCAGTAACCAGAAGACAAGACAAAGGAGCAGTGAGATCAAGACTGGGGCCTGAAGTGAGAAGGACAGAGTCTACTTTACAAGGCAAGATACAAGATCAAAGGCTAGGGACTGTGCAAATGTCAGATCGTGGATCCTGGACCACCGTGAACAACTTTCACCCCTGGGAGAAAAGCATATTTCATACTTCAGCTACTGCTGAAAGGGCATCTGCCCGGAGAGGAGGTAAGAAGATACAACAGCAGATCCTGATGCATGCCAGTGGTGACCTGGGCAGGAAAGAAAATTTGAGGTTAGAAAAGAAGTTCTGTCTAGTCACAGAGTGAGAGATGTCCTAGAGATAAGGAAAGTCTGAGGTTGGAGAACGAACCTCATTGCTTAACGTAACTCTTTCACACTGACAACTTCCAAACTTAACACTCTCGCTCAGAGCTTTCCTCAACTTGGGCCTCAGACGGCCGATCGCTTCCTCCGTGCCTCTGCTGGGATGTCTCAAGCCAGCTCACAAGCAAACCCTGCTCACAAAGCCTCCCGCCCCTGCCCTCAGCCCTTTGTGGCCAATGGCAGCCCCGGCCCACTGGCTCCTCAGTCATCCTTGACTCTTCTCCCTCACAAGGTTCAGTCAGCCTGGTCCGATCTCCTGTACCTTCTCTTCTCATCTGGATTCCTGCCTCCATGTTACAGCCGGGGCTGCTCCCACCTCAGTGCTTCTGCCTCAGACAACTGGCCAGTCCTTCTGGTCTTTTCTCTGCCTGGAACATTCTTCTCAGCCATCTGCAGGGCCTGCTTCCTCGCCTGCTTCAGGTCTTACTCAAATATCAGCTTCTGAGTAAGGCTTCCTGAACAATCTATTTAAAACAAGCCACCTCCAGCCCAGGTGTCCTTTCATCTCTGTTTTCCCTGTCCTGAGGCACATACGTCCATAAGACACTCTATGTACTGTATCTGTTTACCGTCTCCCCCCACCATCCTTCACTAGAATGGGGACTTCTGTCTGTCTTGGTCTCTGCTGTTACACCAGAAACAAAGAATAATGCCGAGTTCGTAAATAAATATTTATGGTATTAAAGTCAAATGAATGTAGGGAAAGATACGGGAGTCAAATTTCCAAAATGGACATTAAAAGTCAGTAAATGTATACATATTTTCTCAAATAGTCACTATGAAAAGGAAGGTTTCAAGGGTTCAGGACAGGAGTTGTCAAACTTCGTCAGCAAAAGGCCAGGCAGTAAATGGTGTCGGCTCTGTGGCCATAAAGTCTCTGTCGCAACTACTCAACTCTGACGTCGCGGCATGAAAGCAGCCACGGACAATTGTAAATGAATGACGCAGCTGTGTTCCAATGAAATTACTTAGAGCCACTGAAATGTGGATTTCATGCAATTTTTACAAATTACAAAATATTATTCTTTAAGTGCTTCTCTAGCCATTTAAGACCCGTAAAACATCATTCTTAGCTCACGAGCCAGACAACGTAGGCTGTAGTTTGTGGACTCTTGATCCAGGATCCTAGATTGTTTGACGGTTCTAGGGATGCTGAGGATAAGTATATATCCAAGAAGAAACAGAGGCAAAAAAGACATGGATTAAGTTAGGAAAACTGAAAAGTAGCCCTTTTAGTCAAACCTCTTACAAACTACATTCGACTGTCAGGGAAACCGCAAGCATTAGTCTTTCTCAGTCAAGGGCGAGGTGGACGTTAGGCAACGACTCGTGCGCTGTGGGAGTTCTCATAATGACACTGGATTGGAACACTGTGCAAGAGAGCTATTTATATGATCTCAAATGAAGCTCGAGGCATATTCTGGTGCTTTCTACTTCTATGCTAGGTGAAAAAGCTGCCTACAAAAGCCTTCCTCCCACCTAAAATACTAGCTGTTAGTTAGTGACTGATCCTCAGAAATATTAAGATGAATCATATATGCTCTTTTCACAGTGCAAAAAGAGATAATTTTAAAACTCAGAAAATGTCACTTTGGGGAGTCACAAACCGTACAATTAGAAAAGCTTCCCAGCCTGAAAATTGTAAATAAATAAAAATCCTGTTCTTGCATGGAAACATTTTCCTCATTTAGATTCCAATGCTTGTCTTGGGACTTGCCTCCAAGGTTGGCTGGTGTTAAAACGTGTTCAGTCCCATAATCTGATGATGGAAGGCAGCCTTTGTTCTCCACCCCTCTTCCCCGGGGCCCTCCTTGGCGAACCCTGCTGCTCTGCGTAACCCACAGCACTCAGCTCGGACTCTCTCCAGCGGCTGTGCTCACCTACAGGCAGCTTGAGGAACCCCCCCCGCCGCCACCGTCTCCTGCCCTGGGTTGGCCTGAGAGTTGCCAGCTGAGAGAGGGCTCAGTGTGGACCCAAGCACAGGGAAAGGAATCCGCGTTCCTTTCTTCCTCCTGTTTGGAAACAGGTATTTCTGTCTTTGATCCCTAAGCTCTGTTTTCTTTCTCTCTTACTAAACGGCTCACTCCCTATCTCTTCCTGGCCCCTCCCTTGCCCTTTTTTTTTTTTTTTTTTTGCAACTTCATCACTTTTACACGCTGCACCGTTTGGCACAGGAGAAGGAGGGACCACATCAAATAAAGGAATGCAACCACAAAAGCTGCCTGGAGAAGCAAGGCCTCATTTTTTTTTTTTTTTTTTTGTCAATTTACCGTTTTTGGACTTGTTCTCCCATAATCAAATCCTCCCTATCGTGTTAACAATGTGGTAGTGTGTCAATACATTGGAATTCTGCTTCCATCAGCAACCCAGAGCTTTATAGGAAAATGAAGCAACGAAATGCTGGTCTTCCTGCTAACCTTAGCCAGGCCTGTACTTAGGATGGGGACGTTTGGCTTCTTGATGGTACGCGGGCCAAACCTTCAACGCTCTGCGAGACCTCAGGGCTGTCAGCAGAGGCCTGAGCCAGTATCTTGGGCATTACTTGACGCTTCTGCCATCACAGGAGGGACACTCACTCTGGGTACAACAACTGAAGCATGAAACACCCCACATTTTTGTAAGCCAAAGTTTGGACTGAATTCACTTGCAGGAATTTCAAAGACACATTCGACAGGGATGGTAGGGGCGGGGGGAGGCAGGAGAATAGTCTGGGTATATGATATGGACTACAATTTAGCAAAGGAAGTAACAAAACAGTCAATCTAGATAAATAAATAAATGACCCGTTAAGCTGAGTGGCAGCAATTCTTGGGTCTGGCTCTGGGACACTTATGTCTAGAGTTAAAACAAAAGGGCGTGTGTAAAGTGAAAAGTGTTACTTTGTTGTTTTAAATTAAAACACATATCCAACACATAAACCATTTAGGGATAACTAAGGTGCCATAATTCCAAAACTTTTGGAAGTCACTATTTCATTCCCTCAGGACACATGTGTTATAGTTAATGTTTAACAACAGCTGGCGAATAATATTCATCATAAATGAAAACACCAGTTAGATGCTGAATACTTTTGATGTAGTGATTTTATCTTTTGTGACTAAGTTAGTAAACTAAACTGTCCATAACATGCAGGTTAAGTATTTCTGTTGTTATTTTGGTTTAGTTCACATGGAACAGACACATGCCATTTTGGTTAATGTTGGAAATTACCTTATTCTTTTTTTAAGTTTATTTACTTATTTTAAGAGGGGAGGAGCAGAGAGAGAGAGGGAGACAGAGAATCCCAAGAAGGCTCCAAGCTGTCAGCACAGAGCCCGATGCAGGGCTTGATCCCACGTCCATGAGATCATGACCTGAGCTGAAACCAAAAGAGTCAGATGTTTAACCAACTGAGCCACCCAGGTGCCCCAAGAAATTAGCTTATTCCTGAACACCCTCTACAGCATAGATAAGCACTCAACAGACAAGCCAGTAGGTAGCAATTCTCCACCTTCATCTGCCCCAGCACAGACATGTACTGTATACCCCTCCAGCGATTCTCTTGGGGAGAGGAAGAAATCTCTCTTCTCTCATCCCCATTCTAGGGTAGCATACTCGAATCTCAGGGTGAAAAAATGTGTGATTTGAACAAAACAAAATGCCTTACAGCTGCTTCTTATATGAACTAACAGTAGATTAGTTCATGTATCTAACATGATACTGAGAATCACTGTATTGAACACACATGAGAATCACTGTATTGAACACACAGAAGGAGAAGACTTCTATCCTTAGGAGTAGAAGACTTTCTCAGCTTGTAGGTAAAGTTGTTGGTCTCCCAATTTTGGCAGCGTTCAGCCATGCCCCGGCTCCACCTTTATGAGCCAAATCACCCACATCATTTCACATGTCTACTGATCTTCGGCCCCCTTTCCAGCTCCTCCTCCCAACCACAATGCCATGGCTGCCCAACATGACCAAGAGTATGATAAAGTCAAGGCAGTGGATGATGAAGAAGAGCAGGAACCAGAGGCCACTGCTTGCTTAAATGCACCCCCCCTACTCTGCTGCTACACTGAGATGGCGGGCCCTGTGGCCAGCTACTACTCCAGGAAATGCCCACAAATGTGCACATAGGATGTCACCACCAAAGCAGGACACAGACATCGGATAGGAGTACTGCTCCCTTCCACAGAACCCCCCCATTCCCCCCATCCCCCCCCCCCCCAAGGAAGCATGCTCCAAAATGACCTGAAAAGCTGAGGGAGTCACTTTCTGGAGCACGCTGGGAAGAGAGAGGGGAGGAAAGATGAGGGAGAAGGGAATCTGCAGACCTGAGGGCTGAGGAGGCTATGAGCACCGTCAGAATTCTAACAGAAGCAACATGCATTCAAGAGACGCTCATCACATAAAAGGCATTTTATCTTACTAAATAAATTGTTTAATTACTAATGGAGAAAGTGGGAGTTCAGTTCTGTTAATACCCATCTGTGTAGAACCAGGAGCCTGTTTCTGAATATCATAATTTATTTACCTATGTCTTTTACTTAAAAAAAAATCTATTGGTTTAAGCACTATTTTTTATCAAATTCTCTAAAATAGATTATTCAAAGCAGCCATGCCAATAAACAAGGTCTGAGCACTAGCGGACTGTGGGGCAGGCCTGAGGAGAAGCAGCAGGGGCCCAGCAGGCATGAAGGGGCCCAGGCAGCTCCGGGAAGTCTGGGCTTGTGGGGGGCTTGCTTACCCCACAAGGCAGGTGTGTTTGCTTCCTTTATTCCCGTTGCACAGACGCAACACAAGGTTTAGTCAGGCAAGGGATGGGTTCTGGTAGATGTAGACAAGGACAACGACAACTTAACTGGCCAAATATAATTGAATTTGGCCTAATAATTTGTTTGAAACTTTCCGGACTTCTTCAGAATTAGGACTTTCTTAAGCTTTCAAAACTAAAACATTCAAAATGTAATAACAGAGCAATATTAATAGCAGAGAGGGAATGCAAACACGACTTCTATAAAAAGTTGGGGGGCTGAACCACAGCCACGGAATCCTGACGCTGTAGTAGGACTGCGTCACTGGCATCAATGGACAGGAAGTAATTCCACCCAGACTCACATGGAAGAGGGAAATGGCGACCCCAGATCTCTTGGTGTGAGAAGGCAGCTGCAGGCACTCTTACCTCTCAGGAGTCCTGGTGCTCTCCCCAACTAACAGTCCCACAGACGTCCATGGATATCTACAGTCTTCGAGGAGAAAGGCAGGGAGGGGTCCACAACTTCCGGGCCACCTGGCAGACCCTAAGCATAGAAGTCTGCAGGGCCTAGCTGTCCACCCCAGCGCCCCTAGCACCTCAGGCACTCAGAGGAGAGGCCCCAGGCATCAGCATCCCTCTCTCTCAATCAGACCGAGAACGTTTCTCCGTGTGAGCTGTGGCGAATGGAGGACAACTCACTTTCGTGGGGGCATTCTCATTTTGCTCAGAACAAGGACTCAGGGTCACTTCAGAGCAGGCGGAGCCCTGAAGCTCACACATCACCTCCTCAAACTCGAGCTGCAGCCATGCACATCACCTGAGCAGCAAACACTCTAACTGCCCTCCAGACTCAACACATGGCTCAGGCATATCTGGAGACAGGAACCTCCTGAGGAGGGTGAGGACTGAGCCAATGCTCAGAGAGAAGGAATGACAGGTTCACACGGGTAGAACCAAATCCCTAAGGTAAACAGGTTTTAAAAGGAAAAATTTGCCGACCGAATTGCTGAACACATTAGAGGAACCTTCTCATGAGTACCACGTACCCACTGGGAAGAACGGCAGAGACCTATAGGTCATGGTTTAGGAAAATGACCATGATATATTGTTAAAAGAAAAGGCAAGTTGCGAACAGTACATAACAGATGAAGCCATTTTTACAGCTAAATTAAAACAGCGACAACAAAACCCCAAACTGAGCTAACAGGGACAAGAGTGTCAAAACACTACCTCCACCTGTTGTGTATTTCCTAGTAAGTCATATTTCCCCTCTTCGTTTTCATCAAGGTGAAGGCTTGAGGCTCACTGTCCCAAGGAAGAGGGTGGTCCCAGGTAGGTCAGCGTCGGCCCCAGCATGGGGAAGAAGAAGGGAGGATACATCACCGAGGAGCACACCCCCCATACGGGAACGGAAGACAAAGGCAGAAAGGGGACAGAGTCAAAGAGAACAGGGGCTTCCTGCGTATCTCAGAGGCCTTCCTCAGAAGGGACAGAGAGCAAACAGAGCGAGAACAAGAACCGGTGGTGGTGGAGAGACAGAAGTTCTAGATTAATGGAGGGCAATCCAAACAGAGGGGTTTCTAATTCCACTGCCCACTTGGGAATGAGGAGGTCACGGTATCAGGTAACCTCCAGGGTGAGGGGAGCTACTGTAGGGAAAAATGAGGACATTTTGCCTCGTATACTTTGTTCTTTGGCGATACTGGAATTGGTACTGGTGGTTATAATTGGCACATATTGCCTCTGCAGTAGAGAGAAGAAGAAACAGAAAGAGAGAGAAACCAAGGCATAAAAATAAATGAATGCAAAGCACACAAGGTATTGAATGTGGTGAGCAAAGATGTAATGGGAAGGGCAATGACCAACCAAATGGATGAAGTACCTGAGTGTTGTGCAGAGTACTTACATAGTTTGGTTCTGTTGCTGGGACCCTAAAATTCCCAAGGACTTTGGGATTCCACATTACTGATCTAGACTCTACTACTATTCAGAAGATCAACAACGACAAACCACATACTGAGAACTTTTCATGAGTCAGGCAATGTACTGAAAGTCTTAATTTGTTAGCTTTATTTACTCCTCACAAGAGACCTAGAAGGTTGACACGTCCTACAGATACACAGTAAGGCGTGGCAGGTTAGGTAACTGACTCAGTTAACTCACCCAGTAAATGAAAGACAGTGGGTTGAATCAAGCCTTTCAATTCCTGAAGCCATGTATTTCACCATTGCTCCAAACCCTGCCTCACCCCATAGACCATCTGGCTGTGGGGGTTCTAGTGATCATTTAGCTTTCTTGGTATTGTTTTCTTATATGCATAGTGAGGGTGGAGCCAGCTAACTCTCAAATCCCTTTCGGTTCTCTCATTATCCCCTGGTCTAATGCAGCAGTGTTGACAGCGAGGTAGCTTTTTGGGTTCAGAAACCTAGCAGACCATCTTATTAAAGAAAGCGTTAGACATCCTGGAACAACTGAGAGATCCAATCTCAGTATATAAACTTTCCTGGCACAAAAATTAAGAAATAGTGAAAGTACATGATTAAGAGAGGCGTGCTAGGTGCTGTGAAAAGGGAGGATGCTACATTCAGAAGTAGAAGCTCTGAGCCATGCCTGTCCCCCATATGTGACCTTTTCCACCAGCCCTGCATGCATGCAAGTTCCTATAGCTGATAGTACCATAGTTTCATTCTGCAACAGGGACACCTGGACACTAAGCCCTCCGTGCTTGCTCGGTCCTCGGCAGCCTTCCCAGCTCTTCAGGAGTTGTTATTGAGGCCCTGTTAATAATATAGGGTCTTCTCAGCCCCTACTCCCAACTATAAGCCTATTCCTTTTGACTAAATATGAAACAATCTCTCACTGAACAGTTTCTTTCCTTGTAATTCTCTGCCTGATGTTTTTTCTGATTAAACAGAAGCACGTTCCTAGCACAAGCCTTGAACGAGGGCAGGCATTTGTGATAGGCAGAATAATGGCAGAATAACAGGCAGAATAATCTTCAGAACCTGTGAATGTGTTGCCTTACATGGTAAAATAGACTTTGTAGGAGGTTAAAGACCTTGACATAATTATCTTGGATTACCTGCTGGGCTTGATGTAATCACACGAGTCCTTAAAAGTAGAAGAGGAAAACAGAAGAGTAAATAAGAGATGTGGCACCAGAAGAGACAGAAAACACTGGAAGCAGGAAGGACCGGTTGTTGGCTCCAAAGACGGAGGAAGGTGGCCGCAAGCCAAGGGAGGCAGGCAGCCTACAGAGGCTGGGAAAGACTGTCAGGTGATCTGCAGCAAGGACATGGATCTCAGTCCTCTCACTGCAGGGAACCGGACTCTTCCAACACCTGAGTGAACAACGGAGCAGATTCTCCACTAGATTCTCCAGAAAGGAATACAGCTCCCTAACACCTTGATTTTAGCCCAGCAACACTTACACTGAACTTCTGACCTACAGAACTGTAGGATAAGTCTGAGTTTTTTAAGCTGCTCAATTTGCAGTGTTTTGTTACAGCAGTAATAGAATTCTAATACAGCACTCAAAATAATAATTCTTTTTTGTAGATGAGGTTATCTTTCTTTTTTTTTATTTTTTAAATTATTTATTTCTGAGAGAGAGAGAGAGACAGTGTGAGCAGGGGAGGGTCAGAGAGAGAGGGAGATACAGAATCTGAAGCAGGCTCCAGGCTCTGAACTAGCTGTCAGCACAGAGACTGATGCAGGGCTCGAATCCACGAACCATGAGATCATGACCTGAGCTGAAGTCAGACGCTTAACCAACTGAGCCACTCAGGCGCCCCGCCCCAAGTTTATCTTTCTTTATGCAACAAAATATTGACAGCAATGGCATATGTCCATTGAATAAAACAGAATCAGTAAGACAGATAGATACAAATAGACAAATACAAATTTTCTGATATGAATAGGTAAATGGATAAATAAATACAGGAGGGAAGCTCTTCATTGTAATTGAAAGCCAACTACTAAATGCAGAAGGAAAGATGAAGCTAGAAAAATCATCAATGGATGTTGAAACTAGTGGGTGAAAGTCTGATGAGGGTATTTTCATAGTCTCAACCTTCTACCCATTAAGTTTCTTATTAATTACAAAGTGAAAATTAGTAACGTTAAATAAATCTTGTGGACACTAAGCAAGTGATCAAAGTTAACATCACCAAACCTGGGGCAAACTGGCATCATGTGCCCTCGGGACACATACTATATACGCGCACCACTGCCAAAAATCCATAACGTGAATCTAATCATGAGGAAGCATCAAATGAACTCAAATTGAGGAACAAAATAATTGGCCTGTACTCCTCAAAACTGTCAAGGTTAAGAAAGATAAGGAAAGACTGAGGAACTGCTCCAGACTAAAGAAACATAAAGAGACAGACATGATAACTAAAGACAGTGTGTGATCCTGGCTTGCATCCTGAACCAGGGTGAAAAACAGCTAATGGGGATATTAGTGGAACAATTGACAGAATTAGAAAACAGATTGTGGATTAGATTATCGTACTGTGTCAATGACACATTTCCTGATTTGAGAATTACACTGGAGTTGTATGCGAGAAGGTCCGTGCTCTTAGGAAATACTTTTTGAAGCAGTTAGGGTAAAGTGCATCATGTGTCCACCTCTTCACCAGCTGAGTTAAGAAACTAATCAGAACAAACAAATATAAATATACAGAACGACAAGGCAAATGGGGCAAAATGCAAATAATGGGTGAAACCAGTAAAAGATAGAAGGTAGCTCACCATTCTATTCTTGTACCTTTCCTTCTTCAGTTTAAATATCAACATAGAAAGTTACCCAAAAAGCCCCATAAATCATCCCTTAAATTGTTAAGGATAATTTAAAGGATATCCTTATCCTTTAAATAAGGGTTATTTATTACAATTGGTTCACTGTTATATGACACACAAAGGGAATTTCAGGGAAATAAAATACGAGTTTGATAAGTTTAGTTTTCTCTAAAGTAATGCAAGATTTTTCAATTAATGTTATTAATATGCTATATAATACCTTGTATATCATAGGCAAGCAATGAATATCTGTGGAATGAACATCAAGTAATTTAGTTTGAGGAAGTCAACATCTCAAATAAAAGCATGGAGATATATTACATGATACGAAATAAAAACTTAAAAGCTAGACTGAAGTGTGAACGAGCCAGAAAAATGAGGTGACTAAGAGCCCTTGCTCTGCAATCAGATGGACCATGAGGATCTGATAGCCAATTTGGCCATAGAGAATAATGGCCTTGGTACAAGTTAACCTCCCTGAGCCTCAGTTTGCTCATCTATAAAATGGGGATGATAACAAAAGCTCCCAGGGCTACTGTGGAAATGAATTAAAGAATTATGTAATGTATTTAGCAAAGTGGCTCACACATAGGTTTAAATGTTACTTCTTACTACCACTGAGTTCTAATACTTAGGTACTCATTTTATTCCTCTTACAAGAAAGAGAATTAATATTCAAACCAAACTAAAAAATAAATTCATTTAGTGGGAATCTACCGTCAAATGCTTGAAAAGTCACATTTTTAATGAACCTAAGAAACCAATTTGCCCTGGAGGAAAGTGCAGTTAAAGGGCCCTTTTAAACTTTCCTTCTCCCTATCCAGTCCCTGGGTCCCCCCACTTCCCCAAGACTCTACAACTTTAGACATGTTTCTTCAAATAGTGAATTGTTTCTGCAATGTACACACTCTGTTCTTTCTACTTTAGGCCCATGGTTTATTTTTCTGAATGCAGGATGGCCCCTGTATCTCTCTGGCCAAACTGAACGACATCCTTAACATTCTGAATTCCACGTGTCTGTGTCTTTCATGCTTCCTCTCCAAGGGGTGCCTTCCCTACAGTTCAGCTGGTAACTCAAAGGTGCTCTTATTGGTCATCTTAATGACTCCGACCTCCACACAGCACTTACAAATGCAGGTCATTCCTCACACATAAAACGCCCTCTGGCCATTATTCCTACCCAACCATGTCCATCATCCAAAACACTTACATGAGTGCCAGTCCGTGAAGTCTTTCTTTTCTTTCTTTTTCCTTTTTAATCACCTTACTGTTTTTCCATTTTTCAGTAATGCATTCATTTTGGGGGGCCCCGTTAGAGAACTGTACAATAAGCAAATGATTTGCTATGCAACGATTAAAAATAGAGAAGGATAACTGAAAAAAAAAAAAAGCTATGCTCTTTCATTTGCTGAGTGTCAGAAGTGATCTGGAGCCGTTCTTGACTACCATGATGGTCCATCACTCTCCTCTTCATTCACTCAACAAATATTAATGGGTGTGCCAGGGAACAAGACAAACACCGTTCTTGCTCTCAGAGTTTCTAATAAGAGGCATTCTAATGAAAGACAGCTAATGCAATAATGAAATGATAACAAAATAACTGAAAAGAACAGAAAGCACTTAAGAAGGAAACAAAATATAATGCCAAAGAGCTAGACTCCGGTTACTGGGAAGGTAGTGGGAGGCAACTTTACAGCCATCAGGAAAAGCCTCTCTTGGGGAAATATATTTAAATAGATCCTAAGGATGGAGTGGAGCCAAATAACTAGACACATGGCAGCAAAGAGTCTTTGTGGTAGAGGGAACAGCATGTGCAAAAGCCCAAAGGTGGCCACGAGCCTGGAGTGCTTGCGGATCAGGAAGAGGTCGATGTGGCTGAAAACAGACAGCACCTGAGGCAGGTGGGAGGTGAGGGGCCAAACGTGCTGGCAGGGGCCACCTTCTGAAGGTGACGGTAAGGTGTCTGGATTTTATTCTATCTCCATGAGAGGGTTTATGTAAGCTCTCCACCGAAAAGGTGCTTAATAAATGCTTGCTAGGGGCATAAATTACAAAAGAAGCTTGCAGGGAAATGGAGCCAATAGTCTCAGATCTTGGATGACGGTTTCTGTCACCAACACGCACATGTGCTCCGTCAACCTTAACTTCAGGTCAATAGGTCTGTTATACTGCAGGAAAACAGAGTTGTCATGGCAACCCTAATTAGGTGGTTTTCTTTCCAAGGAGGATGAACCAAATACTGCATTTACAGTCTGGGCTGGCTCTCTAAAATATCTGAAAGGACTACAACCCTCTACAAGTTAGGACACTTAGCACGGGGCGTGCACCGTGTGCCACCAAAGCAGGTTCCCAAAGTCAGTTTGTCTGTGAACTCAGGGCATGCGTTTTCCTTTAGAAATAATGTTGTGAAGGAGGTGACACCCTTAGGCCAACCCACTAAAGCTTTTAAAAATCCACAGAGTAGCAGAAACACTGTAAATCTGCAATGAGAAAATAACAGAAATGAGTTCTTTTGAAATGTAGCAATTAAACAAAAATTAGGTTGGAGCTTTTAATTTATCTTAATGCTCTTAATGCTGAGGGAGAGAAGGTTTAATTAGAATAAAATGAGGAGAGAAGTGGGAAATTCAGTGCAGATTCTATTAAGGAATGCTGGGCACCATCAAGGCTTTTAGAGGTTAATGTCACTGATTTTTTTCATTAGTATTCCTTTGGAGTCAGGTGTCTCTCAGCTTAGTCATAATCATGGTCATTTTGGGTTCAGAAGAAGGAAGAAAAACCTATGAAGAGGGGCTGCGCTGAGGTTTTCAGCTGTCCTGAGATTCTCTAAGGAAATAGAAAGATTTAAGAGAAAGATGGCCCGAAACATAACTAGGGAAGCTCAGAAAAACTGGAAAAGTAAAGTGAGGGAGAAAGAAAAAGAGTCAGCAACAGAAACCGGTTCACCTAGGACAGCTTGACTGCTACCAAAAAAACAGGAAGGTGAGGAGGAGAGAGGACAAAAAGGGGAGAGTGAAAAAGACAGGACAGGTGCAAAGGGCCAGTGGTGGGAAGTTAAAGACCAAAGACTGGTCCTGGGTGGGTGGAAGAGAAGAAAGTTTTCATTCATTTATTCACACATATGGGATGTTTGAAAATTGAATGGCACATTCTTCTAAGATTGAATCTGCACTTCATATAACTGTGTCTCATCCAAAATACCCAGCACAATGCTCTGGGTGTGAGAGAGTTTAATAAATGCTTGTTAAATATGTGAATACTGCAACACTCACAACAGCAGCAGCTGACACCTATTAAATGCCTATTACCTGTTAAGCATTTTATATGTGTCATCTTGTTTAATCCTCACAACAACATGAGATAGTTATTAACCTCATTTTACAGATGAGGAAGCTGAGGCTTAGATAAGTTAAGTGGTATGCTTAAGGTCACACATAGTTAGCAAATGATGAAGGCCGCATTAGAACAAAGTCTTATTCTTAACCTCTCTGCTCTATACCTGCCTCAGTAAATATTATGGCAATACTAAGAAAGGAAAGATCTTCAAAAGGCCAGATTTCCAGCAAGTTATCTGATCAATTCCTCTTGATATTCATCAATGCAGATTTAACAATAACATGAATTTGTATCCCAAATTGCTTTCTCTGGAATATTCTTCTTCTCTAGATTATTCTACCACTGGCAATATGGGACCTGAAATGAGTGTTTGGGGAAGGCAGCAGTTCAGGACAGATTAGCATATCAATAGATGCAGAAAAAATATTTGACCATATTGAACAACATTCATGATAAAAACTCCCAGCAAACTAAGAATAAAGGGGAGCCTCCTCAATTTGATAAAGAACATCTATAAATATCCCAACATCATACTTAATAGTAAAAGACTGAATGCTTTCTCACCTAGGATCAAAAGGCAAGAATGTTGCCTCTCACCACTCTTATTCAACATAGAACTAGAAGTCCTAGCCAATGCAATATGGCAAGAAAATAAAATAATAGGCGTATCTATCAGAAAGAAAAAATAAAACTGTCCTTATTTGCAAATGTCATGATTGTCTAGGTAGAAAATCTCAAGGAAGTACAAAAAGCCAGTAGAACTAATAGACAAATATAGCAAGATTGTAGGATACAAATCAGATCATCACACAAAAATTGATCATATTACCATAGCATGAACACATGCAAATCAAAATTAAAAGCATGGTACCATTTATGACTCCCTCAAAATAAATGAAAACTTACCTACCTTCCTAAGTATGATGCAAAAACAAAGAGCACAAAAAAGTTCTTCTGCAGTGATATAACAGCCTTGACTCATAATTGTGGTGGTGGTTACATGAAACTACATAAGATAAAATTACACAGAGCTATACATGCACATGCATAAAAACATGCAAATTAATGCAAGTTCAAAAGATGCTGTAGAGAGATAGATGAATGCAGTATGTAACAAAATATTGTTAAATATGAAAGATGACTATCTGGAGTCCATTATACTATGTTTTCTGACTTTGTGTATGCTTGAGAACTTTTTTTTCTTGAATAGTTTATGGTCAGGTTGGTTTCCATATAACATCCAGTGCACATCCCCACAAGTGCCCTCCTCCATGCCCATCACCCCCCCTTCCCCTCTCCCCCCCATCAGCCCTCAGTTTGTTCTCAGCATTCAAGAGCCTCTCATGGTTTGCCTCCCTCCCTCTCCCTATTTTTCCCCTTCTGCTCCCACATGGTCCTCCGTTAGCTTCCTCCTAATCCACCTGTATGTGCAAATATATGGTATCTGTCCTTCTCTGCCTGACTTATTTCTCTCAGCATAACACCCTCTAGTTGATCCACGTTGCTACAAATGGCCAGGTTTCATTCTTTCTCATTGCCATGTAGTATTCCATTGTATAGATGAACCACATCTTGATCCATTCGTCAGTTAATGGACACTTAGGCACTTTCCATGTTTTGGCTATTGTTGAGAGTGCTGCTATGAACATTGGGTACACGTGCCCCTATGCATCAGTACTTCTGTGTCCCTTGGGTAAATTCCCAGCAGTGCTACTGCTGAATCATAGGGGAGTTCTACTGTTAATTTTTTGAGGAACCTCCACACTGTTTTCCAGACGGGCTGTACCAATTTACATTCCCACCAACAGTGGAAAAATGGGTGCCCATTTTTCCATATCCTCACAAGCATCTATAGTGCCCTGATTTGTTCGTTTTAGCCACTCTGACCGGCGTGAGGTGGTATCGCTTGAGAACTTTCTTAATAAGTATTTTGAAGTCCCAACCTAACTCAACATAAAGACAGCAGTTTCCAGAACCAACCTGATGACTTTCCTTTTTGATGACCGATAGGAAATTCAGGAGACATTAGAATAAAAGTCTGTGGTCCCCTTTGGCTACTATATGCTGTGGAGATGCAAACTCATTCTATCACTGATCCAAGAAAAGTATCATGGTAAACTTTGAGCTCCCAATGATACAGGCTGCATTCTGAAAACAGATTTAAAATATTTGAATTGTCTTGTACCACTGCCCTCCATTTGTATAAGGAGTTAAGAGTTAACACTGAGATGAAATCACTTTATATCTCTGATCTAAAATCTCTGTGAAGTGTTCTGCTTGCATGTTTAAAATGTTTTGTTTAGAAGAAATATAATTATTTCAAGAAATCTGCTCTGAGGAAGTTTTTTTTCCCTTTCCTTTTAGATACACATTTCAAAGGGACTGGCCAAAATTATTTAGTGACTGAGCTCTGCTACTGTACTTCAGTTTCATGGAACACCTAATCCAGGAGCTTCCATTGACACTGTTAGGAAGAGGGAGGCTTGCTTGCCTTGCTTTTTCCTTTCTCTTGCGTTCTCCCTCCCTGCCTTCCCTTCCCCTTGTAAGGAGAAAAGCATAATAATTCCTTTTTTTATTGGGGGAAAAAAGTCACTGTAGCACATGCTATCTTTCTCTTTCCCTGAGGTATAAAGGTGAAATACTATCTCCTGCTACCACATTTGCCACCTGGCAAACTCTATGACTTTCTTTGATACCTAGCTCAACCATCATCATATCTTAGTGAAACCCCTACGCCCTTTTGGTAAGTTACCAGCATCGCACTCTCTTCTATTCTTCGAGTGTACTTTGTTCCTAATTCAGACAAGGCAGTTTCCACAGTATAGTATAATTTACTATTTCATATGCTGTTCTTCCTCCCTAGACTGTGAGCAGCTCAAGGGTGGCAACACATCATTCTTATTTATCTTTGTAGCTACAGGACTTGGCTCCATCCCAGGCATGTAATAGGTACTGAATACTTTATAAATTAATAAAAGACAGGAAAGCAGGAAAGAACCAGAAAGGCTTTTCCCTACCCCAGCTCCCCCTGCAGGCTTTTCTTTTTTAAGAGACTTAAATGTTGAAGAGTTGGAATGACATTGTGGGAAGCTGCAGGGCCAGTGAGCCATGTATAAGCTCAGAAGTTTCCACATGTAAGGAAGGAAGTACAAGAAAAGAATGGAAATAAAACCACAGGGTTAACAATTAGACAGTTAAAGGTATGTGAATAAGGCACTTAATTATACCAAGACTTCTGCTTTCTGCTGGATTTCTCTATATCAATTATTTTGAAATACAGATATGTACCCTTAGAATTTAAGATTAATAATGTTAGGAAATAACTGTATTTCTATAAAGGAAAATCACATTAGAATGTTTACCTCAGGTAAACTATGTCCACAACTCAATCCCTAGGATTGAACTGTGTAGTGTGATCAAAAAAGTCACTACCTTCTAATGGTACGCAATCCTAACTCAGGCCAAATGTCTGAGAACAGTCTCAGTAGGGACTCTGAGGAAAAAAGAACCCACAGTGACTAGACAAGTATCTGCCACATGGCTGTTCAGTGAGTGTATGTTGAATGAATGAATGAATGAGTAATGTGACAGCAATAATGATACAGTTAGGGCACATACATCATCTTCTACTCATCTGGCAGGACTTCCCTCCCTCTCTCAGTTGGCAATGCTTATAATTCAGTGTCTAGAAACTTAACAATTTTTACTGTTCCTTATCAAGTTAATCCTTTTCCCCCAGGTCACACCTAAAAGGAATCTGAATATTGGGCTAAAGTCCAAAGTTTCTATTATTGGCAAAGTCTCCACCCGCAATTTGCCAATCTTAGCAGATTGCTAATAGGTAATCAGAACCTTCTCCACCCAATGCGGCTACTACAGGAAACAGCACGGCCTCAGAGATAAACAAAGTAACCATCACCCCAACTGCACCTCCAGTCTGAGGAAGACCCAGGAAAGGATGCTGACTTCCTGCTATGGTGTCCACTTTGGGCCAGAAAAGAATCTCTGAGCTGCGGAAATGGGGTGTGACAGAAACTGTGACCAACTCAACTGGCTTTGAATCTCAAAACTTATTGCAAAGAACTTAATAGGGACCCTCAGACCTAATTTAGCCTCACTGTACATTTCGGGAAACTGAGACCAGACACAGGAAAAGACCTGGCGGAAGCAGCTGTAACTAGAACCGTCTACTCTTTGTGTCCAGTCTCCCAGCAAAGAAAGGGGACCGAGAGGCAAAGAGAAACACAAGGAGTGAATAATCAGTTCATTGGGAACGGATGCCGTTAATACACCTGGTTAGAGGCTGCGAGCCCATCACCCCAGAGCTCTGGGCACCCGGGTGGTTCTGCCAGACCCTATGCAAGTACTGAGAGGAGAAGGCCGTCAGCTGGACAGAACTGCTGAGGAACTTAGAAAATGGCCTGAAGAATCAGAGACATAGCGGGTGGGGGCTCAAGCAGGTACACAAGGAGAACAAGGAAAAGAAACCGACATTGTAGGAAACGTACAATAAGAGAAGAATTTGTCTACAAGGCGGTGTTTCAGGGGCCCCTTCTGGACGTCAGAAAGACTGAATAAGCAAACAGAGGTCCACCACGTTGGCTTCTGATTCCAAGTTGTACAACCTGGGATTGGAAAGGGGGTGTTTCTGCTAACTTAAAAGAATTTTTAAAGATCTCAAAACCATTGTCCTACAGTACTTATAAACCAAATTCAGCAATTTAGCTTTCTTTTCGGAGTAGCAACACCCAGTTAGGGAATGTTTCATGGACATAAACGGCCTGCTATGGTCACATCGTGGTGACCTGGGCTCCCTCTCACGCTCTGAGTCTGTGCTGGTGACGGTCGGCTATTCTGGACTGTGCTAAGCCCAAGAAGCAGTACCGGTGCCAACCACCTGCCTGCAGGTATCTTCCTATCGCAGCTCAGTGAAGTCTGCTGCCACTGAGCGATCCCGTTCTCACAGGGATGTGTGTGCACGGCCTTGAACACCTTCCCCCCTCACTGACAATTTCTGACACACTGGCTCAGGAAAAAAAACGTATCCTCCCTCCTTGTTCCATTTGTGAAGCAAAGAAATGAAAACAAAACAGAAATGAAAAACAGGAGCAGCGGAAACCAGGGACCTAAATCAGAGGGGAAACCTACCAGGAATTAGTAATGAACCAGACATATATTCAGGGTTCAGAAAAGGAAGTGAAATTAGATCTGATAAACAGCCTATCCCACCAAACTTAAGCTCTCTTGGGAGTATCCAGAAACCACCATCAGAATGTTCACAACAATCTTTACCTACTTTTACAGTGTCCTCTACTTTAACCATTTCCCCCCCTCAAAGGCCAGCATTCAAGATAGCTGTGTGCAGGGCTCAGCTGGTTAAGCGTCTGACTTAGGCTCAGGTCATGATCTCACGGTTAGTGGGTTGGAGCCCCACATCAGGCTCTGTGCTGACAGCTAGCTCAGAGCCTGGAGCCTGTTTCAGATTCTGTATCTCCCTCTCTCTCTGATCCTCCCCTGCTCATGTTGTCTCTCTCTCTCAGAAATAAATAAAAACATTAAAAAAAAAAAAAAGACAGTTGTGTGCACAAACCACGGGAAACGTTTGCTGTGCACCTGCCACGGCAGACCACTGGGTTAAGGCTATCCCCTGCTCGTTCGTTGTTTTAAAAATCTGTTGTCGTCGTCGTTGTTGTTTTACTTGATTTCTAACAGTACAGCAATTTTGTTTTCTGGGTTACTTCATCCTGAAGTATTCAGGGGAGATCTAATAGAGTGGGTCAGCCCTCAGATTTGGAATCAGAAAGATGGGCTTCAACCCCCGTTCTGCCACTTAGGAAGCCAGTGTCAGCCCCACAGGGAGCCTGAGGATCAGGTGATGATGTGTGGACAGTAGGAGTACTGTGCTTAACACACAACAAGCTCTCAAGGGATGTCCGATGCTATTTGTTCCCTCTCCTCCCTCAAACTGGTAGTAGCAGCAGCAGCAGCAGTAGTAATAGTAGTAGTGGCGGGGGGAGGGACTGTCATAATAGTAGTAAATAGTGGCAAAATCATACCATGTTTGTAGTCAGGCAGGACTTGAGTCAGATCCTAGCGCTGCTGCCTATTCTGGGCTTCTGCAGGCACATAGGGAATCTTCATGCAGGTTATAAAAAGACATAACCCCCATCCCTTGAAGATGAATGACAAACAGATGCCCCTTCCTCTAAATTGAGGGATGTGCCAAAGGGCACTAGCCTGGCAGGAGGCACAGCTGGGCAAGGGGAACGCTGGGGAGGTTTCAGGCCCCACCGCATCAGCAGCAGCATCGCCATCACCACCCCCAACGTCAAGAACCCAGAAGAAGAATGGAGATTCAGAAGAGAGATCAACAATTCTGGTGACTCTAGATCTTTCTTTCTCATATTCCCAAATTCCATTTGTCTAAGCAAGTCCTCGTCCACAGCTCTGATCAGGTCATCCTGATAGGAGACTCTTGGCTCTCTACTTATGGCTAAATTACATACAAATTCCTCAGGCCAGTATTCAGGGTTCTCTAAGGTACCTATCTACCTCTGAGCTCAGTTTCCTCGACTGTAACCTACCTTTACTAGAATAGAAGTACCACAAGGACACGGATTTTCATCTGTATTGCTTAGCTATGTACCTCAAGCAACTTAGAAGAGTAGCTAGTATACAGTGGGTGCTCAATAAATACTGGAAAAGGAATGCATTTGTAGACCCTTTCATCTGGAAACTCTGCCAGTCTTCAATATTTTATCTTTCCTTCCGCGTCTGTCCTACTTGAAAGATTCCCTGAGTCCTAATTTCTTCTTACATGGAATAACCTGAACGAACTGCCCAATTTAAAAAGAAGTCAGCAAAGCGGTGCCTGGGGGGGTTCAGTCGGTTAAACACCGACTTAGGCTCAGGTCATGATCTCACAGTTTGTGAGTTCAAGCCTGGCATCAGGCTCTGTGCTGATGGCTCGGAGCCTGGAGCCTGCTTCAGGTTCTGTCTCCCTCTCTCTCTGTCCCTCCCCCATTCTCACTCTGTCTCTCTCAAAAATAAATAAAACATTAAAAATAAGTCAGCAATATAATTTTTATCATTTTTGAAAACTGAAGTGTTGGTAAAAATATTTACTCCTCTAGAAGTAGCCAAGTTATTCTAGTGTCCCTTAGGGGGAATAAACTGATTTTCACCCATTATAGCTCTAGGTTAGGTATGTATAAATGCCTCATATTGGTAATATCTATTTAATTAAAATATGCAAATTACTTAGTTTCACTCTATATTCTACAAATGGTTGGGACCTAACCCAGACTGAATTTAGGATGACATTACTTTCACAGTAGAAACTGTTCTGAAACTTAGATGTTGAGCTTTGGAATCAGACTGACTATGTGAGAAACCTGGACAAGTTAATCTCTGGTGCCTTCTTCACCTATAAAGTCAAGGATAATACTATTACCACACTTGATTAGGATGACGTAGGCAATGCTGCACATGTCTTAATCTCCCATATGTTAGTGTTTTATCACAGCAAAAACTCATGGGAAGTGGGCTTCAGGCACCAGTGACTGTCCTGGACAGCTGTCTTCAATTCAAAGCTCAGTGATCCAGGTGGGCTGAAGAAAAGAGGGACTGGAGATTTTGATAAAACAAAAAAAAGAGGTTTCTTACCAACCCAACCTGGAAGAGGCACTGTCATGTGTGACTGGCAAGAGGTAGTTACATGGTCCAGGCCAACTAACATAAGACCTTTATATTCAAAAATTTCCTACAGAGTGAAAATTCAGTCTGAGTTAGAATTTAATGACTGATCTCTCTGTACTTACTTATGTTGGCCTTTGAAATGCTCCTGTTCCTAAGTATGCTGAGAAAAGATATTCCAAAGAACCAGGAATCCCACAGACGACTCAAGTGCTGGTCTACACTGTAAGTGACTGCTGGGCACCCCCGTGCTCATGCTTCTGGAAAGTTCCTAGGGAATGCACTCTGTACACTGCTTTGGTCTCAAAGATCACGCTACTTCCGGAGTTCTCTAAACATTGGCCTCAACTTTGTATTTTTCATATCATCTACTGCCAATCTCTAGCTCAATGCAAGCATAAAAAAATTTTTTTCCAAAAAAGCTGCAAAATTTTAAGTAGATATGTAAGGATTTCTGCTCAAAGGTGGATATAATGGACAAAATAAATGTACCGGTAACTTATAGGGAGAAGATAATAGCAAAGACTAAATCAGGGGATTAATATCTAACATATTATATTAGGAACTCGAGCAAATCAAAAAGAAATAAAGTAAAAATGGGCAAAATATATGAACAGGCAATTCATAGAGGGGGGAACATGAATGGGTAAAAGCAAATAAAGTGACGAACAGCCTACTAGTAGTCAGACAAAAAAAATTAAAGATGCCATAAAGATTGGCAAAAATGATAAATTTGCATAACACAAAGTGTTGGCAGGGATATGGGAAAATGAGCCTCCCCAAACAGTTCCCCTGAGATTCTAAACTGGCCTTCCTTTCTGGAAGGACATCCGTTCATGCTGTGAGGGTATCTGGCACAGCACCATTTAACTGTTTATCATGATGGTAATGAGAAGAAAAATGTAGCGGATGCCTGGGATGGAACTTGACATGGCAACAAGGTTCAACCACCTACATTCACAGAGGAAAGACCTGAAAAGCATAAAGCCTAGCCAATGTGAGAAACAGAACGAGAACCTTAGTATTTCATCTACGTAAATGAAAAACATCACTTATGTAAAGTTGACAAAACAGCACTACATATTTTTAAGGGGATATCAAGAACATTATCAAACAGAATGAAAATAGAACAGAGATAGGGAGGTGAAGAAATTAAAAATAAAAAAAAATTTTAAAAGGCAAAAGCAGGGCCTTCCCCTGACTGGTGGTTACGATAATGCGCTATATTAACTAACCAGTACGAAGAATTAGAGTTTCTACCCTAAGGTTCCACAGATACTCACACCCACACAAAAAGGTAGAAAATCATTGGCAGGAATTAGTTGTTATTCATCCACGAAGTTCTTCCTAAAGTTAATGACTGATGTATGTAGACTAATGGAGTAAAATAGGCTAGGGGGTGACAGGGATCTGAACGGAAAAGACTTTGAAGCAAATAAAAACTTCTGATGTTGCTACTTGTTGTTTAACTGCCAGAGTAGATCAAAATGGTTTCACAGGAGCCTTTAAAAAGAAGAAGTGAGCCCTCTTTGTGTGGAATTAATTGATAAATGTTCTGAGGCAAGAAACTCAGGTCCTAAAATATGAGGCAGCCCTGGCAGAACACAGTCACAGAGACTTAAAAAAAGTAAAATTCAGTGAATTTGCTATAAAGGTCAAAGTACTACCTGTCATCTAAGCTCACTCTGATATTTCATTCTGACTTTCCCAATTTTGGTACATGTTAATTTTGGCACATCATTACCCTACACACGAGACAGGATGTGTCCCACAGTGATTCATCAGTAAGAATGTATTCTCTCTGCGGGGGTGTAAGGACCCGGGTGAGGTGAAGGTACAAAATACATGCTGATACTTCACCATAATCGACTGCAATAAAAAATGGGAGTAGTTCGTCCCCACGTTTAAAGCACTAACAGCATATATATTTGTGTTGTATGTTTTCTAGATTATCATAATTACCCGTTGAAATTTTTTTTTATTATGTTTGTCTCTTTTTTTCTTTTATTTTCCCTCTTGCTCTCCCTCCTTCATCACATCTTATGAAAAGATGATGGTCCTGATCCTACGTGCTCACGTGTTCAATCCTGGGGGCAGAGACTTAAAGATAACGTTATGGGCAAGTCAACTACTGCACGTTCTACTCTCCTCTCAGCTGCATGTATTAAATTAACAAAAGCCCCAACTAAAATGTTCCCATCACAGAAACTAGGGCAACATTACCAAGTCCTGCTTTGACAAATCCAATTCACCCTGCTGGTTTTGAAGCAACCAGATGCTGGAATTACAGTAGGATTTTCTGTCCTCTGAGGAACTTCGTACTGAGCCTTGCAAGAATATAAGCAGTCCTTTGTAAAGCTACTGAGAGAAGTTACTTCTTAAATCAGAGAAGGAGAGGGGACAGGGAGGGGGAAGGCAAGGGAAGGAGGGGGCACAAATGGGGAAGGGAAGGAAAGAGGGAGAGGCGGCACCAAGAAGCAGGGAGCAGGTGTGAGGGAGGACGCAGGGATGAACAGAGGAGGGTTAAAGTTGAGGACTACTAACAGAGTGTGGCTAATGTAATCCAGTATTAGGAGCACAGTAAGCACCTTGGTCATGGACTGCTCTCCCTACAGTACTTATCCAAACCTCCCTGTTATCTCCTCTGTGATTTATTTTCATCCTCTGCCCCTGCAGTGCTCTTCGAGCTGGTCTTACAATTCTTATCAGAGTGGAGGTGAGACCTGCACCCAGGGACTTCTGAGCACTCTCAGTTCTAGAAGCTTCTAACTTCCTCTGGCAAAGACGGCCCGGGCCTGCTGCTCCCAATTGTTCCCCTGGCCACCTGGGCACGGTGGCTCACCCCACATGACCGCCCAAATGGAGTAACGTCCCGTCTCTGCATCTGTATGGTGACAACAGTGATCATTCATCAGCTGGGGCTCCAGCTCCATTTTGCGGCCTGGCCTCTGTCAATCCTCCACGTCTTGCCAGCAGCTTTGTCTTCGTTTTGCAACCTGTTCCTGCTGATGCATGGCGCTTGCTTGCCAGCCTCTCTGCAAGTCTTAAGACTGAAGCAATCCCTGGCAAGAAGCTGGGGAGGATTAGTTGAGGCTACAAACTGGAGATGAAACTCCTGATACAGCCAAATCTTAAAAGTTTGGCCACAATTGTCCTTGATTATTCTTTTTCCTTCTCTTCATATTGAAAATTCAAAACAGAAGAGTTTTTAAGGAAAATTAACAGTGATCTCTTGGTGACAACTATAGCCATAAATCAGAGGCAGCTCCTTATGCAGAGAGATTCAGAGCGCCACGTAACACCCAGGCCAACATCACATCCTCTCTGAGTGGGCACTGGCTTCCTCAAACATTTCATCTCTCTTGGCATCTTACTCGAAGCTCCATACATAAAAAAAAATAAAAGAAAGAAAGCAATATAAATGAAAATGTGTGTGTAAGGCAGCAAACAAATGTTGAGGAGATGGAGTCCACATTAGCCATATGGTATTTTTTGGTAAAAACAATCATTATGGGATATTAGGACCAAAGGATATGAAATTCAAATTCATCTCTAAAATCTGGCATCTTGTTGATTTCTGCTATCGTGTTGTATACTAGGACTTCTTTCTGTATCGTTAAGTTCTCAAAAACAAAATTTAAAAAAAGATGACACTTTAATATGAAATAGCATACTGTTTTCTTTTTTCCAATGGGACATAAGACATAGCTCCTTGGTTATTACAGAAATTTACTCCCTGTTCCATAAAAAAAAAACAAACCCATAAAACTTGATAAACATGTAAACAGCTTAGAGTTTTAAATCTCGAAAGACAAACTTTGTAGTCTCAGTCTATTTTTGGAAAGGTCAAGCATGTTATCTGTTGTTTGAATTTGATGGGCGGTTTCAGTCAAGTGAGCAAGAAGTAGTAGTTATTTAAACTATTATTTATAGATGATGAGGCCGATTAATTGCTTCAGCAAACTCCCAGCTGCCTACGAACTTGCACTTGACCCTGTGGCTGTGTGCACACTGTGGTCACAAATGGGAATACTCAGGGTGCTTTCTTCCATCTGAAATGACATAGTGCTGTTATGAACAGGAGTGAAGAAGAGGGTTAATATCTATAGATAACATTATATTTCATTCACTTCTCTAACAAATTAACCTTGTCAGCCTTCCATCAGTAGAGGGTAATAAGGTACAAACATATTCAACAAAGACACTTGGACTTAGTGAGAGGCCAACGGCCAACGATGATCCCTGTAAAAGGAATACGGAAGACTCAGCAATGACTAATGAGGGAAAGAAATTTAGTGCGAAGATCTGATCTTTCGTCCTGCCTTCTCCTCTTAGTGTTGTTCACTGCCAACAGCACAGTAGCTAGGAAAGGTTGTTCGGAAAGTAGATACTAAGTCAACTCTGAAGATCAACAAGAGCGAGATGTGTTTTGCATTTCCCTAAAAGGCACATTTCACACGTTTAGGGGAGAAGATACTAGTGCAAACTGTGATTAGCAGTTCGCTTTTATTAACACATAGAGAACAAACAGGAGTTTCCTAATATTTCCTTTGCAAGATAACAGGGTGTTAGGAACTGTCCAGCTCTACCTATACTCTGCTTTCACATCAATCCTGGGTAAACAGCATTTAACTTAGGTCTTACAGTCCATGGTATCTGGTTCAATACCGACTTATGACAGCTCTCAAATCCTGGCCAGAAACTCAATCTGCAGGCAAACTTCAAACTTCAATTACTGCACATAGCTACCTTCCTACAGCCCAGTCTGAGGACCCCAACCCAACACACTAGTCCGCTCTCTGCTCCTCACCTGCTTTACTGTCAAGTAAATGGACAACACAACTCCCGAACTCTTATGTAACCTTGGCTTGCACACCACCAGTTCCTTCTCTTCTTAGCTAATATTGACTCTCTGTTGTATCTTCTAGACGTTAACAGTAGTCTGTACAAAATAACAATCCATTCAAAAAATTTACTGAGCATTTACTATTTGCCAAACACAATTCTAGGGGTTGGGTGTGTAGTAGTGAACAAAGTCACTTGTGACATTTTTAAATTTAGAAATAAAGACTATCATCTGGGGAAAAAAACCACAGCCAACCAAATAGCAAACATGGGCTTAGGAAAAGGAAGAGCTGGGTGAAACTTATCTGTGCCAGCCTAGCCAAGGATGTGCACATAAAACATGTAACTTGCTACAAACATGTCATAAAAGAGGAAGGGTTGTATGTCGGCGAAGAAGTCAATTCAGCATGTAATGTAACACATGCCACCTTGCTTCTGGGATTACACCAATTGGCACAATGATTCGAAAATCAATTGTTTGCCCTCAATGCTGACCCAGCAAAGGGATTAGCACTGCATTAGAAAAATGAATCTAAGAAGCACAAAAACAAGGAAGGCACTAAAAAATATGCTGGGACAGAACCATGGAAACAGGTACACAAATTCAAGCCAACCAACCTCAAATTCTACCTTTTAATAATCTTTCCTAAGCAGTAGCCTTAGGTACTTAAGTACTTAGTGGGACAGGTCCTGTAGGGAGCCCTACAGCCCAGTTACCTACTTGCTCTTTGGCTGCCCTACGGGTCTCACCTTGATCCGACACTCTCCTCTCAGTCCTGTTGCCAAAATCGCCACTCTCTTAATCCACATCCCCTGACTTCCATCCCTTGGAATGGTGTGTGATTTCACACATACTATCTCTTTTACTTCTTTCAGTCTGGTAAGTCACATATTATTATTAGTTGTATTTTTACAATATGTCACAAGCTCAGAGAGGCTAAATAAATTGGTCAAGGACCCATACGCACTGAATTTTTGAATCAGAAGTCAGTGTGACTCAAAAAAATTTTTTCTCCTCTCTCTGTGATGCTGATTCTCAGAAGTACACAATATAGTCTCATGTCTCCCTGGAGCTAATTCAGAGATGAAGAAAGTGGTGTTAAAACAAGATAGTTGATGACAAGCTCACAAACACAGGTCAAGTTAATGGCAGAGTGGACAGTGAGTGTGCCTAACCTTTAAAATATTAAAAAAAAAACATTTTTGTGTGAATATATCTGAATTTTGTATTATTCACTCTTGTGAGGAGCAGAACACTCACCATGGTGGAGGCTGACACCTATAAAGTATGAAAACTTAGAGCAAACCATCTTCCAACTCGTTAGGTGTCAGAGGTGGCTCTAGCAGTATATTTGGGATACAGCATCGGATACTGTTTTTCACTTGCTCAAGCTAATGCTTTATGTGTGTGTTGTTAGACTTGTCCAAAGCTACTTCCATATAATCCAGACTTGAATTTTCAACTATTTTGTGTAAAAAGTGTGTTATGTTCAACCTAGCACTTCCATTTCTGCTGCTAAGTTAACTAATGGCCTGTGTTAAATATGCTGAGACCTTATATCCAATGACAGCCACTTTTACACACACAGGCTGTTCACGTCTGAACTGTAATATCTATGTCTGTGTCTATATCTATACACACATGCACACACATATATACACAAATACACACATATATTAAACAGATACCAATATTTTGTTCAGTAACAATTCACTGCTGTACCTGAAGACTCCAGCCTCTTGACAGATGCTCTCGACCCAAAAGGAGGGAAATTGTGCTTCCACGCTAATATGGCCCAAGCCCTTTGTCCTTAGAAATTCTCACGGTGTAGGGATTTTTTTTTTTCTCAGAGAGAATTAAGAATATAAAAACAAATAAGCAATGGGCTATCCTGGCACCTGGGGAAAATTCTGCAAAGATTACAATGTTATTATTAGTTATAAGAGACCAAGGACTCTGAAAAGTTCTTGTCCAAAGAAACCTACAGAAAGACCAAAAGAAGACCAACATAGGTCCAAAAAAGCAAGAAGTGCAGACACATTCTTAATAGTATCCCTGAGGCCTGTAAAAGCCAACACACCTTCCACCAGTTGTTTTAAAAATGCCAATGTGACATTTGAGGAAAAGGGAACAGAATTAATTATCCTACTGTTAAAAAAAAAAATCTCATTGCATTTGACCTCAGAGTGTTTCCCCTGTATTCAAATCTTCCTGGTCTTGTCTGCTGTCCCATTGAAAATGTCTCTCTTGCAACCACACAACAAATGGTGAGGGAAACACTGAAAAGTGTGTTTTGTTAACCAGCATAAGGAACAGTCACTACCTTTTCAGGGAGGTTTCTGTTTTCTTGGAATGTAAACAAGTCAGTTCGGTCACCAAAAGTTAAGTTTTATCCAAGAAAACCTCGCCCAGACAGAGGTCCATGGCCTCCTTAATCCTGAGGAGCACCAACCAGCAGGAGTTCCCAGGGAACCTGGGAGCTGGGAGCCTCCTGCAGAGACCAGAACGAGGCTCCTGGCTGCTCTTACCATGGCTTCCCAGGCCCCAACACAATCTGTCCCCAGGACGCCCCTGACTCCATCTCTTGTCCACCCTCCTTCCCCTCCAATCTCCATTCGCGCCAGGGCTCTCCCCTACGCCTTTGCGCATGCTGTTCCTTCTGAGTAGGGCGCTCCTCATTATTCGCATGGCTAACCCTCATTTATCCTCAGGTCTCAATTTAGACATCCCTTCCCCTGCTTCCGCAGATCTGGGTAAGGAGAGTGCTCCCAAGTGCTCCAGAGCACCCCGTTTTTCCTGTCATAGCACCTATCACATTGCACCACAGCCCCTCACTGGAATGTCAGCTTCTTGAAGGCAGTGACTCATCTTTTCTTCCTTGTTTTATTTCAATTGCCTCCAAGACCTGACACCTGGCAGGTGCTTAGCAAATATGTGTTAACTAAATGAAGGAAGCAGAAGAGGGAAGAGGAAAATAAAGGGACATGAGAAGAACTGCTTTTGAAGGAACAGGGTGGAGTGTCCCTTGCAATAGTGTCATACGTGCGAGTGACGTCATCTGTTTCTACACAGAACTTATATTATGACAGCATTCTTTTCCTCTTTGTTAATGACAAAGATTATGTAATATGGTTTTCTTGAGCAATGAATACGCAGACAATGAGATCCTAGGCAAGATAACAACAGAGGTAACAAAAACCTTTTGCATTTTTATGCCATCTTACAGCTTTTAAAGAGTGGTCATGTAACTCTCATTCCAATTCTGGAAGTCAGGCAAGACAAGGAGTCATTAGTACTCTCATTCTGCGCAGGAGGAATCTGGGACTCTGTGACACATGACTTGCCAATGTCATTAGTTTATTAAGTGGCAAAGCCAGAGCCAGCAACTAGGCCTTCAGACTCCTCGCTGGGGAGTTGACTTGGGTCCACGGGGCATAAATCCGCTTAGCACAGAGCCTCTTGCCTAACACCTGAGGGTCAGGGGCTCAAGAGTGCATGATTATTAGCTTCTATTTCGGACAAATTAAATCTAATCAAAGTGTAATTGTATTATTTGCCTAATTCATTCTCTACAGGTACCATAAACAAAACTATTGTTTTAGGGCAGTTTCTTCAAAACAAAGGCAAACAAAAGTGAAAAACAGGAGCTAGAAATACGGTCAAGCTAACAAGCCTCAGAAATTGTAATCGCTTTAGCTTTGTACCTGACTTAATGTATAATCTGCTGCCAACACCAATGGGACACCGAGCTCCTGTTGGAAATACTCTTTGATGTTATCAGGCAAATGAAAGTGACCATAATAAGTAATCAATACTTTTTTTATAGCTTTGAGGAATAACTGATATACAATAAACCGCACATCTTCAAAGTGAACAATGTTAATGACTTTTGACAGAAGTATACACCCAAGAAACCATCACCAGAATCAAGATAATGAGCATATCCATCATTCCCCAAAGTTTCCTCTTACACTTCGTCATCTCTCCCTCCTTCAACTATACCACTCCTACCCCCAGGCAACCACTGATCGGCCTTCTGCCATTAGAGATCAGTTTGCCTTCTTTACATTTTATAATAAATGGTATGTACTCTTCTTTGTCTAGTTTCTTTCCCTCAACATTATTATTTTGAGAATCACCTACTGTGGAATGTATCAAAAACACTTTCATTTTTATTGCTGAGTAAGTAGTATTCCATTGTATAGACAGAACACTATTTATTTATCCAATCACCTATGGGTGGATATTTGGATTGTTTCCACCTATGACTATTATAAATAAAGCTGCGATGAAAATGCATCTGCAAATACTTGTGTGGACATATGTTTTCTTTTCTTCTGGCTAAGTACCTCAGAAGAGAACGACTGGGTCATATGACAGGTGTATGTTTAACTCTGTAAGAACCTGCCAAACTGCCTTGCAAAGTGGATGTACCATTTTATATTCTCATTAATGTTCCAGTTCCTCTATACCCTTGTCAACTCTTGGTCTGGTCCGTCTTTTTAATTTTAGTCATTACAGTGGGTGGGTAGTGCTATCTCGCTGTGGTTCTAATTTACATTTCCCTAATGACTCCATACCTGTTCAAATCTTTTTAGCCTGTATTTTATTGAGTTGTCTTCTTATTCTTCAGTTGTAAGAGTTCTCTGTATACTCTGGATGAAAGTTCTGTCATACACATTTTGCAACTGTTTTCTCTCGAGTCTGGTGATTTGCCATTTTGTTTTCATAACAGTGTCTTTAAAGAGGAAACATTCTGGTGCAGTCCATTTTTATTGATTTTATTTTCCATTGTGTACTTTTGTGCCTCCCACTCAAGAAATCTTTTTCAAACCCAAAGTCACTAAGATTTTTTCCCTATGTCTTCTTCCTTCTAGGTGTTCTCTAGTTTTCACTCTTACGTTTAGGTCTATCGTCTATTTTGCGTTAATTTTGCACATGGTATGGGGTAATAACTGAGGTTCATCTGTTTGCTCAGGCTATCCAGTTGTTCCCATCACTTTCTGAAACGATTATCCTTTCTCTGATGAACCACCTTAGCACCCTGGTCAAAAATCAATTGTCCACATATATGTGGATCTATTTCTGGACCCAATGTTCTATCCCATTGATCTATTTTTATCTCTTTATATGAATACCACCCTGCCTCAATTATTATAACATTATAGTAAGTCTTGGAATTAGGTAGTGGAAGTCCTTACTCCATCTATGCACTTCTTAAAAATTGTTATGGCTTTTTTGGTCTGTTGTATTTACAAATTTATTTTAGGACCAACTGGCCAATTCCTATTAAAAAAAGAAGTCTGCTGAGATTTTTACTGGTATTGCCTTGACTGTATAGATCAATTTGGGAAGAACTAACATTTTCCTGTTGAACCTTACAATCCACGGACAATATATTCCCAACTTATTTAGGTCTTCTTTCATTTTCTTGTATAGTTTTTGGCACACGGGTTGTGCCTCTTTTGTCAAACACTCTTTGAGCACTTCCTATTTTTGATGCTATCACATGTGGCATTAATGAAAACAATCCTTTTTCAAAGGAGAGCTGTAAAATTTTCCTTCTATTCTATCTCTAATCTCCTAGTGAATCTTCTGTTCATCCAGCATTTTCTATGTAACTACCATATGCCAGGATCTGAAGACTCTGGCCCATGACAACCTCTTCCCCCTTCGCTCTCACTCACTGTAATACTTAACGAGCACTCTTCTCTGCCTGTATCATACAACTGAACGTCACATATGCTGCTGTGTCCTTTAATTGTTTCTTGTTTGTGTCTTATCTGCCCGTCTAAATTGCAAGCCCCTTGGGAGTAAAAACTATAATTTATACTTATTTGTAAATCCACAATGCTTAGAATATTGATAGACAAACAGGAAAGAAATCCTTTTTTAATGAGGGACTCATAAAGTTCAGCAAACAAGACCCGTTTGAAACGCTAGTCTGTCTGCATTCAGTGATAACTTAGAATGAAGCAATTAAAAATAAATACTAAATATGTGTTTGCTGTGTTCAACTGTAGCCAAGGAGCTGTGGATTTGCTTCTCCATCCTCAGGGAGCTCACATGAGGGAAAGCAAGACAGAGACCATCTCCTACAGACCTAGCTGACAACTGTCAAAGAGCCCGCGACCTGTCGGTAGGGGAAGGCCAGTTCCATGATGGCTTCTGTCCACTTTCCATTTCAGTCTCTGGTATGTGCATTTCTGGCAAATAGCTGTTAGCATTTGATTGAGTCTGTTTACAAGATAAAGACTGCTATTTATAAGACAATGGCCAAATTCTACCTATCCTTATCCAAGAATCATTTTCAGCGATTTCAGGTCCGTTATTGGATTCTGGATTCTGGCCCAGACCATTTTTTCAGTATAATATAAGACTGTAACTAACTTGTTTTCAAGCCCCTACCACAAAGAATATGAAACAGTTTAAGGAAGTCACCAACAGTGTATTCTGAGTTGTAAGCCAGCTGGATGGCTGGGAAGCTGTGCTGCCGTCACAGAGATGTGTAGGTAGAATGGAGAAGTGATACAAGCCCAGAAACGATAGCATGAGAGGCATGAGGAGCAAATACATGAGGCAGGCATTGTGCTGTGGACCCTACAGTGACTTATGTCTCAGAGTTCATGTAGCCCAGAGATTAAAACATCAAATTTGCAATTAAGAATCTTAGAATCGGGTCTATGTTTGCAATTTACTGTCTTATGCAAGTCTCAACTTTTCTGAGTTTCTCCATCTCAGTCCACATTACAAGCTGCAGATAACAGACTGTAACTGAAGGGCTGTGGCAGTCACATAATGCTGCATCTGACGGAGTCGCTGCCTAACTCAAGCTCACTACAGAGTGTGAGGGGCATCCTATCTGGTATTCTCTGCAAAACAGAAATAAAAAATATATAGTAATAAAGAGTTGTAAATGGGAAAAAGAAACAGTATCACTATAGCAAAGTTAATGAAGAAATATTAGTTCAAAATCCACCAAACCTCATTATAAAATCTGCTGATATTTATGGACCCAGTGACATGAACAATCAATGGTGGATCTGAATTTTATTTCTGTTACCAAGCAACTTTCAGGTTCAACCCCAAAGAAATCATACATGTCTACTGCCTGGGCTAGGGATGTGGAGGAAGGAAGGATGTCCTTTTAAATCATAAAAGTAGTAAAAAAGTATCTTTAAAAATAATCCCAAAGGTCCTGGTATATAAGAATGGTTATGGGGCACCTGGGTGGCTCAGCTGGTTAAGCGTCCGACTTCAGCTCAGGTCATGATCTCATGGTCTGTGAGTTCAAGCCCCACATCAGGCTCTGTGCTGACAGCTCAGAGCCTGGAGCCTGCTTCAGATTCTGTGTCTCCCTCTCTCTCTGCCCCTCCCCTATGCTTGCTCTCTCTCTGTCTCTCTCTCTCAAAAAAATGAATAAACATTAAATTTTTTTTTAAAAAAAGAATGGTTTTAACTATATAATAGATGTGTGTTTCAATACTGTTGGTAAAAACAAGAGGCCATTATCTAGAATTTTCTTAGATTTCAGACAGATGGATAAATGGATAGGATAGATAGGATTTTACACTAAAAGACTCAAAGCACAAATCCCACAACGTGTCCCTGGGACTCTGCTGTGTTTAAAGTACAGTGCAGGGGAACTGCATGTGGAAAGGGCCCTCCAGATGGAAGAATTCACTGAGTGAACAAATAATACTTTCCAGGGCCTGTGGAAGCCACAACAGTGCCACATAATACAGACATGGCTCCTGCTCCCCAAGATGTCCAGTCTAGTGGTCGTTCTCCACAGGCCTCTAGGAGCTTTGTATCTTGCATGAGGACTCAGGCTGAGATGCAGAAGTACGAGAGAGAGAGAGAGACAGAGACAGAGAGAGAGAGAGAGGAAAGCAGTCAACAGTCAAGGCTCACCTACCACAGAGCCAGTGACACGCACAGTTGAAACCTATTTCCCCATCTTGAAGACGGTGAAGTCCTCATGATCCGTCACGATGTTACGCTACATAGTACAGAATAATGGGATCCGTGGGCTACCACGTTTCCTCACTACTGCTCCAATTTGATCTGCCTTTCTTCCCCTCTTCTTTCCACTCTTCTCCTGTCTCATCTCCCTTTTGCTCTCTCTGTGTGACAAGAATGTCCTCCAAAATGTTCTTGTAGACAAACATTTTTACCACATGTGTTCGGATTTGTTTCAAAAGAATCCAGTGGGGGAGGGGAAGTGAGTGGGGTATAAGACTGCCCACACACAGAAGCAGCAGCCTGACGGGCACCTGAGGCTCATGGCACTATTCTACTTTCGTGTATGTTTGAAATTGCCCATGAAAGAGTGAAAATAAAACAGATAACTTTTCAAACACTTAAGCACACCAACATTTTACCCTGAAAAATATGGTGGTAGGCTTAAGGCCAGAATTAACCATGGATGTGCAGACAAGACAGAAATGCCTTAATTTGCATTCATGACTCACCCTCTTTGAAAGAAAGGAGGCCCTGTCTTCGGCTCTCCCTCTTTCACTCCTCTTTAGCATTTCCCATATGACCCCACCTTGAGGTATGCGCCCGCCTTTAAGGAAAGAAATCAGTGATATTCCACGTAAGAGTGACTCATCTATTGAGCACTGTACACTGCCCCATTCTAAAACAACTTTTATGAAAAAGCTATGTTTAAAGGGGCAAAAGAAGGCATCAAATATTTAAGTATTGAAAATGAAAGAAATGTGGTGATCTACATTATCTGCTTTACTACTTCCTAAGTAGCGTGTCCACTCATTATTAAAGAGTGGAAGACCTCATACACCGACCCCTGCCCAGGGGATTACTCAGGCACCAATATGCATTCAGACAAAAGTCTCAGGCACAACAACAGGAATTAGAGACCTACTCTACTGTCAATATAACTGAGGTTTAATATTACAGGTTTAATATTTAAAGTTTAATATGCCCAAGTTGGTTGCAAAACTGTGCCTAACGAGGTTTCTGGCAGGCGTGCGTTGTGGAGCATCCATGAAGCTATTTAAAATTGCTTGACATGTAACCACGACAGACTTTAAAGATCAAAACACAGGTGTGTGTCAGTGTTGCACAATTTTGCGGTAAGAGCAGAACATGAGATCATTCCACCTGGAAACAGACCCAAACACAAACACCCACCTGGGGCTCAGGTGTATGGCTCTGTCTGCAGGCAGATGAATTGATCTCTGGAGTTTTGTTCTAATAAAATTATGCTCTGATAAGAAATGAAATTTTGATACACTAATGTTACTCTAAACTGGGTGGGTCTTTTTAGCTGACAAGTACCTTATGCACCTGCCTTTATGTTCTTTTTTAACCTATTCAAAGACCCATTTCTCAACATAAATGAATTACAGTCACTCATGATTTAAACAGTCTTATTCTTTTCAGTCTCCATAAACATAAGAGAGTAGTGCAAAAGCTTCAGGACACTAGAGGTATAAGTCTTTTCCATCTCATTATGAACCGCGAAAGAAAACTATCAAGATAAAGTCACTTAATCAAAGCCACTTCACAAAGCAGTGTGTCCAATACATCCAACGATTGATTTACTATTCAATGTCTCTTATATGTAAGACATTACAAACTAATTGTTTCCTGAAGCTTGAAACTACTAGAATGAGGTGGGTGGGATGAACTGAATAGAAGTTAGTCCAGGTAATCTTCACAAGTCATGGCCCTGGCTCTTTGGTTACAGTTCCCACTAAACCAGAGATTTATTTCATCTACAGAGAAAGACTAACAATAGTAAAGGAGTTACTGATTCAACAGAGCAAGTGTACACTTATCTCTTATGCCCAAATGCAAACCAGTGCTCAACAGACTAGAAGTTAACTTTTGTGTGATTTTTTAAAAAAAATTTTTTAATGTTTTATTTATTTCTAGGAGAGAGAGAGAGACAGCATGAGCAGGGGAGGGTCAGAGAAAGAGGGAGTCACAGACTCTGAAACAGGCTCCAGGCTCTGAGCTGGCAGTCAGCACAGAGCCCGACGTGGGGCTCGAACCCACGAACCGCAAGATCATGACCTAAGCGAAAGTCGGACGCTAACCGACTAAGCCACCCAGGCGCCCCAGGTTTTGTGTGATTAAGAGCACAAGGGAAAGAGTTATGTGTGTGTGTCTCTGTGAGCAAAGAACTGTATTGTGACTCTCTGAGCTTAAGCCTTCCCAAGAAAAACAAATCCTTTCTTTAAAACACACACACACACACACACACACACACACACACGAGATGCATTCTGTACACCACCAACATTTGGTTAACAGATGTTGGCGTCTACCCTCAGCTCTCACAAACAAACCGATGTACTTTATTTTTGTGTAGCATCTTCTATTTAAAAGTAACATGAAAAGTTGTGTGGCCAGGCTGACAGTGTGTCTGCAGAATCCGTGTAAGAATTATAATGGAGCACACACCTGTCAGGCTTGTTTAGATGCTGTCTGAACCGGTGATTGGCTCCATGATAAGGCACTTGCTGGGCTGGAGAAACGTTCAGTGTCTCTACCATAAAGCCAGGCACCATCATTTGTCATCATGTGTTGCTATTGCTTGCTTGCTTCGTGCCTCATTCTATGACCTTCACTTCTACTGAGGGAAGAATCGTATTTTAGGAATTTTCCTAATTCATAGGAATGTTTTGGATTAGTGGGAACCACAAATGACATACTTTTAAAAAAGCAACACCATGGGACGCCTGGGTCTGTTGAGCGTCCGACTTCAGCTCAGGTCATGATCTCACAGTTGGTGGGTTCAAGCCCCATGTCGGATTCTGTGCTGACAGCTGGGAGCCTGGAGCCTGCTTCAGATTCTGTGTCCCCTTCTCTCTCTGCCCCTCCCCTACTCACTCACTGTCTGTTTCTCTCTCTCAAAAATAAACACATAAACATTTTTTAAAACACACCATCAAAACAACTCACTTTTGGATCCACAAGAGGTAAGATCTGGTCCCTACTTTATTACTGACCATTTCCTCTGGATTCCAGTGTCCTAACCCATAAAGTAAGTTGGAAGGTTGGGATAGATTTGTGTTTCCCAACCTTTTCAAGCATGAGGGATGTTTTAACACGTCAAAACCTCTCTCAGGCTAATCAAATAACAGCAGTTGTATTTACAGGTGTGCAATTAGAAAATATAAAAAGATACTTTTGATGCAGTGACAGTTGAAAATAAAATTCCAATTTACTAATCACAGCAGAGACCACACTGATTTTTAAAGTAACGGTATGCAGATATTGGGCATTTATTTAGTCTGCAAACTACAGTTGGTGTGCAATTGAGTTTGCAGTCTTTGCAACAACTCCATAGCACATCCCCTTATCTCAGCTTGGTCCTGCATTTAAAGGCTGGGAACCCTGAACTATAATACAGAGGCTCCAAATCCTTTCCGACACTGGCCCTCCACAATTCTAGTCCTACCACTGCCATTTGGTATGTTCTATGACTCTGGACACAGCAAGGAGGTTTCCGTTCCACAGTTTCCTCCCCTGTGTGGGGGTACAGGGGGTGCCGTATGGTTCACACAGCACTGCGAACCGTGATTTGATGTGTGTCATGTTTTAGCAGAAACTGACAGACCCTGAGGAGAGAAGCCCTACTAAAATGTAACACAATCACCCAACTCTTCCAGGACCCTGGAATGTGCTTCTACACAGACTCTGCGATATCTTTCAATAGAAGGAGAATGAACCCCTGTTCCCAAGTCGGAGGCCATCAGCTCTGACGCATTCGCCCAAATCCTACCTTCCCCAAAAGCAAAGAGAGACAGATTCTGGGAGAACAATCTCTCTGAACCTGAGACAACATCTCGGGGCACCATACTCGGCCTTCTCCAGAAAAGCTGGAGCTGTGGGTGAAACAGAAAAAGCTGAAGGGAGACGTGAGAAAGTTGTTATAAAACTCAAAGCAGGTTTACAATGGTTCTTTCTCCAACAGTTTGAAAGAGATTCTAAGGTTCCCAAATCACTGCATCTTTCGAGGCCCTAGAATAAGGAGGCCAGAAGCAGAATCCCAGATCAACCCAGATGGCCTTCACAGTCCTTGGGAACTTTAGTACTGGCATCAGTATATCTAGATACTAACTGTCAACAGAATCATATTTACTGTTTGGACAAGCAATACATAGTGACAAAGTCAGTTATGTTAGAGCCATCTTAATGGACTAATTTCTCAAAAATGACACCAGGCAAAGCTGCATAAACAGACTCTTTTTTTTGCCCTCAGCAACCTTCTACTACTCAACATCTATTACTATTACTCAAAGTTCTTTAGATAGTTTTAAAGCTCCTATGCACTTCAATGACAATTCTTTGGAAGTACACTCCTAATCCTGCCCCCTAAACCAACAGACCGACCGACCGACAAACAACTCAAATAAAAAAGTGGGCCAAAGACCTTAACAGACACCTCACCAAAGAAGGTATACAGACAGAAAAGAAGCATGTGAAAAGATGTCCCACGTGACAAGTCATCAGAGAAGAAACACCACTACACACCGATTAGAAGATCCCAAATCTAGAGCACTGATAGGTTCTTACAAACCTAAACATACTGTTACCATACAATCCAGCACCTCTCCTTGGTATTAATCCAAAAGAGGTGAAAACTTATGTCCACACAAATACCTGCCCATGGCTGTCTATAGCAGCTTTATTCATAATTCCCAAAACTTGGAGGCAACCAAGATGTTCTTAAGTACAGGAATGGATAAATAAACTGTAGTACATCCAGACAGTGGAATATTAGTTAGCACTAAAATGAAATGATCTATCATGCCATGACAAGACATGAAGAAACCTTAAGTGCATATTACTAAGTGAATGGGATACCTACCATCAATGGTCAAAAAGAGAACTCAATGCCATGTACTTATGCCTTTGTCCTCAGATTATAAAATGCACACAAGAGGCACCTAGATGGCTCAGTCAGTTAAGCATCTGACTTCGGCTCAGGTCATGATCTCGTGGTTCATGAGTTTGAGCTCTGCGTCAGGCTCTGTGTGGACAGCTCAGAGTCCGGCTCCTGCTTTGGATTCTATGTCTCCCTCTCTCTCTGCCCCTCCTCCACTCTCACACACACATTTTCTCTCTCTTTCAAAAAATGAATAAAAAGTTTTTTAAAAATGTAAATAAAATGCATACAAGTCACCCCCAAGTTGCAGAAATATCCTTTAAGAAAACAAAAAAAAACCCCAAAATCAAAAGAAAACTAACATCTTTTAAGGTAGTTATCTCATGAACTATCTTGGGTAAAATATTTAGCAACTGTGACCATCAATATCACTTATAGTCAACCTAAATCTATTCTTCTGCAATATTTTTCTTCTGCAAGAAGAATATTCTTCTGCAAAATATTTAGCAACTGTGACCGTCAAGATTACTTATATTCAACCTAAATCTATTCTTCTGCAAACCAGCCTCTTTACTGACCTGTGTTGATTATATGTCGTCCTATCTCCAGTAGTTGTTATGCATTCTCCTCATATAAGTGAGTTAAAATACAGTAAGGGACAAAATTTAAAGTAAAATCTTAAAATTTAGAATTTCTCTGTCTGGATCAGGCCGGACCAATTTATTATATCAGGTTATATACTGGCTTTATCACATGCTATGGCTATCTAATCAAACAGGACATCTAGAATAAAAGATAGTCCTACAGTCTAAGAAGGCAGGAAAAGTCTCAGCACAAAGACAAGTTCTGGAATATACCAAGGGTCAACAAATTATGGCCTATGGGCCAAATCCAGCCTGCTTCCTGTACCTGTAAAGGTTTATTGAACACAGGCATGTTCATTAGTTTATACATTGTCTATGGTTGCTTTTGCACTACACTGGCAGAGTTGAATAGTTGGCCCACAGAGCAGAAACTATTTACTTTATGGTCCTTCACAGCAAAAGTTTACTGGTCCCTGACTTAGACATTCACTTTTGCCCTGGGCTGGTTCATGTGGGAGCTTCAGGGCTCAGAGTCAGTCTTCTCCATCTGGCACTTGCTTTCTACATGAGCTCATCCAGTGTCAAGACTTTAAATGGCACCTAGCTACCAACAACTCTCAAATATGCATCTTCAGGCCAGACCTCTCCCTTGTCCTCCAGATTCACATATCCAACTGTCCAACTGACATATCTGCTTGGAGATCTAACAGACACCTCAAGCTTAGTGCATCTGAAACCTAACTCCTGATCTTTCCCACCCCCACCACATAGTCCAACCTGCTTTACTCACAGTGCTTTTGATTTCAGCGTAGGACAACTCCATTCTTCTGGTTGAACCCATAAAAACCAACCAAAAACCCTAGAATTAACCCTAATTCCACTCTCATTTCATATCCCACCCACCAGCATATCTTCAGCTGCCTCAATATATTCAGACACCTGCCATTTATCATCACTTCTGCTACCATTCTGCCCAAAGCTACCATTCCTTCTTGCTTGGATTTTGTGGGAGGCTCTTAACTAGTCGCCTACATTCTACCCTTGCCCCTTTAACTATAACATGACAGCAGTCAGAGTGATCTTATTAAAATGATAGATCACATCATTCATCTTCCCCGCTGCCACTCAACACACACATCCCCACCCCCTCCCCTCAACACAGAGTCTGGTCCAGCCACAGTGGGATCCTTGCTGATCCTTGACCACTCTTCGTAAACTCCTATCCCAGCCTCCATGCTTGCTGATTCTCCTCTCCCACACATATGCATGGCTCACTCTTGTACTTTCTTCTGCTCAAATGTCACTTTCTTAGTGAGGCTTTTCCCCAACCACCCTATCTAAAATAGCAACTTCACTTTGTGCCCCCGCCCTCACCCACATACCCTCTTCCTCTTCCCTGCTTTCCCTCCATATTTCTTGTTTACTTTATTGTCCGTCTCCCATAACTAGAGTGTGATTTCCATGCAGACAGGATTTTTTATCTGTTCTGTTCACTGCTGAATCCCCAGCGCCTAGAGCAGTACCTGATATAAAATAATTGTCCAGTAAATATTTTTTTAATGAGTGAATAAATGGATGAATAGGCCTTCCCAAAGGTTTAGAATACAGTCCTATGGAAAACTACATTTCTGATTTCAATATGAAGATTCAACGGGAAAATTAAAACTCCTTAGAGAAATGTGCTTCACGGACAAACTGGTTGGAAGGTATACCATTCTACTCTAAAGCAAGGGATCCTGTCCCTTAAAAATTTATTTGTTTTTCATTCAAATACCTGTACTGTATGCAAGGGAGTTTATTGTTAATCTTTCTCTTCATCCTCACAATTCTCTTAACCTTTATAAATCCTATTTCTCAATCTTGTCCTCATTTTTCGTTTCTCCTGGATTATATCTAAGACTTGCAAACCCAAAGGTCATGTACCAACCTGTACCACAGAATGCTTTCAGCTGCCAAGAATTTTCATTGGCAATACAGAGCTGTGATTGATTTCTTGGCAGTACATCGTCAAACCTGCACTTATAAATCAAAGAGAAACGACAATATCATGGCAATCCAACAACTAGACCTCAGTTAAAAATCTAAAACCATTAAGAAAAGACCTGGGATGCCGTGGTCTCAACATGAAGTCAGTCTGCACACATTAAGGCCACACAGCGTGACCCAAAAGCCTTGCTCCCTGCTGCACTCAATGACCTGGGAGCAGATCACCGGAGCTGGGCTGGGTCACTATGGCTGCTTTCAATGACTCAAGTACACCCTCTTGCTGTTCTGAACCCTAGCACATCTCAGATGGCTAATTTTAAAAAGTCTCACCCCTTCCTGGGGCTGTTTAGATCTGGAGGATCTGGCCTTCTACCTGGTCCTCACTCGAAGTCTTACGAGGCCTACGGGCTTGTAAATTGTACACACAAAAGGGGGTAAAAGTAAACAGAGTCACATGTTTATATATCATTAGCTGTTGCTCAATTAGGGACTTGTAATATGTACATGATAACCTGGACCAGGAAAACAAAGCTAACTCAAGCGGGAACTGAATGTCTATGTCCCCCGCCAATTCGTGGGTTGCAGTTCTAACTCTTAAAGTGATGGTATTTGGAGATGGGGTCTTTGGGAGGTAATCTGATGAGATGCAGTCAGGAGGGCAAGGCCCAGGTCCAAGGGGATTAGTGCCTTAAAAAAGTGATCTGAAGAGCTTGCTGTCTCTATCTGTCATGTGAGAAAGATGGCAAGGAGGCAGCTGTCTGCAAGCCAAGAAGAGTCCTTACCAAAAACCGACCTGACCACACTGAACTTGGACTTCCCAGTCTCCAGAACTGTGATAAATCAATTTCTGTTGTTTAAGTCACCCATTCTATAGCATTTTGTTATGGCAGCCTGAGCTGACTAATACATGAGGTTTTAGATTTTAAAAGTTGGTTTAAATTATCAAGTCCCAGAAAGCACAGTTGGAATGCTCTGTTGATAATACTTTCCACTTGATTTCTTCTTCGACTCAACGCGAGAGTACAGGAGCACTTGTCCATCCCCATCTCTCTCTCACTCTCTCTGTCTCTCTGTCTGTCTGTCTGTCTGTCTCTCTCTCTCTCTCTCTCACACACACACACACACACATACACACACACACACACACAGTACTCTGAGAGCAGCCACACCTTGCTGAGACAAGGTTTTCTTCACAAAGAAATATATGCTGATAGAAAGAATAGACCCAAGATGTCCTGGGGAAAAAAGACATGTCAAAGCAGAGTGCCACAGCCCCGGACTTCTGGCCCAGTCTCCTTCCAGTGCTCTTCCTGTCCAAAAAAGCCAACGAAGCAGAACAGGGAGGCAGACACATGCAGTGCAGGTGTGCTGGGGCTAAATGTGGGTGGAGGCCATGAAACACTGCTGCATCTTCCCTGTTCTATCACCATTCAGGGGAGATCCTCCAAACTCTCATAAAAACCTGTTTTTGTCTTTTTTTTTTTAATGTTTATTTATTTTTGAAGGAGAGAGAGACAGAGTGTAAGCAGGGGAGGGGCTGAGAGAGAGGAGTCACAGAATCTAAAGCAGCTCAAACCCACAAACCTGTGAAATCATGACCTAAGCTGAAGTTGGTCGCTTAACTGAATGAGCCACCCAGGTGCCCCCGTTATTGTCTTTTTGATAAGAGAAATTAATGCAATGGTTATCAAACAATTAAAAATAGAACAAACCCATGCATATTATCACAGATATTGTTCTCCAAGCCCTGAACAACTGTATTAATCTGATCATACCATCAGATGACAGAAAGAAAAGGAATGGTCAATTCCATTAAGGATAGTATGCTGGATAATGTAAACACACACACACACACACACACACACACACACACACACACACACCCCTCTCAAAATAAAATAAAACAAACACAGAAAAGGTAGGTAATCTTTAGCAGTGTTCTATTCCCTGAGTTTCTCTGACTTTTCCATTCCCTTTTGATCACATCCCTAAACTAAACTCTGAAGAGCATTGTAACATGTTAAAGGTCCTTTGTTCTAAAATTAGACACACAAAAAATCAGGTAACCATTGTTTCTCAGTGACCTGAAGAGAAGAAAATGAAATTAACTCTAAAATCTGAAGAAAACAAGGTCCCAATCTATAGCTTTCTCTGACATGCCTCTTCAAAATCAGTAGACAGTCCGTGTGCTGCACATACCCCTGGAAAGCCAGCCATGGTATCAATAACATAATTTATTATTAATAGGGAAATGAGAAACGCCCCAAGCAAGGGGTGAATAAATTCTTAACCAGAGCGGTCCTATAAAAATGAGCAGAGGGCATGAAAAATGAAAAACAATTGGAATACAGTGATATTTCCCTCCTCCTGTTTTCAGTCAGTTATTAGTAAGAAAACTCAAACTGCTAAAAATACACACACACACACACACACACACACAAACTGTTAAACACACACACGCGCGTGCGCCTTTATTATGGAAAGACCTATTGGAGAGGAAAGCACGAATGGACTATGTCACCTCTCTGCTCCCTGGCCACAAGGCACCCCCAACCATTAAATGAACGATCCTGTCTCCACAGCAACCTTGCAAATACATCTGATGGTTGGTCACCTCCAACAGCGATAACTAACCATTTGTGAAGGCAAACAAAAGAGGCAAATAAAGTAACACATATGAAAGCTTTAAAAACTATCAAGTACTATAGGCATCTGAGAGTCCCACCAGCACCTCTGATCATCTGACAGATGTGACAATTCTAACAGTACTCCTCAGTGTAAGCACAAAGTTATTTCTGACTAGTGACAGTGGCAAGAGACTGGAAACAAGAACTAACATATCCATCACCAAGGATTTGGTTAAATATACTATGTTATAACCATCTAGACCTACCAGGATTAACACGAAACAATTCCATGATATTTTTTAATTTAAATTTTAGTTAGTTACCATACAGTGCAATTGGTTTCAGAAGTAGAATTCACTGACTGATCAGTTAATACAATACCCAGTGCTCATCACAAGTGCCCTCTTTAGTACCCATCACCCATCTAGCCCATCCATCTCCCTTCATCAACTTTCAGTTTGTTTGCTATCATTAAGAGTCTCTTGCAGGAGCGCCTGGGTGGCTTAGTCGGTTAAGCGTCCGACTTTCGCTTAGGTCATGATCTCGTGGTTCGTGGGTTCGGGCCCTGCGTCGGGCTTTGTGCTGACTGCCAGCTCAGAGCCTGGAGCCTGTTTCGGTCTGTGACTCCCTCTCTCTCTGACCCTCCCCTGCTCACGCTGTCTCTCTCTCTCTCTCTCCTAGAAAAAACAAAAACAAAAAACAAAAAAACATTAAAAAAAAAGAGTCTCTTGTAGTTTGTTTCCCTTTCTTCCCTTCCCATATGTTCATCTGTTTTGTTTCCTAAATTCCACATATGATTGAAATCATATGGTATTTGCTTTTCTCTGACTGTCTTATTTCTCTTAGCATAATACAGTCTAATTCCATCCATATCCTTGCAAATGGCAAGACTTCATTCTTTTTTATTGCTGAATAATATTCCATTACATATATATATGTATACATATGTATATATGTGTATATATATATCCATCCTTTTAACCCTAATCTAACCCTAACCCCTAACTCTAACCACTAACCTGAAACCCAAAACCCTAACCCTAACCCCAAATCCTAACCTCAACCCTAACCACTAACCCCTAGCCCTAGCCCTAAACCCTCACACTCTCACACACACACACACACACACACACACACACACCAATCACATCTTCATCCACTTATCAGTCATCAGTCAATGGACATTCGGGCTCTCTCCATAGTTTGGCTATTGTTGATAATGCTGCTATAAATATAAGGGTGCGTGTACTCCTTTGAATCTGTATTTTTGTATCCTTCGGGTAAATACCTAGTAGTGCAACTGCTGGATCATAGGGTAGTTCTATTTTTAGTTTTTTGAGGAAGCTTCATACTGTTCTCCAGAGTGGCTGCACCAGTTTACATTCCCACCAGCAGTGCACGAGGGTTCCCCTTTATCCACATTCTCACCAACACTTGTTTTTGTGTGTTGTTAATTTTAGCCATTCTGAAAGGTTTTTGATGGCTTCCTGTGTCACATTTAGATCTTTCATCCATTTTAAATTTATTTTTGTGTATGGTGTAAGAAAGTGGTCCAGTTTCATTTTTCTGTATATTGTTGCCCAGTTTCCCAACACCATATGCTGAAAACATTGTCTTCTTCCCATTGGATATTCTTTCCTGCTTTGTTGAAGATGAGTTGACCATATGGCTGTGGGTCCATTTCTGGGTTTTCTATTCTGTTCCACTGATCTATGTATCTCTTTTTATGCCAGTACCATATTGTTTGATGACTGCATACAGCTTTTATAATATAACTTGAAATCCAGAATAGTGATAACTCCAGTTTTGTTTTTCTTTTACAGTATTCCTTTGGCTATTTGGGGTCTTTGTGGTTCCATACAAATTTTAGGATTCTTTGATCTAACTCTACAAAGAATGCTGGTGGTATTTTGACAGGAATTGCATTAAATGTGTAGATTGCTTTGAGTAGTACAGACATTTTAGTAATGTTTGTTCTTCTAATCCATGAGCATGAAATGCTTTTCCATTTCTTTGTGTCTTCTTCAGTTTTCCTTATAAGTCTTCTATAGTTTTCAGTTTCTTCTACCTCTTTAGTTAGGTTTATTCCTAGGTATCTTATTGTTTTGGTGTAGTTGCAAATAGGATTGATTCCTTGATTTCTTTTCTCTGCTCCTTCGTTATTGGTGTATAGAAATGCAAGAGATTTCTCCACGTTGATTTTATATTCTGCGACTTTGCTGAATTCAAGTACTAGTTCTAGCAATTCTTTGGTGGAGTCTTCTAGATTTTCTATATATAGTATCATGCCATCTGCAAATAGTGAAAGCTTGACTTCTTCCTTGCTGATTTGTATTTCCTTTATTTCTTTTTGCTATCTAATTACTGAGGCTAAGACTTCCAGTACTATGTTAAATACAAATGGTGAGAGTGGACATTCTTGTCTTGTTCCTGACTATAGGGGAAAGGTTCTCAGTTTTTTCCCATTGAGAATGATATCAGCTGTGAGTCTCTCATATATGGCCTTTATGATGATATATTTTTAAATTCATAAAAAAGAGAAGGCTACAGTACATTGTGCATAGCTGGATGCCATATAAGTAACAGGATACATGTGTATACCATGAAGGGCACAGAGACAGGCTATTTTGGGGGTAAGGGACAACAAATCTAGGTGATTTGGGGTTGTACAAATGTAATTTGCAATGTAAATCCCTTTATATCTTTTACTTCATTTAAATTTTTTCTAATTTGTTTATCCTTTAATGGATACATGGTCTGATTTTTCTTCTGACGATGTTTTAAAATTGTAAGGGATGGGGGTACCTGGGTGGCTCAGTTGGTTAAGCTCCTGACTCTTGATTTCAGCTCAGGTCATGATCTCATTGTCTGTGAGATCAAGCCCTGCGTCGGGCTCTGTGCTGAGAGCATGGAGCCTGCTTGGGATTCTCTTTCCCTCTCTCTCTCTGCCCTTCCCCTGCTTCTGTGCTCTCTCTCTCCCTCTCAAAATAAATAAACATTTAAAAATAAACAAAACTGTAAGGGAGAAAAACATATCTTACAAACATGTTATTTCTCCTGTTCATGAATCTTTAATTGCTTAGAACCATAAAGTATTAAATAATAGTAACAAAAAAGCCCTCTAATCTGCCTTTTACATTTATATAATTCTGTTGAAGATCATATGATTTTGTTGTAGTTCACAAACATCTAAAAATAACTTCTAAAAAAAATGTGATACTATCAACCAAACAGAAACATAGCTTTTAGGGATAGGCATGAATATTTCTAATATTTTAATTGTTCTTTATTTTCAGCATTAATAAATAAATTAATTACTTTAATGGCAATTGGATGGACTTAATATTCTTAGCTTTTTATACACACTAATTCTGAGACTTTGGGTATCAGCAAAGTCAAGATACTGGCTCTTCTTTAAAGTATTTAAATAATATATCTGAATAAAAAGGAGTACATGTTTATTGTAGAAAACTTGCGAAATAGAGAAAAAGATGAAATTGAATCAATTCATTATATGACCACCCCAGAGAAAAACTCTATTAATTATGAGGTACAGACCCCGTTTTATATTTCCAATGTATAAATGTATAAATTTTTTTTTATAAATTTAATTTATAAAATTTAATTTAAAAATCCATTTATAAAATGGAATTAAGCTGCATCTACTGTTTTAGAAGTCTGCTTTATAAATTACCACCCTATTTATGTTTTGTTTTATAATTTTTGTGTTTATGATTATAAAATATACATTACTTGTAAAATTTCAAAAAGATAAATTTTTAATTTTTTTGTTTCATCCTCTCTGACAAATGTTAACTGAAACCAAAAGAGCTAAAAACTAAAAATAAAAAAATAAAAATAAAAATCACCTCAAATTCCCAAAGTGAAGCATGAAAGAAATTTAAAGAATTAAACTTTCAGATAATGGCTTTTTTGAAAATTTGAAGCATTTGTACTTCTGAAGTTATTAAAGCTTAACATTACACCAGGACTTCTGGAATGCCCTGTTATTATACATATATCTCCATGCCATTAGTTATTTTTAAAAATGGCTGACAGGATTCTGCTATACTAATGTGTCATAATACAATTCTCTAACCCCTTGTTATTGGATATTTAGACTGTTTCCTTGAAGAGCTCATAAAGATAGGTGAATAAATGCCTTAAGCCTAAAAGGGCCCAGAATTCTATTAACATACTGAAATCCTAGAGTAATAGGTACGTATCTTTTAGAAGTTCTTAATACATATTGTAAAGTTATCTTCCAGAATGGGCAACAAGCAACAATGCCACTGGTATTGGGCACACTTAGAGTAAAATAAAAATGTCTTAAAAATAGAAGTGATTTTCCTCCCTCAACCATAGACATCTACAATAATAATTAAAGTAATAGGTTTCACGTTTGTTACCACAGATTGAAATAAAATTTGATTTAATATAATGGCTCCAAAGAGCCCTTAAAGATCACCCACAATCCTTACTGGGGTTTAAAAAGAAATAAAGTTTTACATAAAATAAAACCATAATAAAATACAGTTAGGCAGGTCTTCAATATGAGCAGTAAGATGGTAAGAAGCCCACATATTGAAGTTAAGCTAAATCTTTCATAAGTTTGCTCAGAATGTATACTCTAAGTGTCACTGTCTTTCTCAAAGGTTGGTTGAATTGACGGATTTGAGGAGCAGAACTGAGACTACCCTGGACTGTAAGGGAAGTTACCAAGTCTCTGCCAAGACAGGACATAAAGAAAAGAAATCTGAAGATATATATATATATATATATATTATATTGATATATAATATATTTTTATATATATTTATATATATATTATAGATTATATATTTTATATATATATATATTTCCAGAAGTAGGAGGCCACAGCACATGGAAGCACTAGCATGCTCTGATTACACAAATGCCTGCCTATGACTGATGGCCTTCCAAGGACATCAGATTCTGGTGAAAATATTTAATTTGGTTACAGGGGATATAACTTTTATACCAGCCAAAGACAGAAAGGATATATTTTATCCATACTGCATGGGCAATTCCAGCCCTCTATAATAAAATGACTTAACTCTATGCTGGACCTTCCTTATTTTTTTAAAATTATTATCTTTTTTATTATTTTTTTTTAAATTTGGACCTTCTTTAAAGATATCTTCCCAAGTCCAGACCACAGAAACACACCTTTTAGGCACAAGGGTGTTATACTGGGTTCCTTGAGTTCTTCTGTACCAAAAAGCCCTTGAATGGGGTCCAAGAAGGTCTTTCCAAGTATTAATGAAAACTCTCATTTATTTAGATAAATAGTAGAATCTGGCTCTAATGTTTACTAACTGTGTGGTCTTGAGAAAATCTGTAACTTCTCTAAGCCCCTATTTCACCACTGGCAATGAGGAAGATTATTAATGGTATCCATTTCATGGAGAAGAAATGCAGATTACATGAGAGTGCAGGAAAAAGCATTTAAACATGATTACCTTTTAAAAAATTTCGTTTAAAAAATTTTTTAATGTTTTATTTATTTCTGAGAGTAAGAGACAGCGTGAGCAGAGGAGGGTCAGAGAGAGAAGGGGACACAGAATTTGAAGCAGGCTCCAAGCTCTGGCCTAGCTGTCAGCACAGAGCCCGAAGCTGGGCTTGAACCCATGAACCGTGAGACCATGACCTGAGCTGAAGTCAGATGCCTAACCGACCGAGCCACCCAGGCACCCCTTAATTTTGTTTTTAATGTTTATTTATTTTTAAGAGAGACAGAGACAGAGTGTGAGCAGAGGAGGGGAAGAGAGCAAGAGGAAGACACGGAATCCAAACCAGGCTCCAGTCTCTGAGCTGTTAGCACAGAGCCCAATGCAGGGCTCGAATATATGAACCATGAGATCATGACCTGAGCCGAAGTTGGACACTTAACTGACCGAGCCACCCAAGCACCCCTTATTATCTTCTTGATGTTATAGGTATTACTGTTTAACTACTTTGGAATATACAGAGTAATTGAATCTCAAACAACAAAGTGCTGTCTACCAAAAGGACTCAGCAAACTGGTTAACAGATAAAAATGGCCTGTTAAATAACACAGATGACTAATAAACAAGTATATTTCTGAGATCCTTAGGGATACAGCTTAAATATTCTCTTTAAAATATCTCATTAATTATTGGTTTAAAAAGCAGAACTTCATTGTCTCACCATTCTGGAGGACAGAAGTCCAAGATCAAGATGCCTGTATGGCTAGCTTTCTCTGAAGCCTCTCTTCTTGGCTGGTAGATGGCCTTCCTCTCCCTGTGTCTTCACATGGGTCATCCCTCTGTGTTGTCTGCGCCCCAATCTCCTCTTTTTTAGAACGACAACAGTCATACTGGATTGGACTACCCTAATGACCTCATTTTAACTGAATTAACTTCTTTAAAAACCCTATTTCCAGGGCACCTGTGTGGCTCAGCCAGTTAAGCATCTGACTCTTGATAATGGCTCAGGTCATGATCTCACAGTTCATGAGACTGAGCTTCGTGTTCAGCATGGAGCCTGCTTGGGATCCTCTCTCTCCCTCTCTCTCTGCACCTCCCCTGCTCATTATCTCTCACATGCACGTGCACACAAAATAAGTCAACTTTTTTTAAAAAACCCTATTTCCAAATACAGTCACATTCTGACAGAGTAGGGGTTAGGCCTTCACCATACGAATGTTCGGGCTGAGGCGGGGGGGGGGGGGGACACAATTCAGCTTATAACACTGAGTATGTATTTTCTCTGCCTAAAAGCCTTCACTACCCCCCAACACTCCCATTTTCTATAAGACAAACTCTAGATTTCTAATGCCATGGGACCTTCACCACCTGGCAGTCATGTTAATTTTCCAGCCTCAGCTCCTCTATCCGCTCTTTGTGCACACTAGACACCAAGCCCACTGAACCAACTATCCTTTTCCAAACACACTTTCGTATCTCCTCGTCTCTGGACATGCTGCTCTCTCCATTCAGAATACTCTCACATGTCAGGTACTCTGCGAAGTTATGTGTGATGCCTGAGGCAGGGCCAATTACACTCTTCCCACTCTTCAAAGAACCTTGAGCACCCTACTTTTATAGCATGCATCTCCCTGAATTCATACTTCACGCATCTCCCCCACTATATTTGGTTAATCCCTGAAGGCAAGGACCATGCGTGTTTTGCTCATTGCTGAGTCCTCTGCACCTGGCACAGAACTGGTACATAGTAGGAACTAAAGAAAATATTTATTGAATAAAGGAAATGAATAAATAAATGGAAATACAAACAAACCAATGAATGAGAAAAGAATTTAATTTCTCTTTTATTTTTCTAAATGCTTATTTATTTATTTGGAGAGACAAAGGAGGGGAGCATAAGCAGGGGGTGGGGACAGAGAGAGAGGGAGGGAGAGAATCCCAACATGGGGCTCAATCTCACCAACCGTGAAATCATGACCTAAGCCAAAATCAAGAGTTGGACGGTTAACCGACTGAGACACCAGGCGCCCCAAATTTCTCAAAATTTTAACACCTAGTACAGTGCCAATGTATTTAGAAACTTGATATGTGCTTAATAAAGGGCTGATTAAAATATTGACTGGGCCAGAGGAGAAAGCCTGAAACAAGGAAGGGATCTGGTGATATTTTCAGAAAAGTTATGGAAGCTGATCATCTCTGAGGCAGAAAGGAAATGGATTTTAAAAAGCCTATAAACTGCAGGGAAGAAGCGCCAAGCTACATGTGACCAGGCGATCTGAGCTCCACTCCGATCCAAGAACAAAGGGTTCCTGGTTTAAGCTATGGAATGGCCTGTTCCAGAAAGCAGCTGGGCAGAATTTCCTCACACGAAGAGTCCTTAATGTATGGGAAAAAGAAAAGAGCAAAGCAAAACAAGCAAAGGCAGCAAAAAGGAATAATTAGTGTAAACAGTTTTTTTTTTTTAATGCATTGGACAAGCCCCAAGAAGAAAAATGTTGTGGGATAAACATCTGTTCGTTCGGAACATGACAGAGCCCTTGACAGGCTCTGCGGCCTGTGCGTGTCCTTATGTGCCCGAGGTTTATATTTGTGCTTCCAATGCACAGGCAGCCCAGACAGTGGCCCAGAAAGAGGCCTGTTTCAGGCCAGGGCACACTGTGCTAACTCTGGTTGGGGCTGGGAGAGGTACTCTCGCTCTGCTGTGTTTGACACAAAAAAAACCACCCAGAGGAGAAGAGTAAATACTAATCGTCCAGACAGGCAGACCCACCTTGCTCTATTTGCCCACATTTCCACCAATGCTGAATTTTTACTGCTTGCATGAAAGTGGCCAGACATGTCACATTGAGAGGGATTCGCATTTGTGTCCCATCCCAACGATGTTTGGTATAAGACAGGATGTACAATAGGTTGAAAGCATCTGCTTCCTTGTGCCAGATGTGCCCTTGCAATCAGTCACTGAGTCTAGGACTTCCTGTTAAGAAGAGATCTCCAGGGAAAATTCTAAGTCCCACTCCTAGGAGTGCATGGCATCAGGGGCAGGCAGACTCTGCCACTCCTTTCATCCTTCCTTCTGGGGTGGTCAAAACCCCTCTTGCTCTGTCCTCCGATTCACTTTGCTTTTCCCTTTCGAAGGCCCAGCATCTCAGTGTTTCATTATTCGCATGTTGTTAAAGTCTAAATCTGGCATTTTACTAACTACCAGGCAGGGGTGGCTGCCTTATGTGCCTTCCCAGACCTCTGTTCCTAGCTCTGTGTGATCTACACAAGGGGTTTAAGTCGAGATAACAGATGCCTTAATTATCTAAGTTGCATGTGATTATTTTCCAGATGTACATTTTTTGTGACCTGCCTCTAGTCCAGAAAAAAATGCTCTTTCTTCTATTAGCTCTCTACATCTCTAAAGCCTCTCGGATAGCCAGCTACTGACGTATCTCATATAACACAAGAGGCCACATTTAACAGAATTATTTTGAGAGTGGCCGGTTGGGGCTGTTAAGGAGACTAATTATAAAACTTATCCTCATCCACCTACTGGGTTGGCTGGAACAAGCACCAGCACCCAGAGCTTCACATTCAGATGAAGGTCATGAGAAAGCAGAGCAGCCACGGGCTGAGAAGGCTGCGGGTGACAGCAAGGATGTCACCACAGGGAAATGCCATAAGCTGGTCAAAGGACACATTTTGGACATCAGTTTCTTTGGGGCATCCCACTTTGTCCATATCCTTACAATCTGAAATATGGATATAAATAAAGATATTTGGTACCAGCTCTGATTTTCTACAGGACTGTGATTGAAAAGCCAACTTATTCCCATGGATTGAATGGTTACCCCACAGTTTAATTTTATCTGAAGGAAAAAAGAGCTGACATCTAGCAGCTAAATAAGTCTTTGTCACTAGAGGCCTGTGACACAAATCTCAATGATATTTGATGGGAACATGTATAGCTTTTCTTCATTTGTGGCTATAATTGCTGCTGGAGAAGCCCCAACATGTAAAGGTTGATGCTTCTGAATGTGCTGAAAGATGCTGGAACTAAACCATGCAATGACAGCTATCAAAATGTCACTGATGCAGTGTCATATTCAGTCAAGATGCTGAAAAATCACATGTTTGACTAACACTGCTCTAGCTGTGAAAGGAAATGGATTACCTGGCTGGCTGATGGGGAAAATGAAACGAGGAGTGTGCGTACCAGCACCTGGCGAGCAGCCCGGCCCCGAGGAGGCCACACCGGGCACAGCGGTCACTCCCTGGGCACGTCCCATGTGCAGCAGCAGCCACCAGCCACCACGCAGGGCTCCCTGAGCAGTAACTCCCTGAATCCTTGCAACCGTCCTCAGGCTCAGCTCATGGAGGACAGGACGGACACGCCACAGAGAGCTTGAGGAACGTGGCCGGTATTACCCAGCTAAAAAGCATGGCGGGCGGGATTCAAAGCTAGTTCTGCCAGACTCTGGAGCCGATCCTGTAACCATTATGCAAGTTCCAGTTTCTCACATGTGTCCTGCAGAGAGCGGAGTCGATCTTAAGGGCCCTTTCTCTTTACCGACCAGGTGCTAGTCCGGCACTCATAGCCCAAAAATGGGACTTTCTTCATCAGGGCTGAAACACCTCCTGGGCGGAGTGTGGAGAAAGGTCAAAGCATGACGTTCCACATTTCTAAATAATTTATCTTTGAACAACTGCAACTCGTAGGCACATGAGCACAAGTTCAAAAGGCCTCGGTTGGACTGGCACTCATTTTAGGGATTAGTAATTAGTCTGAAGAGATTGTTGCAAGAGAAAACTTTACATTTATGCTAATCAAGGGCGCAGGAAACAGAATGATCTAGTGAACTATGTTTGAAATTGAAAGCAAAGAATGGATATCCAAATGTCCGATCCTGGTTCCACCAGAGTCTATCTCTGGCTTTAAATTAAATAATTCAAGAGTTCGTCCCTCAGTTTACCCCAACTGCAAAATGGAAAGAGGACCTCACTCAACAGATGAGTGGCTAAATTAGCTGCAGCTGTGCCAGCCTGGCATTGAGTAACTGCTGTGCAAGATTCTCTGACCGCAAAAGAACAAACTGGAGGGGGACAAGTGCCAACAAGGACATGCCCCACTCGTGTTCCCTTTTATACCCTGAACACAGGGCTCAGCGCTGCTCACGGGGCCTCAGGATAAGATCCTGGGCCAGTCTGCCACAGAGCTCTGGCTAAGCCTTGCTTGAACACTAGGAGAGTTTGGGTTCCAAGTAGTCCCAGAATTAAAGGAAGAAGGCCTGGGGCGCCTGGGCGGCTGAGTCAGTTGAGCGTCGTGGTTTCAGCTCAGGTCGTAAACTCACAGTTTGTGAGTTCGAGCCTCGCATTAGGCTGCGTGCTGGCAATACAGAGCCTGCTTGGGATTCTCTCTCTCCCCCCTCTCTCTGTCCCTCCCTTCACCCGTGCTTTCTCTCTCTCTCTCTTTTTCTCTCCCCCACCAAAAGAAATAAACTTTAAATAGAAAACAAAAGGAAAGGCCCTCTAAGACACTTTGGGAGGGTGGGCCAAATCAGAGACTCCCTGAGAATGAAGAAAATAAATGGTCCATCCTTATCTGATCTACATCTAATTTCTGCTTTCCACCAGCCCCCAGCCCAGTCTGGTCCCCATCCTCATGCCCAAGCTCTAGAGTCACTGGCACTATAAGCCTCCTCAGACCCTGATAAGATTACTGGCTTCCTCCAGCACCAGCCTAGATCCCGGGAGCCATCCCAAACACCCGCGGGGACATACAGAAGCCCTGGGGGTCAGGCGATTGAAAATAAGAATGTGCCGGCTAGTGTCTTTCCCCCAAAAAGGACAACGGTTGGACGTGTGCTCTCTGCCCCATAATGGCATTTTTCAAATGCTTTATAAGCCACTTGAAAAGGAAGTTGCCTACCCATAATTCCCTGACGATGTCCAGACGGTTGAAACAATTCCTGAGTTATGAGCCTTCCCTCTAATGGTAATCTGTTGGAAAGCTGGCTCTTCAGAACTGGAAAACTTGGGATCATCATGATTATAAACCACCATTAACAAATTCAATGACAACCACACTAATAATTTTAACTTTGTAGTAGTCTCCAAAAATTTGACTAAGTAACATTACATTAAAAGAAAAAAACAAAACACAACATGGATGGTAGGGATCCTTCATGTGCCCAATTCTGACACACTCAGACCACAAGTCTCTCCACTTTCCAAACTCCCTGATCCACCACTGTCACTTTCTAACACCCACCAAATCACAGCCTTTGCTCACTTGCCCACACTGTTGCATGGGAGGTCCCACCTACCTACTCTTTATATTTTTCAGAAAGCGATTATTGTGTCCCTTTCCATGTTCATTTAATTCAGTTCTCTTGATAAATGTGCATGTAATATTTGCTTGTGCTAGATGCTGGTGCTTGTGCCCTGAAAGCCATCAAATATTTAGAAAGTGCCTTGCAGGACTCAACTTTTTATTAGGAATAATGGAAGGAAAGACAAAAGAGCACATTTGTGTGACTGCGTGCGGGTGGGAATCACGCGTAGGGGCACGGGTGTGGGCTCCTTTAAATCGCTGCCTCTGCAGCCCAGCACAGTGGCTGAGGGAACAGGGAAATGTTCTCAATATAATGTGCGAAGGTTGACATGAACAAAGCTGGCTAGGGGGAGCTGAGCGACCCAGAGGGGCAGCCACTGTCGCCTAAACACACGGGAAGCTCTGTGCACAGGATCCAGCAACAAAGAGCACACTAAAACCTTGCAGTTTTCTGTTTGGGTTTTGTTTTTCTGGATGATATGAAATCCTTTTGGATCATTACCTTTTACCGAACTAAATTCCAACACGTGATTGAATTACAGCCAGGATCACTCACGATTAAACATCCACACTGCTCCAATCACCATGTCCACAAATGCTGGACACACGCTTCCCTCTGGGCCTAGTTCAATATATCCTTTCTGCCTGGAATGCCCGTCCTCTCCTTCACCTCCTGGAAAGATGTTACTTTTCCTTCGATATCCCTTCTGTGAGTCCTTAGACCCTTCAGTAGTGCTCTCGGCTGGGTTCCTCTGGTTCTGTGGGCACACCTCCAGCATAGAATTCATCACTTTTCTAGTTAGTAACTCCTGTGCTTGTTTCTATCAGTAGACTGCATTCTTCTCGAGGGTTGGACATCTTCATCCTTATTCCACGGCTCTCTACCTCCACGCAAACAGTGTTAGGAGAGTGCCTGGCATGTCACGGGCACTCAAAAAATGTTGGTTGAATGAATGAAGAATTCTACTTTACGTTTTTTCATAACAAACTCCTGAAATGCTCAGACACAGATCAATTCCCTGAGAATATAGGAATTTCAGGTCAAATGCTTTCTCCTCCAGCCATTCAAGTGGGAAGAGAATCTTATTGATGATTTGAAAGCTCCACAAATTGCTCTCAATACCTGTGCGATTTCCAGGCATGAACTAAAGCAGCACGGAGACTGCCAGACAGCTTAAGCCACAGGTGATAACTTGAAACAGAGCAAGAAATGACAAAGGCATTCATGAGAATAAATAACAACGTCTTACTCTGCCAACTTTCTTTTTTTTTCTATTTAAAAAACCTCCCACAATCTCTATGTAAAAATTCAAAGTATAAATCATGCAATAATAAGAGTAACGCAGGCAAAAACTGCATTAGGCAAGTAGGATCAAGATGCGAGGTAGAAGTCTCAAGCCATGTTACGCTGCCTTTTTATAATGTTGAAGGGGGAAGAATTTGGCTTCTGAATGACGGAGACAGAACAGAAAGGTCCAAGAAATGGAGAACACAAACCTAAGTGTGAAGGTTGTCAGTCTGAGAGAGGACTGCTCCCGCAAGCTTGCGTGGGGGCCAAACAGTGCGAACACAGAGATCCACAACGGTGACAGGGAGTCCCTTACCGGGAACCATCTTGGCCACGGATACGGCTTGAGGGCCACTGTGAGCCACAGAGCGGGAGCCACCTTATTTGGAGAATAGTGTGTATATCAGCACGTGTTAACTTTCCTGTTACACAGCAGCCATTTTTGCTTTTCCTTTGGATCTCTTGTCTTTTCTCTCTAACTAAGCTTCTTCACTTAGGGCTAATGTATAGTTTTCCTGTCCTGCTGATTCAATGACTTAAACCGGATGCAAGTATTGTGTCCTTTAAATTTTGAATTTTTGGGTCATTAGACACGGGTGAATGTTCCATATTCATTAGCTGCTTTATTCTTTTGTAAACAAAATGGCATTATTCTTTATCCTTTTACGAAAGGATAAAGTGTTCTTCTGGTCAATTATTATGCACAAAAAAATGTTAGCTTTTGTTATATTTGTAACAGATATCATTCGGGTTTGTTTGTTAATTGTTTTTCATGATATTTTTGACACAAAAGAAAAGCTCGGTTTGAATGGTACGTAAATTACTCATGATTGTGTCATCAGTAGGCAGCATATCTGAGACTACAACCCAGGCCTGTCTGGTCCCACAACCCACATCCTTAAATAATTTGCTTGACAGAATTTATGAGTTTTAGTACAAACTCTATCGATGGTGTGGAGCCACTGCTGAGGCCACCATATTGCTACCATATTGTCAGCTACCATGTTGTATTCTGGGTTTTTTGTTTTTTTTTGCTTTGTACAGCTGTCTTTTTTGCTGCTAGCAAAGCGCAGCTACCCATAGCAGCCTACCTACCTTCTAATCTGTTGTTTCACATACACTATGGGTTTAAAAACAGGCCAACCAAGTTTCCAGGTCAGTAGAAAACAAAACAGCTGTGGGCATTTTTCAAACAGGTTCTTTAGCTGCTCAGACTCCCTTTCTCTGAGCTCCAGGATCAAGGCTCTTTTCCAGGGAGTTGCCAGGAGTCTCACCTTTGGATAAGTGGGGTTTTTCCAAGGAACTGGTAATATGACTTTCTCATAGCAGGCACTTGATAAATGTTTGCTGAAGATGATGAAATACTTTTTTCTTGAGTTTTCTAAATTGCCCTGGAGAAACTTTTCCAGGCGAGATTAGAGTAATGGAAATTTTCCATACACAGGGAAATAATTGGAATGTTATTTTTATAAGGAAAAGTCTTACAGTTTTCTTTAATTTAAAGAGCTATTTTCATTCTCACAGAAGTCTAAAAATTATAGACCAATATGTTTGTTTTCTAAAGTGAAATACATAGTTCACTTTAAAGAAGAGTCGGCTGTGAAACAGATTTGTATCAACTGAACTGATTGCAGTGAATCACATTTTCCCATTAAGTTTCTCTTAAAAATTTATAATATAGAATCAAATTTGGTCTACTACTCAAAGATGTCCCTGTACTACTTAAACTCATTTAAGGAAAAGAGTATTTTTTTTTCAATTAAAGGAATAAGAAAATGCATTCCAAATAAGCCACAAAATTAAAATTCCAAATAAGTCTTAAAATTCCATACATCTGTTGCATGAGGAGCAAACCCAAAAGTCTGCTTTTAGCCTTTTGTATATCATGATCCTTAGAAGTAATTCTCTAACCCTTTCCCTCTTAAGATAAATGCTTCTTTCTAAAAGTCTTCTAAAATCAATTATTTTGTAAGCTGACTCCTGACAGCTTATTTATAATCCTGGGGAAGACTTCTCAGTAGATATTAATAACTTAATATTCTTTAAATGGTCTATAATAACTATAGTTCACAAATATTTAAAACCCAGTTATTCTGTGACTACTACCTGCCGGGTTTTGTACTCAGGATTGCACTCAGCAGTGGATATAGAAATAGAAATAATATATGTTCTCAGGAATCTCCTAATTAGTGGCAAAGATAGTATCATTAAAAAAATAATTCAAAGAGATAAGAATTATTATAGAGCAAAACAGTCATGTAGGAGTACAAAAGGGAGTATTCTTCACTCTGTTTGGTAAAAAGGTGCCAAGAAAGGTTTTGGAGAAGAGGGGACATTTGAGCTGGGCCTTAAAGGAATAGGACTTAATTAGAAAGGCAAGATTACAGGCAGAGAAAATAGAAAATAACTTTTCCCGTGCCCTCTTAACTCTAGATACATATATACTCAGAAAAACGTATCTGTATTTGTCCCAAAACTAAATTGGTAAATATCAAAAAAGGAAGAGGTAAGAGTAACTAGCATCATTTCATAAACAAATATAATCTGATTACTCTAATTTTCTTATCAGATAGGGGAATAAAAACAATACTTTGTCGACTATACAGGTGCCTCACATTATGAATTACCCATGTAGACAACCACCAGTGTCATACTTCTTCCTCCCTCTGCTATCCAACAGGAAGCCCAGTGGAAGAGCAACTGAGCTGCCTATGGCTGACAGCCCCATCTGGTGGTTAGTGTGGGGAACTACATCGTTAGTGTTTCTGACTTTCTACTTTTCGTTCTCAGAGAAATGAATGAATATGCTATGTTACCCTACTGTGTCTACCTTTCTCTCTATAGCTCAGTATCTCCAGCACCTGGCCTTTAATACACAAATAGCTGTCTGGTAAATATTTACAAAACTGAGCTGTTTTGAATAAGAAATCACAAGGCTTTGTATGGTCCCTTCCATCTTTCCCAAGCACTTTTACATGTACTGTGCCTTTAGCTCAGTCACCTTACTATGAAGAACAGTGTTGCATAAACCACCAGGATCTCATCAGCCTGCATTAAGATACAGTGTACCCTATAGGGAGATGATCCCTTTCTATTAATCAATTGTTTGATGAAGAAATGATTAAATTTTCCATCCTCAAATTCTTAATCTGTATCTTAGAAACTTTATTTCATTTTATTTGTAAGGCAAAGGTTACCATAAATCACCATATGCAGACACTTAAGGCTGAGCAAATGGAGGCTGAATACTGTGATAATAAAGAATTCTCTATTTCTATAGCTGTTGGAGTGCTTATAAAAAACAAACTCAAGTATTCCAGAAGTCTCCCAGTTTCTTTTTCTTTATCTTCTAATTACGTCTGCTTAATTTTTCTGGGATATTTAATTAACAGGTTCCAACAACATTAGTTCGTGAAAAGCAAAAGAAAAAAAAGGATTAGGAAACATACAGAAAAAGCAAATGGGAGCCAAATTAAAAGGCAGTAATGCAAGGAAATACCGTAGGGTCAAAAGTGGAGGTTAAAAAAGGAATATTGGGACATCTGGGTGGCTCAGTTAACTGTCCGACTCTTGATTTGGCCTCAGGTCATGATCTCACAATTCATGAGACTGAGCCCCGGGTTGGGCTCTGTGCTATCAGTTCGGGGCCTGCTTGAGATTCTCTCTCTCCCTCTCTCTCTGCCCCTTCTCTGCTTGGGCATGCCTGCTGTCTCTCTCTAGCTCTCAAAATGAATAAACTTAAAAAAATAATATAAAAGAAAGACAAAATAGTGATACCTAAACAGGTCTCTAAAAGACCTGAACCAAGTCTCAACTTTAAGTTGTATTCATTTGTGGCGCCTGGGTGGCTCAGTTAGTTAAGCGTCCAACTTTGGCTCAGGTCATGATCTCGCGGTTCGTGGGTTCGAGCCCTGCGTCGAGCTCTGTGCTGACAGCCAGCTCAGAGCCTGGAGCCTGTTTCAGAGTCTGTGTCTCCCTCTCTCTCTGACCTTCCCCTGCTCATACTCTCTCTCTCTCTCAGAAATAAATAAAAAAAACATTTAAAAATTTATTAAAAAAATAAATTGTTTTCATTTAATATACAGTCCAGCTCAGCTGGGAAAAAGATACACAAATAAACACACAAATGTTTGTAAGCACTTTGAAAGCAGAGCACAAAAGGTGACAGGGGCTGAGAAGTAAGGGAAATAGGGAGAGACTGGTAAAAAAGCACAGACTTATCCTATAAGATGAATAAGGTCTGAGGATCATGTAACGAAAAACATGGTGATGCACAGGTGTTAATACTATATTGCATGACTTTAATTTGCTAAGAGAGTAGAACCTAAATGTTCATATCTCCCTTACCCAAACTTTCTGTACCATTTTGGGTGAGCCTTTTACTTCATTTTTTCCAGTCTTAATTATCTTGCCTTGGAAAACAACGTGCTCTGATGAGATCTTTAATGTCCCGTCTAGAAGGTCGTATGGTGGTTGTTACTGTTGTTTTAACATTCTCTGACCTAACAAGTGATTAAAAAAATAAAGAGGGCCAAGGAAAGGAAAGGCAGATGAAGGAGGTAGAAGGAATATAGGACTTACAAAATGCACAGAAATGCTAGTAAGAAAAATGATGGTGTTTTCTAGCTCAACACCTCTTATTATTAAAGGCATTAAAGTAACCAAAAATGGTTGTTTTCACCCAGGATATACCCTGGAATGTCAAAATAGCTACCCCACCACCACCACTACCACCACCTCACCTCCCACTAAAATCACAAATGTTTCCTTTGAAACAGTCCCATTTCTCCAAGTTGAATGTGCCATTATTCAAGTGTCGAAGCAGAACTTCTGTATTCAGCTGTGGGCTGTACACCGTGTTTAATATGGCACTTTAAGGCCTTTAGCTTAAAGGCAGTAGAGAAATACAAAGTGTCAGTATGTTAATTACTATTATTATAAGGCTCCAGAGCTTACATTAGCTATAGTCTAATGTCTAATGTACTAAGTAGTCCTCTATGACCCAGGCAGGTGATGTCCAAGATCATGTGTAGGTTCACGCTCTTGTATACATCCAAACCACCACACACAATCGTCTAAGAGGGTCCAGTTGAACTTGGGTGGTGACAACAATGTTGGAACCTAATCTCTGCAACCCTACTGAATACCAGGGAAAGTATGGCCCTACTCCTTCCTAAGACTGTTCTTCACAGAATTCAAAACAAATGGAGACTGTACAAAAACCAACACTCAATCATGTATGTCTTGAGGAAATTGAGGTAGTAAAGCCCAAATAAGTGACTTCTGAGCCAACTTCAAGGCAGAAGTTCTCAAACTTTGTGTGTACTCAGCCACCTATAAAGTGTATAAAAATGGAGGTTTCTCAGCCCTCAAGATTCTGATTTGGTAGGTCTGCAATGGGTTCAAGGAATCTGCGCTATTAACAAGTTCCGAGGCTGGTGCAGGTGGTCTGCTGGCCATCCTTGAGAAGCACTGCTTTGGGGTTCCAGGAAGCCATCTGACAAAACAACAAAATTCTGATTCAACACATTTAACAGAGATTTAGAAGTCTCAAAGATGGCAACACAAAGTGGAACATATCAATTTTTAACACGGTTTCAGTTAAACAGCAATTGAAGCGGCTAAGATTTAGACTCCTCATTCTAAAGTCTTGAATAAAAAAAAGCTGAATTGAGAAACTGTTCCAAAAATGCAATATCAAGAAATCCACATGTAAATGAACAGAAGAAAGCAAAAGAAAAGCCTTTTAGAGAGCAAAAAGTGATTGTTATACTCTCTGTATTTTCAAAACCACCAACTAGCAGCTTAGGGAACAGGTGTGACTAACAATGGACCAATTTAATGCCTATTAAAAGAAAACCTATGAGGGAAAAAAAAAGCCATTTGTGAATAAGCCTCTGTAAGGAGGAGCATCCAAGAAACGGGATCCAAAATCCTAACGTGTCTTTACATTCTTAAATGCTAAAGTCATGGGGGAGGGACACACACACACACACACACACACACACACACACACACACACAAACTCCCAGTGAAATGTTATGAGGTGTTAATGTTTCAAAGTGTTACCCACTAAGAATAACACACCACAAAACTGCTCAAGTGATTCCTGGAAGCTTTTATTACAAAGACAAGTACAGGTAGCAGAGATATAGCTGAATGAAGCAAAGAATGGCTTTGCAGAACAACAGGGCTATCTGTACACCCCACCCGCTACTAAATTACAGACTGAGCTGTCAGCAAAGATAACGTATAAACTTTATGTTAAACTCCTGGTATAGCCAGCAGTCAGATCACCTGGATCTGTAATTAGGGCTCAGTAACTAGTAGCCGGTGACTGTATAAGAGTCAGCTCAAATCACACCTCTGCTGTGAAGCCCTCCCTTCCTCACCCTGGCAAGAGGAACTTACTAGTGATTACAATACCGGTTTTTGGTATTCTAGTATTATACTATTTTCACAAACCAAAATAGTGATATTTCTGTTGGTGTAATAGCATGACTGCAGACTGGATGACCAGCTTCATTCATCCCAGGCTCTCTCCAATGGTCGGTTCTCTCCAACTGCTGTTGCCCCGCCCCCATTCCTGCCTTCCCAGCCACTCACTCCAGACACCTTCACTGTGAAGCGGGTAAAGCCTCCCAGGTCCTCCTTACCACCCAGCTCCTGCAATTTTCCGTCTCTCGCCCAGAACAAAAAGGCCCAAGCTAGACACAGGGAAGGGGGAAGATCCCCTAAAGTTGAGGGGGCTCTTCCCTGGGCAAGGGCTAGCCTAGAGAAGAAATCGAAGCTGATATTGAGGCCACTGGCCGGGGCTGGGAAGCTGCCCAGTGTACAGTGGGGTTCCTGAAAAATCCATTCAGAAGCACTTAAAACATGGCAAGAAAGTCCCAAAGCCCTATGCATGGGACTTGATGCCAGGGCAGAGGGGCTGGGGTCAAAGCCCTAGGGGCCTATGGATCTCCATTCTAAATTGTTTAAAGCAAGAGTTTAAACCCTGTAGGAGGCGTGTTGCTAAATGTAAGTGTGGGTCTTCTGAGCACACAAAGGAATGAGGCCATGTGTGCAGTGTGTTACAGCATTTTAGCTTCAGGAAAACATACCTCCTCAGAAAGCTCTTGCATGTTCTAACATGACAGATTCATTTGGGTTACTCCTTCTAAAATTACCATTTGAAAATAAAAACAGCCCCTGGAAGGATTAGGTTTATCGCTTATTTACAGGCTGTGCAAATAATCTGGTTGTCACACCATGTAAACCTGCCCACTCTCTGAGGTGTTCAGCGCTTATGAGTAGTGAGAAAAATCTGTGTGTGAAAACAACTGATACCTAAAATGAGCCTGGTGTCCCAAGAAAGACCTGGAAGTTTTCTCCAAGAAAAGATTTAAAGTGACTATTCTAGGGACACCTGGTAGCTCAGTGGGTTAAGTGTCTGACTTCAGCTCAGGTCATGATCTCACGGTTCCTGAGTTCAAGCCCTGCATCAGGCTCTGTGCTGACAGCTCAGAGCCTGGAGCCTGTTTCGAATTCTGTGTCTCTTTCTCTCTCTGCTCCTCCCCCACTCATGCTCTGTCTCTCTCAAAAATAAATAAACATTAAAATAAATAAATAAAGTGAATATTCTACTTGGTGAAATCCAGAGGCAGATGAAGTAGCAAATGTTTTATTAAGGAAGGGACAAAATTGTATCAAAGTATTTTAAACTGCCTTGCTCTAAACTACAGTTTTTCTCATATCGTTATATAAATATAGTTATTAGTTTTAGCTCACTATTTAAAGACTATCAAAGAAAAGTCTGTATGATGGAAAAGTTCGCCACTGCCTCAAAAGCGGCCAATCTGCCTGGAGCATGTAGGCAACAAACAAGGCATCACAAGTCATCTGGAAGCAGCCAAAATGCTACAGGCACAGTGTCCAAGAGAAACCTCCAATCCTCATGTGTTTATTCTAGAACCTACAAGGTAAAACCAAAAATCAGAGGTAACTTTAAATACCCTCAACACTATTCACCACTCATTCACTGATCAATAGCTCTCTTACTCACCAATCTGATTACAACACTACCTCTTCTGCAGCCTCTGTTTTCCTTAAAAGACTCAAACCTTTAGGAGTCGTTCACACCCAGTGCCCTTTGAGAAGCTGTAATTGGCAAGGACGCTGAGCAGCCTGAACTTGCCATCATTCTCACGGTCTGGTTTTCTAAGGATTGTTTTCCTCCTAATGTGACAAAGAATTTCCCATGCATGAGGCTAACGCTGCAGTTGCTGGGACACTCCTCCTGCTCCATCCCCGATTTACAGGCAAAGGAACTGGAACCCAGAGAGGCAGCACGGCTAGAGTCAGAGGCAGAAGAGCAGGGCCAGAACACAGCATCCCCAGCTTCCGGTCGCTCCTCCTTCCTGGGTCTCACCGCCTCTCCCAGCAACTGCCTAACTGCTCGGCACGGGTGATGTCTAGAAGGGCGCTCCCTTAACCACCACTCAAGTACTTACAGACTGCCCTCAGTTGGTTTACCTTATTCAGCTAAGTTACAAGTTCAAATGTATATCAGAGCATCTGTCAACAGATCCATGATCTTTAGAGGGAAGGGGAAGGAGGGAGTGGGCTCCGTTCTGGTAGTGGTCAGGAAAGGCCTGTAGCCCAGCTTCTCCTCGACACTGTATCACCGTGTGTCCAAGGCGTGCCTCTGTTTGTTACTGTAAGGCTCGCAAATGGTGCTCTTTGCCCCAGGGAGGGCGTGTGGCCCAGCAGATGGAATATAAGCCTTGGAATCAGAGAAGGCCAGATTTTAATATTCCCTCTATCTCTTACTTGCAGTGTAAGTCACTTAGCTTGTCTGAACTATGGCTTCTTCACCTGCCTACTTCACAGCCAGGATGAAATGAGACCATGTATTTAAAGCACTTACTACAGTGTCTAATTCACATGAGCTCCTCAGAGAAATTAGTTGCCCTCTTCCCTTTTCTGCTGTTACTGTTAAGATTTTAGACAAGCAATTTAACTAGTTAACTCCCCCATATAATGGAAGATAATATAGGCTTCTGATGAAAAGACACTATATAAAACAAAATATGATTATTAAACACCAAGATGAACACCTGAAGGCATTAATTCACTTTATAAAATATGCAAAGGTACCAATTCACTAATAAATATGCTACAGCCAGAGCTTGTCCTAAGGTGCCAATTTGCTGAAGTACGAGGCAAACTAGAGCCAAAGCGCCAAGAACACGGACTGGAACAGCCAGAGCGGGGAGCTCACCTCTCTTCTAGAGATGGTTTACACTGGGAAAAAACATCTGAAGAGAGCCACCAGCAAGGAACACAGAGAGCTCAAGGAGGCAGCTAGGGCGCGGGGCGCAGTGCGGGGCTGCGGAAAGAGCAGAAGGGCTGCGCTCCGGCTGCAGGCCTGCCGGGAGGCTGCCAGAGCTGGGCAGGGCCTGGAAGGTACCTGAGTGTTGACTTTCACCCTGGAAAACAGGAGTGACGCTAGCAGCCCTCCCTAGCTTGCAAAGGTAAGAGTGGAAAGCGCGCTTCTGAAGGAGGAAGTCCAACACGAACAGAAGTTAAATGAGAGCTACTGGCCAGCACGCAAAGGTGGGCAAGGAAAGATGAAAATAAGGATGCGCCTGAAGGGTGAGGACAAGACAAGAGCTGGAAGCCATCACCCTGACCTGGAAGATACCGAGTGAAGCTTCCAAGGAAGTAACACTTCCAAGGAGGACTGAGTGCCACGAATCCAGGGCTTGGCAGGCCAACGGTAACCCCTCAAGCCGGAGGGCAGGCCAGGTGAGGAACAGGCTCTATTGACATTTGGGTTATACCCACTGTCACTTCAACAAAGACAGTAAGAACACAGCAGTAACAATCTCTTCCCGTTCCTGTCTTTAGAACAGTACAATGGGCCTACTGTTCTCTCAATGCCTATCTTTAACTATAATAAGTGATATATAACCGGGAAATGCTTTGCAATTACTCCTCAAAGAACCTAGATGGCGGGATAATAAGCATTTGTGGTAAGGCCTCCTATCCGGTTTAAGCTGGCTGGCCTTCTCTGGGTGGCACAGGGTCTGCACAAGCGACTCATAGAGACAACTGTGTATTGCAAGGGCTGGAAAACATAAGGAAGAAAGCAAAGCATGCCACTCTGTGTTCACTCTGGCTCCAGCTGTCCTGGGTCTGGGGTATGGACTGGGTTTCATACGCAGTGAGGGAAAACTGCTTCGCACCGTTGCAGATGAGAGCCAGAACCGAGGGGCGGCTCAGGGGGGTTTGCTCTGCACTCACACTGTACAGAAGATCTGCCCGGGCTCTGGGGACCTCTTGTTATATGGACTTCTGCGGGGTGACCCAAGCCTACCCAATCTGCCACGGCTGGACCGCTACTGGCCCCCAACAAGGGAGCTGTCCAACTGACAGCCTCTGAAGAGAAAGAAAAAGGACCGGGTTCTGTCCCTCAAAACGTGGTGATATATATGGCAGGCACCATGGTTTGAAGGACTCCTTCGGTACCATTAGTTTCCTTGGTAACCTAACTATGTACTGAATGGTTTCCATGGTAAAACACATTCCAGAGTCTAAATAATCAACATACACATACAATTTGAGATGTAGCCTATTAGCGGGGGGGTGGGGGGAGGGCCTCCCACACTTAAAAAACTTAGTAAGCTTAGAGAACAGCCCCAGCAAACTGATTGCGATACCAGAGCAGGTGTGTCTGGGCAGCCAGATCCAAAGGGCACTCTATCGAGGAAGGGCCAGGGCATGAAGAACCAGCTCGAGCCATGTGACATTTTCTGCAGTGAGCTGGGCTCCAAGGGCTGAGATCCTGATCTGAAACCAACAGGTCAGACAACCACAGAGTAAGAGTAAAGTACTTCTAGGGCTCCTAGAAATCTCTTCTAAGAGCAGGAATACGATTCTCAAATAAACAACCTAGTGAGGTGTTCCGTTCATAATCTGGCACTCAGAGGGAAAAAGGCTATTATTTGATCTCTCAACTAGGATGACAGCACCCCCTCAGGGGGCATTTAGAAATGTACAGGAACATGTTAAGTGGCCTCCATTACCCAGGGGTTATTCATGCAGCACGTAGGGACCAAGGACGTTAAATGTCCTACACTGCTGTGTGAGACAGCACCACACATCAATAAGGAGTTTAACATCCACGTTGGAAAATATGTTGTATTACCAAAAGAATTCCCTAACAGGAAAAATGATCAGTTTTTAATGCACTGCCACTTGTCCTTTCTTCTTTAACAAAAGATAAAAAGGGAGGGGGCAAACAAAATATTTTAAAAGTTCTTCATCTGTTTAATGAGGGAGTTGTATCACAAAGATGGGAACTTAAGCAAATGACATAAAAGAAAATTTTTAAGTGGTTTAACTTAAATTAAAAATTAAAACCCTTAATTTTTAAGGGTTAAACTGAAAAAGAAAGCAACTTTAATTTCAAAGAAATGCTCCAAAAAAACCAGGTGGGAGCAGAGGCTCCAGGCAGGCTCAGCTCTGGAGGGTAAATCTGCAGGACACTCTGGCCCAAGGTTAAGGTCCATTTAGGTCTTCTTTTCACTCTGCAGCTGACTGAGACTTTCCAGTTGTCTTGCAAAGGAGCAGTTAGTGACAATGCAAAGGACAGTCTTTATTTTTTTTATTTTTTTACAAATAGTTTATTGTCAAATTGGTTTCCACATAACACCCAGTGCTCATCCCCACAAGTGCCCTCCTCCAGGCCCATCCCCCCCTTCCCCCCCACATCCATCAGTCCTCAGTTTTTGTCAGCATTCAAGAGTCTCTCATGGTTTGTCTCCCTCCCTCTCCCCCACTATTTTCCTCCTTCTTCTCTCCCTTGTTCCTCAGTTAAGTTCCTCCTAATCCTCCTATACGTGCAAACATATGATATTTGTCCTTCTCTGCCTGACTTATTTCGCTCAGCATAACACCCTCAAGGTCCATCCATGGTGCTACACATGGCCAGATTTCATTGTTTCTCATTGCCATGTAGTATTCCATGGTATAGATAAACCACATCTTCTTGATCCATTCGTCTGTTGATGGACACTTAGGCTCTTTCCATGTTTAAGCTATTGTTGAGAGTGCTGCTATGAACATTGGGGTACATGTGCACCTGACAGACTCCACCAGAAGCCTACTAGAACTGATCCAAGAATTCAGCCAAGTTGCAGGGTACAAAATCAACGTACAGAAATCGGTTGCATTCTTATACACCAACAATGAAGCAACAGAAAGAGAAATCAAGAAACTGATCCCATTCACAATTGCACAAAAAACCATAAAATACCTCGGAATAAACCTAACCAAGGATACAAGAGATCTGTATGATGAAAACTATAGAAAACTTATAAAGGAAATTGAAGAAGACACAAAGAAATGGAAAAACATTCCATGCTCATGGATAGGAAGAATAAATATAGTTAAGATGTCATTACTACCCAAAGCAATCTACACATTCAATGCAATTCCAATCAAAATTGCACCAGATTCTCAAAACTAGAACTATGCTAAAATTTGTATGGAACCACAAAAGACCCCAAATAGCCAAAGTAAAACTTAAAAATAAAACCATAACGGGAGGTATCACCATCCCAGACTTTAGCCTCTACTACAAAGCTGTCATCATCAAGACAGTATGGTATTGGCACAAAAACAGACACATGGACCAATGGAACAGAATGGAGAACTCAGAAGTGGACCCAAAAGTATACAGCCAACTAATCTTTGACAAAGCAGGAAAGAGTATCCAATGGAAAAAAGACAGCCTTTTTAACAGATGGTGTTGGGAGAACTGGACAGCAACATGCAGAAGAAGGAAACTAGATCATTTTCTCACACCATGCACAAAAATAAACTCAAAATGGATAAAGGACCTGAACGTGAGACAGGAAACTATCAACACCCTAGAGGAGAAAGCAGGAAACAACCTCCTCGGCCTCCACCACAGCAACTTCTTACTTGAAACATCCCCAAAAGCAAGGGAATCAAGAGCAAAAGTAAATGATTGGGACCTCATCAAGATTAAAAGCTTCTGCACAGCAAAAGAAACAACCCACAAAACTAATAGGCAACCAACGGAATGGGAAAAGATAGTTGCAAATGACATATCAGATAAAGGGTTAATATCCAAAATCTGTAAGGAACTCACCAAACTCCACACCCGAAAAACAAACAACCCAGTGAAGAAATGGGCAGAAGATATGAACAGACACTTCTCCAAAGAGGACATCCAGGTGGCCAACAGACCCATGAAACGATGCTCAGCATCCCTCCTCATCAGGGAAATACAAATCAAAACCACACTGAGATACCACCTCACGCCAGTCAGAGTGGCTAAAATGAGCAAATCAGAGAACTCTAGATGCTGGCGAGGATGTGGAGAAACAGGCACCCTCCTACACTGTTGGTGGGAATGTAAACTGGTACAGCCCCTCTGGAAAACAGTGTGAAGGTCCCTCAGGAAACTAACAATAGAACTCCCCTATGACCCGGCAATAGCACTGCTAGGAATTTACCCAAGGGATACAGAAATGCTGATGCAAAGGACAGTCTTTAAATGCAAAATCCCTCCTTTCAGATCTCCAGAAAGGATCCAGATGTTTAGGTCTGGAATGAGCAGACCCTCCAGATGTTACTATATTCTGCTGCTGGTCTGATTTTGAGTCCAAGACAGTCTGCTAAAATGAGAAAGCTTCCTTAGACCTAGGACTCCCTTCAGGGGGGTCCTGAACACCTTCAAAACTGAATTTAAATGCCTATATTGGCTTTTCTTAAAATTCCTCAAAATGCTAGGAATTTAATCCCTGTTAAGAGTTCCTAAGATTAGATTCCAAACCAGGATCAGGATGGCTTCACTAGGGAGTTGACGAGTTTCCAGACCTTTAATTCTGACCAAAAGCCCTATTCAGCCTTAAGATCTCAGAGGCTGAGCAAAGTCCAGAGTCCCTCAATAGTTCCAGCCATTCAACAATCTACAGTGACCTACTGATGAGATATCTGTTCATATTTTATTAGTCATGTTTCTTTGTCTGTGAAGTAACTATTCATGCTTTTTGCCCATTTTTCTATAAGATTTTTCCACCAACTTCTTATTAAGTTCCTCATTCTGGATATGATGCCTGTATCAGTTATTTTAGGCTTATAATTTACATATTTAAAAGTTATAAAAGAAGAAATGGCTATTTGGATCTTCAACCAGGGAAATAAATTATCTAATGTAGAAAAGGTTGAAAATATGCACATGGGAGAATTATAAAATATGATTATAGTAGGAAGTAGATAAAAATACCAGCCAAAAGAACTTCAACAAGTGGCTGACTTCAAAGGACACCAGCAAGAAAGTGAAAAGACAACCCACTGAATGGGAGAAAATATTTGCAAATTGTACATCTGATAAGGGTCTAGTATCCAGAATATATAAAGAACTCTTACAATTCAATAATTAAAAGAAAAATGATCCAATTAAAAAATGGAGGAAAGACCTAAATAAACATTCTTCCTAAGGGATTCAAAAACATTTGTCGACACAAAAACTTATAATATGAATGTTTGTAGCAGCATTACTCATAATAGACAAAAGGTAAATACAACCCAAATGCCCATTAACTGATGGATGGATAAACATAATGAGTCCATACAAGGAGTGTTATTAATCAATAAAAAGTAATGACGTTCTGGTACATGATAAACACAGATGGACCCTGAAGACATTTGCTAAGTCAGAGTCAGTCACAAAACAGCACATATTACATGATTCCATTTATATGAAATGTCCAGAAGAGGTAAAGCCACAGAGACAGAAAGCAGATTAGTGGCTGCTGGGGGAAATGTGGAGTAATTGCTAATGGGTATGGAGTCTCTTTTAGGAGATGAAAATGTTCTAAAATTTTGTGGTGATGGTCACACAGATCTGTAAATATACTAAATACTCAACTATTTTAAATAGATGAACTGTGTGGTAAATAAATTATATCTCAATAAGCTGCTATTTAAAAAATAGCAAGGCAGGGGTGCCTGGGTGGCTTAGTCGGTTAAATGCCCGACTCTTGATTTCTGCTCAGGTCATGACCTCCTGGTTTGTGGGATCAAGCCCCACATAAAGCTCTGCGCTCACAGTGCAGAGCCTGCTTGGGATTCTCTCTCTCCCTCTCTTTCTGCCCCTCCCCAGCTTGCCTGTGTGTGCTCTCCCTCTCTCTCTCTTTTCTCTCTCAAGATAAACTATAAAAAATAACATTAAAAAAATAAAAAATAGCAAGGCAAAGTAGAAGAAAAGAATGACAGAATGCCTGAAACTCAGGGTGACAATTTCAGGCTTCAGTCATGGTATATTTTCCTGTGGGCCTTAGGAGAGGTAAGTACCATTAAAAAGTGGGTAGAAAACACAACTTTTAAGAAGTGATGAAAGTCACTGGGGCTCCTGGTGGCTCAGTCGGTTAAGCATCTGACTTTGGCTCAGGTCATGATCTCATGGTTTGTGAGTTCATGCCCCACATTGGGCTCTCTGCTGTCAGCACAGAGCCCACTTCAGATCCTCTGTCCCCCTCTCTCCCTGCCCCTCCCCCACTCATGCATGTGCTTTCTCAGTTTCAAAAATAATAAACATAATAATAAAAAAAAAAAGAAGTGATGAAAGTTAGGAAAAGAAGGTAGCGTAGGAAGCCAAACTTCCGGCAAAAGAAAATCTGGATTAAATTAATTTAAAATTAAATGGGTCCAGATTAAAACAGCCAGGGTGAAGCTAAAACAAAAGCAGTATGTATTCAAAGATATGAGCACATACAGGGCAACTCTTAGCTCTTTCTGTCCACCCTTCAAAGTCCTTCATTTCGGTTCTGTCCAACACTCTAACCCACATCACATTAGAACGACCAGTGACTCCTAAAATATTTAGTGAGCATTAGAATCACCTGGTACTTGCTAAAAACACAGGTTCCTGAACCCATTCCCAGGCCTTAGATTCAGAATGTACATGAGCTCAGGAATCCAATTTTAACTAACTCCCAGGCTCGCGCTGATGCAGGCATTCTGAGGACCACACTCTGAAGCACAGCACTCACTGACCTCAGTGGTCTGCGGCCCCTCTAATGAAGCAGTAGGTAGCATGTAAGAGCAAAGGCCGTAGAGGGGCGCCTGGGTGGCTCAGTCAGTTAAGCATCTGACTTTGGCTCCGGTCATGATCTCACGGTTCATGGGTTTGAGCCCCAAGTCGAGCTCTGTGCTGACTGCCAGCTCAGAGCCTAGAGCCTGTTTCAGATTCTGTATCTCCCTCTCTCTCTGACCCACCCCTGCTCATTCTGTCTCTCTATCATTCTATCTCTCTCTCAGAAATAAATAAAACATTTAAAAAATATTTTTAATTAAAAAAAAAAGTTCGTGGAAAATGACAGGTCAGAGCTGGAGTCCTCTTGCTGCCACATACTCACTGTTGACCTCTGGCAGTTACTTAACCCTTCTGTGCCTCAAAATCCACCTGTGTAATTGCGAGCCAGCAATTCCTTTCATGCAGATGGAGTGAAATAATGTTTGTAATGTGTTCAGTACAGTGTCTGTCACAGCTGGTGCTCAGAGGCTGCTGGGTTGCTCTCGTCTGTGATTTCTGTCCTTAGACGGCTGACCCACTGCAGTGGCCAGTGGCCATCTCACTGGATGGTATCTCAAGAAGAAACTTAAGGGAAAGGATTCTCAATTGAGAGGAGTGGATCCCTAAAGGGTCTGGGCTTGTACATAAGGAACTCTGTGAATCCTTTGAAGAACATGCAAAATGAGGGGTGCCTGAGTGGCTCAGGTCATGATCTCATGGTTCATGGGCTTGAGCCCTGCATTGGGCTCTGTGCTGACAGCTCAGGGCCTGGAGCCTGCTTCGGATTCTGTCTCTCTCTCTCTCTGCCCCTCCCCCACTCGTGCTCTGTCCTCTGTGTCTCAAAACTAAATAAAAAATGCTTTAAAAAAAACTAAAAAACAGAATATGCAAAATTATCTGGAGTCATAGAGGCTGGGGCTGTCATAGTTGTCATGGGGTTCTCAAGTTTGAAGGAGGGTGGTACCTCAAAAAAGTCAAAAGCTGCTCCCTTATAGAAATCTTTGGTTCGTTTCTGTCTCTAACTTCATATGTCTGTTCTTTTGTTTTCCTCACTAGCTTACCCTAAAATGAATTCAGGGGACTAACATTACCTTAAGGTCCTGGTGCCTGGCACCTACAGTGGAATTTTCAAAAACTGGGGTCTCTGAACATTTCATGAGGAGGAGGAAGATGAGGGTGATGTTGATGACAATGACAATGTAATAATAAGTACAGCAACTTACCATGTGTCAAGGGTTTATGAAGTGCCAGACACTATGCTGAGCATTTTGTACACATTCTCTCATTCATTCCTCACAAAAACTCTGAGGATTATAGATGAAGAAACTGTGTTACACAGGCTAAGCAACTGGTACTCGTTCACATACCAGAGAGTGGCAGTCAGACTTAATCCCAAATGGGCTTTACCGCAAAGCAGTGCTCTCAGCCAGTGCCTACCTTTGTATTTCACTAAATACTTAATCTTGATGGGAGGGCCTAGTGGGCCAGGATAAAGGGTAAAGCCACTGCTGAGAACATAGGTGTGGATTCTGCTTCTGGCTTCACTACATTTATCTCCTGAAGGTTGGGAATTTGGGCAAAAGGCAGAATTGAGCTTGTGTCCTATTGATCTTTGAAATATATTTGTTCTTTGGAACTAAGATGTTGAGTGACCCTTCCAATAAGGTAATAAAATTCAGCCCAAAAGTGTAAACATGCAAAACTGCTCCATCACCAAAGTCTGAGAAAACTGGGAACTTGACTAGAAAATACTCATCTGTGGAATGGAAAGGAGGGGAAAAAAATCAAAGATACAAACAGAGAAACACACCTTAAATATGGTCCCAAGTGGAGAGCTGTGGCCTTCCTTCCTAAGATTAAGGGAGGATAGGAGGTAGATAGTGAATTGGAGAGACTCTAAAAGCCAGGTGCTGTACATCACACAGAACATATGGAAATACTAGAGGCTATGAGTGTAGAGGTAAGGCCGGAATAGGGCAATATAAACAGTACTGAAGGGTCCATTATTTCAATTTCTAATTGTTCTGCATGACCTTGGCATGACAATCATACATACTAAAGGAAAACAGTTTGATGATATGAAAGAAAGGTATTACTAAAGCTTAGCAGCACAGGTACAAATAGATTCTTGGAAGGTTCCTGAAGGGCACTGAGAGTGGACAGGTGGTTCTTAACTGGGAATCATTTTGTTTCCCTCGCTGCCTTTTGCCCAGGGGACACGTTGACTGTCAAGAGGGAGGTTGGTGGATACTACTGACATCTTGTGTGTATAGGTCAGGGATGCTGCTAAACATGTTGAATAGGAGAGTCCCCTACAGAAAAGAACCATCCAGCTCAAAATATCAATAGTACCAAGGTTGGGAGAACCTGTAGTAGATGAGAGGGATTGTAGCACAGTATCAGACAATTACCAAATGTTCTGAAGCTCCTTATAGGATAGGATTTATCATATACAGAACACAAGTTCCACCAAAAAGTATATAAGTCATCAAATCTCCAGGATATTTCTTTCCAATCAGATTCTTTTCCATTTTTTATGAATTTTAATTTCATAATCAAAATGCCTAAATTCACCCTGAAAAAAAATTAAAACATTACCAGGAAGCTAAAGTTCCCTTTGATCTCTTCCCTCAATCCTGTTAGAGTCAAACTGCCTAGATGCAAATGGCAGTGCCACCTCTCACTGGGGAATTGACTCAGGCTAGTTTCTGCCCCTCTCTGAATTTCAGCCTCATCTTCCATAAAATAGGGACAACAGTAGTAACCAACTGTGATTAAAGGGTTGTTGTGAGGACTGAATGAATTAATGGTTAGAGTGTACTTAAAATATGTGACTTAAGTGCTCATCAAGTGTTCGCTATCGCTAGTACTCAGTGCACACACACACACACCCTTGTACACGGAACACTCCCTTGTAGAAAATATATACGATTGGACTGAGGCCTAGGTTTTAGTTTTAACATAAAAATGTAGAATTCTGCTCATCTTTCTGATAATTACTCCTTTTCTTCAGCTCGGGAACCTTCCCACGGAGTACAGAGAAATCTACCTACTTCTATACAGCTTCATTCGATGCCAAAGCATTTCAAGTCACGTCCCTCGCAAGGACCGTTTCAGTCGTTTCTACTATTTGGACTCCTAAAGTTAAATTCTCCACTGACCAAAACCAAACAGGCACAAGTTTATCTGTGTTTTTCAGAAAAGAGTATGCCAAGAGTAAATGAATGGCCACTGGTCAATACCCTAAACAGAGAGGAATAATAAAAATGAGTCACCAAAACAAATAACATCTACAAATACATGTTTTGAAGGGTTTCCTTTTTGTACAAACAAAAAAATCTAAAATTTTAACAATTATATGTTCCATAATCTGGTTTGGGTTTTTTTTTTTTTTTTTTTGGTCAGAGAATCATATGTGATATTACAGTTAATGAAAACTTAAAAGCTTTCAAAAGAATTTTCTTTGGCTTTAACACACATATTGGATTGATCACGTTAAACTCCAACAAAATTGGGAAAATAGTACTAGGTCAGAGGAGGAAATGAAAACATGGAAGTGTTATCACCATTTGGTCATAAACTCCTATTCTCAGAGAAACATGGCAATAAAAATCTGTTCCAGGATGAAAACTTGGCACAAAATAACCCAATCTTACATCATGCTTTTTAAAGGTTGGGGTGGAGTAGGGAAGGGAGGGATTAAAAAGTGGGAGGGGAAAGTTCTTCACATGTAGGAAAAACAGAGAAAAAAAGGCTGTCAGTAAAATAAGTTTTCCACTGATGCATAACTTCTTCAAATTAATGGTTTGGTTTAGCTAAATTTTGGCAAGGTAGCAGATTTTAGTCTTTTTCAAGAATGGCCTCTATTTTGTTGAAGTTATCTATAAAAGATAATATTCATAGACAGGATGTTCATTCCCTGTTATGGTCCTATTGACAATATTATGTTAACTCATCGTTTGTTTTGTTTTAAACTAAAGGCTTCTCCATTCATTAAAGTCATTAGTGAAAGACAGAGTGTCTGAATTTTAACAAGTACAGGAAAACTGCAATATAATTATGAGCCTTATATTATGAGAATCAAAATCAGACATACCAGGATCAAATTACATGCTCTTTAATGAAACTTCACACAGTAAAATGTGACAACATCATTGGTATTGGACCTTTCCTCCAACAGTATAAGGGGTTCCACTTTATACGTGAATTTTATACATTAAAAGCCTTAGTCATTACCTACTTAGACCAAACACTTGTAATCAAGAACCAAGCCATTACTTTCAGGACTAAATAAGTACCCTTTGTTATGCTGTGGACATAAAAAACCATATACTTTATTAAGAAGAAAATGAGGCAAGATGATTTTTTTATAACCCAACTGTCCTATGCCCCTATCGACATCCACACTCTGCTCTGAAAACTAAGTGAAAGATGTTATTTGAATGTAATGGATCAATTCAGAGACCACAGTGTAGCTAGCATACTGGTCTGAGAAAAGCGTGGAACAGCTGAGAGAGGAAAGCCCTAGAAAAAGAAGTGCCGTGAACTGTGGGAGCTGCACTCAGGCCAAGGCCCTAGCTCAAGAGGAGAGCTCCCAAGTGTTGGTTTCAATACCCTGGAGCCTTGTTCCTTCTGGAGTTCCTCCGTCCCCACCATGAGCTAAACTAAGAAACCCAGGTGTTTGTGTTGGGCAGAGAAGAGCCAGAATGGCAGGGCTCTTGGTGAATCTGTCATTCCACGAGAAGACAAAACAATAAGGTTAAAAACTGCTTCCAAACATAGTAATTACATTAGCTATTTTGAGAGCAAGAAGTTAAAATGTGCTCTTCTTTAAACAAATATCAAAACATATAAACAACAGAATTCATGGAAAAATCGTCATTTATTAAACATCCCTTATTACTAATGTTCTCAATCTGCTGGCTTCAGGACACTATGGGGCCTTAGACTTGATATAACAGCTTTACTAATTTTTGGATACTAAGCATCCAAAGAGCGAATAAATGTTGTGCATGTAATATACCACACATACAAGAATAGGTACAGGAATATGTATATGTATATATGCATACACATATCTACAGCACAGAGAAGCATGTATATGTATTCATTTTTCAAATATGTGCATACGCTGTTGTGATTAATAGAACCCAGTTCATTTAAGAGGTATTCAATTCATCATTAATTCACAAGAAATACTAAAAAGTATTATTTTTTATCTGTACAGATCTCTGAAACGTTTTTCGATTTACTTTTTGACTACAGTAAAATGTACTCATTGCAATGCACAGTTCTCTGAGTTTTGACAAATGCACAAAGCTGTGTATCTACCACCACAACTATGATACAGAACAATCCGTCATTCTAAAATAATCCTAAAAAATCCCCTTTTGCTGCCCCCTTGTAGTCAAGCCCTCCTTCCACGCTCCTAGAAAAAGGTTTTGACTAAAAACTGGTCCTCACACTTGAAAGAGATGGGAAGAACTATCCCAGAGAGTTGAGGACCACCTTTTTTACACATCTGTTTCTCCCTCCACCCAGTGTCTGATAAAAAGGATCAAAGGGAGAGTAAAATGAAATAAAAGGATAGGAGGAAATAGAGACTTAGAGGAATTCAGACTTCAAGACAGTTTGAAGAAAAAAATGCTAGAACTTGATGACAGACTATAATAGGTAGTATTAAATACATGTTTATATTTGTATACATAAAATTTATAATACACACACACACATACACACACACACATACATATATATGCCTGGGAAATATAGGAAAAAGCCTTGAGTGGGACAAAGCTGATAAGTGATCGTTGGTGAAACAAGGGAATGAACTTTTTAAGTGATGAGATTTGATTTATTTAGAAAGTCCACTCTGCCTGCAGTCTGGCAACTACTTAGGAGTGGGGGAAAGAGTGGGTATGGAAGACCAGTTTAGAAGAGTATTTCAATAGTCCAGCTGAGAGACAACAGTAGCTCAGATAAGTTATCTCAAAGGGAAAGGTTTACTAAAAACCACAAGAAGTAAAGAAGAACAGGAAAATGCAGTGGAATATTACTGGAATGTCATTCAAAGAACATTACAATCACAGTCAATCCTTGTAGAAAAGTGAAACAATCAAGACACAATGCAGCCTATCTCACAATGTGACCAATTCAATAATCTTGAGTCCTCCTGTTATAAAACACCTAAATATGTTAGATAAAAATTATTAAACAAGGATAACCATACTTCTAAAACAACCTAAGAGAATCCCCAGAAGTACCTATCCTCGGGTCCATCACCTACGGTTCAGGTGTCTGGGACACACGGTGTATAGGTGGCTATGAGTGTGCTGAGCACTGAGGCTTCCCAGACAGGACAGCATAACATGCAGTTTTCTCCCCCATCTTGAGAAGAGGCACTGAGAATGTTCAAGCGAGGGAGTGGCATGAATCTGGCTCTGCTTTCAAAAGATTAATGCGGCAAATGGTAAAATATAGAGTTTTAAACAGAGCTAGGGAAAGGGTTAGCAGATAAATGTAAGACAACATGCAGGCAAAATCAACCAGCAGTCGTGTATAATATGGGCAACAATGGCGAAGGGAAGGTCAAAAACAATGTGCCTAGGTTCCGTGGCTGGGGGCACTAGGCTAGTCAAACTATTAATGAAAATAAAGAACACAAAGGAGCGACAGATTTTGGAGAAGGGGAGATGGGTAGTACTAGTTGATAACTGCCTCTTTAAATATTAAATCTGAAGCTTCAGTGATTATTCTAGCAGGAGACGGTAGAGAAGACATTAACAAAGAACTGAAATCTAGAACAAGGATCTTCAAATGAGGTTTGTGAACTGGCTTCTGGGGCAGGTGTTACTCTCAAAACTATATTTAAACTTTTTGTGTCTGTACATTGTTCTGGGGTAAAGTCCATGGGTCTCATCAGATTTTCAAAGAGGTCTGTGTCGACTACTATTCTTTTAAACATAATGTGTCAACTTTGGATACTTTTAATCTTTGGTGTTCTGCAGTTTCAGATGATGTGACTAGGTGTCAACTTCTTTTTACTTAGCCTGTTTGAGACTCACTGTATTTCCTCTGAGGACTGATATCTTCCATCAGTTCCGGAACATTCTGAGCCATCTTCTCTTCCACTTTCTAATTTCTCTGCTCCGACCTATAATACAGCCTACTGTTTGTGTTAACTACTACTCTTTATCTCAGACCCTCCATTGAGGAATATCTTCCCACTTGTGAATAAATACAAATGAACACTGCATAAAATAGCACAGAGCTTTGCTGTTGAAATAATAGGGTAAAACTGAAATTATGAACTTCTCATCTTCATTGCAGAAAAAACACTGCACATAATCCTCAAGATGTTTAGCAGAAAGGTGCTAGGTTGATTTTTTTAAACGGAGACACATTATATCTTACAGTTGAAAGCTAATCAGTATGCTGTAGTCAGGAGAACAGTGCTTAAGAGAAACAAGGCACAGAACTGCCCACAGACGCAAAATAAATCCAAGACAGAGCTTAAGGGTCAAACAAGTTTAAGAAACATATACCAGTGAGATTTATCACAGACTTATTATATACATCTTCTTTCTAAATGTATATTTTCTGCCTAAAAAGCTAGATAAAAACATTGATACACCACCAACTCAGGCAGCTGGGGAGGTGGGAGTTCTACACCAGAATGTTTCCAAAAATGTGCTATTTGGGGGCTGATTGATTTTCTCCCCCGACTAAATTCCGTTCTGGTTCTTTTTGGTAATGTTTCAAAGTGCAGGCTGAGCTCTTGATCTTTTGGGAGGCACAGGCAAAACAAAGGGCCAAACTCACTAATGAAAACTTGCTGAACTTACTTTTCAGAATTCCATTCGAAGTCACGAAGAACCCTTTTGGCCCTGCTCCCAGACTAGTAAAACGAACATCTCAAATCCCTAGAGGCTAAGATAGCTCGTTCCACTAAAACCAATACACATCTTCTCCTGACAGCTGGTTGTCTTAGCATACTCAGGACTATATATTTATCAAAAGGGGAAAAAAACTGCAGGAGCACAATATTTATTATAGGATTATCTCAGTAACTCAAGTAAACATGAGTAAGGCTAAATTAAACCATGTTTACTATGATGTTCTATTACTTAAATCCTGACACAAAATCACCCGAACAGATCTGGGGTCTTATTTTTTAAGACAACTGATGGAGGCTTAAAAAAAAAAGGCAAGAATTATCTTTTCTTTCAAAATGGTGTTTAGTACACAATTTTTCTAATTATTCTAAAAAATCTCTTGAGCACCTAAAACAAAACTTTTCCATTCTGTTATGATGTTGAATTCAATATTAAATTTAAATAAAATCACGAATAACTGAATTTGTTCACTGCTCTAAAAAGTTTATCTGATTTATATGATTTTTTTAAAAAAATTTTAATGTTTATTTTTTTGAGAGAGAGAGAAAGACAGAGCGCAAGCAGGGGAAGAGCAGAGAGAGAGGGAGACACAGAATCTGAAGCAGGCTCCAGGCTCTAAGCTATCAGCACAGAGCCAATGTGGGGCCCAAACCCTCGAACCTCGAGATCATGGCCTGATCTGAAGTCGGATGCTCAACCAACAGAGGCACCTAGGCCCCCCTGATTTATCTGAATTTAATCCGTAATTTCATTAACTATCACCCATAATTCTAAGTAGTATTATTATAATTTTCAGCTCTTCTCTACCCTTTCCCTAGGCCCTTTAGACAAGTTCCAGTTTATCTCAGTCTTTGCGGACTACAGGCTATCCAAATGGTCCAAGTGACCGTGGCTGTGGCCAGGCACACTGTGGAGTAAAGGCAGGGAAAAGGAGGCTGGAAAAGCCACAACAGGAGTAGACGACAGGGCACATAAGATCAAAAGTATATTTACCACTTTCAGGACTCAGCTGTTACGCCACTCCTATGAAATAAGGCTCTACCTCTAGGAAACAGGGGTTCCTAAGGGAAACAAGCCTGCTGGATGGGCCATAAGACATATGGACTTAGGAGACCACTTGCCTCCGTAGCACAGGGATCCAACAAGTTCAAAGTCTTCTGACCCACCAGGGAGTCCAGTCAGCGGGAACTGTGGCTGAGCTCTGGCGGGGCCTGAGGGCAGGGCGAGCTTGGCAGACCCTGGGCTGTGGCTCACCGGCCCTCAACTGAAGGAAACAGAGGCCCTGCCTTAAGGAGTTTACAGTCCAGGGAAACGATATGACAACAGAGGCAAAAATGCAGGAAGGAAAAGCACAGCCTTGCTGGCAGGTGGTGGTGGTCAAGAAAAGTTTGATAGAGGAGGTGGGGATGGAGAAAATCTATGAGAATAGACAGAGCTCTGACGGGTTCGACAGGAAAGGGAAATAGAATCCAACAATCTCATAGAAGTGGCAGCCCAGGCAAAGGTATGGACGTGAAAGAAATTTAAGGTGTGTTCATAGGAAACCCCAGAAAAAACCAGTTCGGCTGAACAGCAGGATACACACAGAACCCAGACTAGGGCGGAAAGGTCAGCTGGGACGACAACAGACAACGCTCTGGATGTCAGATTGAGAGATGTGTACTTATTTCAGTTGGTGACAGGGGGGCACTGCTGGTGGTGAGCAAGGTAATAACATTACGTTACCAGAACTTTCTTCAGGAAGACAGTGACAGCTCTGTGCTAGATAAACTAACATAGGAAGAAAGGTTAACAGGCCATCGGGAGACATAGCAACTAAAGGACTGAACTAGGAAATGCCAATAGGAATGATAAGAAGGATAGATACAATGGAGAGAGGTTTTTTAGTACAAAACAGGGGTTGGCTAACGCCTTTCAGATGCATCAGAAACAGAATGTCCTGAATAGAAGCAGGCTGTGAGGAAGAAACTAGAGTTTGCTGGAAGAATGAGGAGTCCAGTTTCAGATACTTCCAATTTCAGGTGTCAACTGAACACACAGATGGACATGACTATCAAGTGGCCAGAAAGGCAGATCTGCAAGCAGGGAGAAAAGCTGGGATTAGAAATGAGGGCTTTATGGGTGCCTGGGTGGCTCAGTTGGTTAAGCGTACAACCCTTAATCTCGGCTCAGGTCATGATCTCATGGTTCATGGGATTGGGCCCCACGCTGGGCTCTGTACTGGCAGCACAGATCCTATTTGGGATTCTCTCTCTTTCTCCCTCTCTCTCTCTCTGCTACTCTCCAGCTCGCGCACACACTCTCTCTTAAAATAAATAAACTTTAAAAAAAAAAGTAAAAAGAAATGGAGACTTAGGGGAACATACACAAAGAGGTAAGGCTCTGGGGATGATATAGGAACCATAATTTAGCGTAATTTAATGCGCTGATAAAGGAAGAAGAGGCAGTGGAGGAGACCAGGGAGGGTCTAAAAATTCCAGGTTATAGAGGAAAAGAGATGTATTCTGGAACACGTTAGCAATACTATTGTAAGGATCCGATGGGATGGTAAAGTGAAAGTGGTTTAAACATTTTAAAGTACTAAACAAATACATTTTTATTATTGTTTCAGTATCATGTGCTTGATCTCTAGAAAAGCCACATTAAGCCGGAAGAGCCAGGCTTCCCCAAATCTTCCACAAAGTCCCCTCTGCACCAAGTCAAATGGAAACATGCTCTCCACCTACCTTGGACTCCTACAGTACCTACAAAGCCTACTTTGGGTATTTAGACACTCCAGCAGCACTACCTGGGCACCCCCGTGCGCCCACACTATGGGAGCTGCATCCAGATACGCCCCCTTGGAGGAGACAAAACAGAAGTCAGGAGTTAGCCACTTTTGCAGAGGATGAAATAAGTGAGGCTCAGCAAGGCCAAGGATCGTGAGCCAAGGCCACCAGCTACTAAGTGGAGGAACTGAGGGCTTCTGGTGCCCAATCTCATCGTGCCATTTCTACTAAAACACAAGCTGGAACTTGCCATATTTGTTCTTATTCCCCTTACAATCTATAAGCAAACTAAGGAACGAGCCACAGCTCACTTATCTTGACATCCTCTGAAACACTCAGCCACGGGCCTTACACCTGGGCAAGTCTCACTGTGCTTTCGCAGCCTGAAAGGATGAATGTGTGAATCCTTGCAGGCATGCAGGCCTCCCTAATGGGGAGCGTTTGTGGGCTGGTTAGCTTTGAGTCCTTATTTCTAAGGCGGACTGTAACTTAACAACAAAAAGTTCTAAAAACAAATTCTGTACTTGTGAAAGATGCCACCTGGTCTGCCTCAGGGGCTGAAATCCTCTTTTTATGCACCGAGTGGGAACAGCACAGGGAGTGACAAGCTGGTTTTCTTCAAACCACTCCCACCAACTGGCTCAAGCCAAAAAAGTGGGCCCACACCTTTTGGGAAAGAGAACTGGGCAGTCTCTGCCACCCATTTAACCCTTGGTGCCGCTGCTGGGACGGCCGATGGTGTGAGAATGGGGGGAAAGGTGGAGCAGGCTTGATGCCAGCTCTAATCATGTGATGTCACGAGTCCGGCTTCTCTGCCAGGAAAAAAAGTCAACTGGTTTAGAAATCAGGTTTCTGCCCCTCTCTCAATCTTCAACCAAACTACTTTGCATGCCTGACCACTGGCTTTTTTTGTTTAAGGAACAGTACTTAGTGTCTCATTTAACTGATTGGTCTGGGTTCCTTGGAAAACAAATGCACAGAGAGCCTGAAATACGTGTATTTCATAAGCGTCCTGTGTGCGAGGAGAACGTGGAGTTCTCAGTGGCTTTACTTTTGCAAACCACGTACATGCGCACTGGGAGAGCAGGAAATAACACACATCTAAACACCATAAAGGCGTGCAGTCGTGTCCCAGTGCTGCCAGAAACACCAGACCACTCATCCAGGCCCTGGGCAAAAAGACAGGCTTCTGAAGCGGGATTGCGTTTCAGAGCCTCATTAATTACAATACACTCGGGAAGTTTTCCACTCAATGTCTCTGACAGATGCTCCCTTTTGTGGGGACTGTCTAATTTGGGGATATGTGGTGGCCATGTCCCTAGAAATCTTCAGGATACAGCAAACTGATCCCTTTTTGCATGTGTGAAGACAAGACCCAAAGAAACCTTTCCCTCTTTCTAAGACGAGTTCGCTGCATGCACAGGCTGAGGCAGAGGGACAGCAGCCACGCTGAGAGTTGCTATGCCCCGGGCTCAACATACCTTGCCAGGCCCATAGAGAGCGGTGAGAATGCAAGTCTCTTCTTGCCAATTTTCACCTAATGTGGATCAGGCCACTGGTCCCGCCTGGATCCATGTCTGCCACATACACTGCATGGGGCTTGGGCCTTCCTAGAAAGAGCCATAGCAGCGGCCAAAAGGAGCTAGAAGCCTAAGCTCAGGGCGAGAGTCTGGCACCAGCTTTGGGCGGGTCCACATGGGATGCTTTCCCCATGACTCCTGAGAGTACTCTCCAAGTCTGAAGCCGTACTCAGTGTCTGGACGGCTCTGGGTTGACAGGATAGTAGGAACCACGGAAAACTAATGAGAGCTTCACAAAGCATCAAAGACTGGTAACTGCCTCTCCTCGTTCAGTTCTTAAAATCTATCCTATGATGCTGGCCTTACTGAAATGACATCACTTCTGTTCTATGTGGACCTTGAACTCTGCAAGAGTTAACCAAAGATATTAAAACCTTTAAGGCACTATGGAAGCCCTTAGAAAGTCAGACCCCAATCTGACCACTTTCCATTTTAATCTTTTTCTAAAAATCTCATTTTTAAAACTTCTACTGAAGGATGTCAGAACTTTTGGCACCTTTCAATGGTATTATGAAGGCAGTTCTACTAAGTGAATCTGTACCAAGCAGGAAAAAATGTAGGACCGCTGCGTGTGGCATTTTCTGGTTTTCTTGTAAGAATTACTTAGGACCCAGAACACTGCCAACCAGGCTACTGTTCCCTGCATGCCACATTTCTGTAAGACATTAACGAAATGAAAAGACTTGTTCCTGCCCTTGAGTGGCTTGCAGTTTAGCAAAAGATGGGAAAACAAATATACATCACTAACTAAATCTGTGATGAGCAGATGCTAATGGATATAAATTCAGTATTATAAATAAGAGTTCAGGGAATGGCCAGAGAAGGCAGCCCAATGGTGCTCAGGAAAAATGTTACAGACAGCATTTGGAAAGGTCCATTTCAACAGAAAAGGGGTATTAGAGAAGGCACCATAATTGGAGGTAACAGCTTTAGCAAACACACATGGCCAAGAGTGCACAGGTAAATTGATAAAAGTTCAAGTGATGGAGTCTGGCTGAAGGACAGGTCACTGGAGAGAAAAGCGTAAGAAACTGATCTGGAAAGGTAAGATGCGGCCAGTTCTTAACATGCAAAAGAGGAGGGCACGCAGAAAGCTAGATTTTAGAGGAAATAGCTTTGAAGATAAAACCTTCACTGATAATTCATCACATCGTATCTTAGATTTTTAGACTGAGAAATATTTTATTAGCAAGTTTATTTGCAAATGGGATGCAGTAACTTAAAACTGTAGGTGCTGGAGAAATCATTCTTCTGAGCTGGCAAATTCCTGATCCATTCTTGTTACCTACAACTTGCGATTGTTTCATTGAGATCTCTCTTTTCTCATCACCAAAACACCTTCTAAGTTTAACTTACCATGTATGGCCAGTGTGACTACTTTACAACTAGTATCTGCTCACTTATTTAGCCATCCTCTCCTTTTCAGCCCCAAGTAGTCCTAACCATGCACTCACTCATTCTTCTCCTATAAATTATATCGATAATAATAACATTAAGAGCTCCTACTTGCTATACTGCAAGGCACCGCAATTAATGCCTCAAGAACAGTGTTTAACAGCATCCTCAAAATATCACTATGAAATGGGTATCGCCATCCCTATATTGAATCAAGTGCAAAGGTGCTAACTATTTTGCCAACTGGTAAGTGGTAGGACCTGGGTTTAAAGCAGATATGCTTGACTCAAGAGGCCTTGCCTAGTGCTCGCTGTACTGCCTCCAACATTCTTTGGCCTCTTCCCATTGTGGATTAGTATTTTTGATTACAAATTAAAACATTCAGTGAACGCCTGCTACAGTAAAATCCTGTCTTAGGTGCTCTTCAGTGGTCTAAATAAACGAGAGCATGCCTGATGCCCACAGTCACCCATATTTGAGTAGGAACACCTGTATCTTGTATCAGTGTGTAAGATAATATGGCCATGATTCATGAATTAGAGCAACTAGGGCCAGAGGGGGTAAAAATGACTCAGTGTTTGAATGCTGGATGGCGACCACATCTCACAGACAGAAATCTGCCAACCCTGACTGACTTTTAATAACACATTTCAATCAGAGTCTGTAAAAACTCTCTCTGCTGATGAGAAATCTATCCTGTCAGAAGTTCCCATCCAAATCTGCTTACAATCTATTTTCGATGAACCTCAGCTCCCTTTGAAGTAGAATAAGCTTCTGAAGCATTTGAGCCAACAACAGGACACATTGTGAGGCTAGTCCTTGTAAAATTCACTATGGACGAGGAAAGTTACTTAGTTAAAACACAAATGTGCTATCGAACTACTTGTACCAGAGAGCTTGACAGTTGTGTAAACTTATACAGCGTTATTTAGACACAGAAAAGTAATTCAAACATGTCATCTTTTTAAGCTATCTGCTTTTAATATTACCTTTATTAACTTCTGAATATGTTTTTGCTTAATATTTTCAGGAGACGAGTTACATTTTTACAAATAACTCTATTAGTTTAAAAAAAAATGTAAGAAACTGGATAGGATGCTGATCAGTAGTCCTCTTTAGGCTATAAGCATATGTACCCAGGGAACATTTGGAAGGAGTTGCAATTTCAGATTCAGTCTGCCTACTCATCTCTCTCTACAAAGGTACCGTATTCATATTACAAGTTGCTCAACTAAGACTCATCCAAAGATTACAGTGGCAGATACTGACTGAATTTACTCTGCAAGCCAACCTCCTGATTCGACTCATGATTAAGAAAGTAGAAGTCGATAAAGAGAAATCATTTTAAGAGTTCAAAAGTGGCAAAAGAGGGGCGCCTGGGTGGCTCAGTTGGTTAAGCATTCAGCTTCGGCTCAGGTCATGATCTCACAGTCCATGGGTTCAAGTCCCACGTCAGGCTCTGTGCTGACAGCTAAATCAGAGCCTGGAACTTGTTTTTGGATTCTGTATCTCCCTCTCTCTGACCCTCCCCTGCTCACGCTGTGTCTATCTCTCTCTCAGAAATAAATAAAAGACATTAAAAAAAATTTTTTTTAAGTGGCGAAAGAATTAGCAAGACATATTTGGCTAACAGGGAGAAACACCAGAAAATTAATGACATTGATACTTACTGTTCAATTCGGGGTGACAAGTACAGCTTGGGATACACCTGAGTGGCTTCAGTGTCCTCAAAACTGACAGAAAGGAGGGCCACATCTTCTCCAGGGTCTTCATTTACATCCTTGGGCAGGGTGCGAAAAACACGATGCCATCAGTGCCTACTCCCAGGACATCTGAGCTGAGCTCACAGGCCACTGGCCTGGTGGCTACAGCGTGTGGGTTACCTAGATTCAGATTAAGTGGTTCTACACATCCTTCGCCATGTGCCAACCACTCCCCTAGAGTGATGGCTCTCAAACTTTCTGACCAAAGCCCACCATGGTGAGGAAAAGACTCCCACCTTCTCATTTTGTTCCCATGTTCCAAGAGGGGGAAAAAGTGAATCTGGTGATAACTGAGAATTAGTCAAAAACAAAGCTAACAAATTGCAGTAAACATGTTGCTAAAAATACGTGTAACAGCTCATAATTCCTATAATGTATATAGATGGCTTGTAATTTTCCTTTTATAGGAAGAGTAGTAGTTATGAACATGATTTATATCATAAGATCACAACGAAATCTTAAAATGCCCAGTAATTTTATTATATATACCTTGGTATTATGTTGTAAGTTATTTAAATAGCAAAAATTCCCAAGAAACATCACTGTGAACTGTGCCACCATACAAGCAAATCACAGGGGTTATACACGCATCTCCTTTGCAAAATGACTATGGATGATTCATACATGAACCATGAGACTTTCATATTTTAAAAGCCTGGTTATAAGAATAATGTAAGATAAAAACACTGTTGATCCAAATATGTATCAAGAAACAGTGAGAGGTTAACAACCCACAATAAAGGAAACTGATAATGATAAAGCTAAACTTCCTGTAATTTATAATTAAAAAGCAAGAATAGTGATAATTGAATGTCATAACCAACTCAAGCTAACACCGATGAAGTGTCCTGACTCAAAACTGGGTTTTACAGATTCGCAATTATTGCCAAGCAGAGTGTTTGCCAGACTTCTGAATAAACTACTGAATTAGAATAAATTCTAGTGGCATGATGGTTTTACTTTGTGAATACCATATTTTAGTAACCTTTAATGATTTTACTTTTGGTTGGTAGTGGCTCTCAGTCAAATACAAATTTTTTAAACACTTAATAGGATTGCACATCTTTCACCCATAAGGATTGGTAAGAACTGGCCTGTGTTTCTGGATTGGAGGGCTTGGCATTCATCTGAGGAGGGGCCCAATCTAGACTTTAAGAATTACCTTACCGCGCATGAGCACGGAGAACGTCAGATAGGATATCCTTCCTTGGGTCCTAAACTAATCTTACCCCTTCTTTCCTGCATCGTGCGCGGAGCTGGTCATCACACTCATCAGGCCTAGCTCTGATGTCATCCTTGCTCTGCCTTTTATTGTGCCTACAGGATGCACGTGTGGCGGGGATACAAAGGAACAAGAACCAGAAGTCTCTCCCACCTTAGAAAATAAGAATTATAAAAAGAAAGAAAAGAATCATGCCGGCCTCTACACAACCCCTTGCATTCTCTCTCCTCTCTCTTCTCTCTCTCCTCTCTCTCCTCTCCCTCGCTTGAAGGTGTGGTCTGCCCTCCCTCCCACTCATCCCTTAGCACATGAGATTAGCCTTCTGACCCCACCGGCGCATCAAGATCGCCCCCACCAAGGCATCCACGAAACACAGCAAATTCTTCTCTGTCCTTATCTTACTTGATCTCCAAACGGTATTTGACATGGATGATCTCTGCTCTGGAAATACTCAGTTTCTTGCTTGTAAGAAATGATACCCTCCTGATTTTCTGTCTCTGTGACACTCCCCCCTCTCTTTCCATTCTTTTTTTTTTTTTTTTCTTTTACTTCCCAGCTGTTTTTTGGTTTCACATTACAAAATTTAGGCTTGTTGAAACAAGTCAAGCCATACAGAAGTTTAGAAAGAAAAAGCTCTTCTACCCTCACTTTTAAAGGTGACCAATACTAGCTGTGTATGTAGCCTCAAACAGATTTTTCTATGCTCATAAGAACACACACACATAAACACACACGTGCATATAAATAGCTTTTTAACCTTCTGTTTTGTTTTCCTTAATGGAATTCTATTATACATATCACTCTACCAACTGCTTCCCAAATAGCCACATAATATTCCATGGCATGGATGCCCTTCTCCTAGCAACAGACATCCAGGCTGTTCGTACTTCTTACCCATTTGACAGTTTTAAAATAAATATCCTTAGATAAAGATCCGTATATTTGTTACCAGTGGGACATAGGTTTCTGAATTGAGAACTAAAACTGAGCTTGCTGGATCAAAGGTTATGAACATTTTACATTTTAACAGTTTGGGATTACTTTTTTAAAAACTGTACAGCAATTTGAGAGAGAGGAGAGCCTGTTTCTGCTCATCCGGAATAACCTGATAACACTACCTGTTGTGGTTCTTCAATTTAACGTCGGCAGTCTGACTGCTGGAAAATGGTACCTCAACTGAAATTCAGTGACTAAAGATGAGCAACTATTTACTTGCCTACTGGTCATTTCTTTTGTAACTTTCCTGATCAAAGCCTTTGCGCATTTTGCTTAAAGACTCTTGGACTTTTCTTGTTATTGGTGTTTATTAGGTTTAGTAAGCCTTGTCTATCACATGTGTTATAAATATTTTTCTCTCAGCTCAGCTTTTCACTTTTTACTTTGTCTGGGCAACTCCTACAGCAGCACAGAAAATTCAGCTTTCTACAGAGTTAGATCTGCTCAAGAACTCTGAGGTTATATAACTATCTCCCTAGCATTTCCGCTAACATTGTAGTTTTACATGTAGATTTGTAATACCTCTGGAATTTATTTTTAGGTAATATAATATGACATAGGAGGTATGTAAGAGGAGGACCTTAGCACAGTGCCTGGTAGAAATCACTTGGTGTTTGCTGAATGAGTACAGCAGTAAACAAGTGAATGTTAATTTCTAACTTTTATTCTCCACACCCAGTGGTTTTCAAGAACCTGCATTACAAAAGTTGCTTCACCAGTGGTATCTGGAAACTCAGTACTGACTCCTTGCTCCTGTTCCCCATAATATACCGAGGTCCCTAGATTCAGTAGTTTCAAAAAGGAAAACCAAGATTGGGAATCTGAGTTTATTTATCATTTCTTTCTCTTTTACAGATGATAAAGTATTCAACCTTGAATATTCCTTTCTGTAAAATGAGGATGGAAATTTTTAAAAATACTTATGGTCTCAACAAATAGAAATATGTAATTATATAATACAGCCCTACTAAATAGGGTTATATAAAATATCTAAAACTAAAGTTGAAGCTGAAAATATTCACATTCAGAGAGACAAATTCATTTTATGATCTAAGTATGTGAGCAGTCCTCTTTAAATTTCGAATGGTCACCTCAAAGTAAGATAATAAACCAAGAACTAACATTGATTTTCAGATATCTTCCCTCAGTGACTGCATTTCCTTGTTAAAGGTCAAGGCTCTGACTACAAGTCACAAAACCTGGTTAAAAAACAAAACAAAACAAGACACTGCAAAAAGAACTACGGACCACTGAAAACCTTTTTTAATTAGCAGGTTCACTCCATACACCTATGGATAATTTAGAATTGCTTCTCTTTCCTACTAACTTCTCATTTCACTGTTATTTAAGCAGAGAAAAATGCTCAGTGACAGTCCTCCAAACAAATGGGATGACCCTGGTTTATATAATCAACATTTATCATCTGGCATCCTGCAAAGGGTATGCGAAACATTAGTCTGAATAGGAAAATAGTTGTTTCCAGGAGTTCCTTTTATGAACTACTTTTAATATAATTTACTTGCCTTGGTGTGGCACATGAGCTTCCCCTGAATTGGTATTTGATTCCTAATGGATATCTAAGTTTGACTTTGAGTGCTTAAATAAGCCCAAAGAGTTCCAAAAATACAAATCCACACGGTACTGTTTCTAGTTTCTGCAACTCTTAACAGGCTCTTACATGTGTTCCTTCCCATCTGGGGAATTATAAAAGAAGCTCTTGTACTGTGGTTCTTAGAAGCTAACATTACAGATGATTATTGTAACCACTAATGGCAACATTTGGAAAGCAGGGGGAGGTTAGGGTGTAGTAGGGGACATTTAAAAATGCACAAGTATACATTTTCAGGGCTTTCTATCTGTACCATCTGAAACTGCAGCAGGCTAAAATGGGGGAAAAGATGTCAAATCTGCTGAAGCAAAAAAAAATAGTATTGCTTCCTACCTTTATAAAAGCCTGTCAGGCGCTGACATACATATGGCGAGGCAATAATGGCCATGCTATTTTGCTGAGATTTAGCAATGGATTTGGCTCAGCATTTGGCTATAGAATTGAAAGGGGTTCCTATGGCTTATCGTGAATATTCACTAGGTAGTGAGTTCCTTGCAGGCTGGGAGCTCTTCCTATTTGTTTTTATATACCCAACGTCAGAAACTGCACATACGTGCCAAACTGGTTAGAAAAAAAAAAACTGAGCTAATGCAGGAAAGACTATAAGAATGAATAAGTAAATGATGGAATTAAATAGAAAGTACTTTAAGACTTAAGACTCTCAATATTTATCTCATTTTTCCTTAAATCTATGACCACTTAAGATTTTGTTAAAGAAGGGGTGCCTGGGTGGCTCAGTCGGTTAAGCGTCCGACTTCGGCTCAGGTCATGATCTCACGGTTCGTGGGTTTGAGCCCCGCGTCCGGCTCTGTGCTGACAGCCAGCTCAGAGCCTGGAGCCTGTTTCTGATTCTGTGTCTCCCTCTCTCTCTGGCCCTCCCCTGCTCACACTGTCTCCCTCTCTCAGAAATAAATAAAACATTAAAAATGAATTTTAAAAAAATTTAAAAAAAAGATTTTGTTAAAGAAAACTCAAATCTGATCCATACATAAGCAAAAGTTGCACCTACTAATAAGAGTTAACATTTTGTTTACGTCATAATGATTTAATCACATAACTGTTCATAATTGGGGCTCTTTACAAATATCAGAAGGGTGCAGGAAAAAAACAACAATTCACCTTGGAAATGAAAGTAAACACAAGCACAATTGGTCGTTATGCGGTACTCCTTTGATGCACTAATTTCCAAGTGAAGCTAGCAGCCATGAAACAAGCCCCTGTACGCTGAAAGTCAATATAGGTACAAACTACCAATTAACTACTGCTTATAGACATTAGCTGAACAATAAATATTACAAGCTACACGTCACATAGGAAGACTGTAAAAAAGCCATTGTATTTCTCAATTCAAAACGGCTTAAAACAAAGCTCTAACTATTACTAGCGAAACCAGTTTGCAGTCATAGGGGCTATAAATAAGCCATTATACAGCACGTCAAAACTCAAATAAGAACCATTTTGAGTTAAATTTATTTTTATGTTTATTTCTTTTTAAGAGACAGAAAGAATGCGCACAAGCAGAGTTTTCGTGTCACAAGAGTGAGGAAGCCAAGCCTAATAGATGAGGAAGAGGAAGAAGTGGGTGCCATGTCTGCCTCTTTTGCCTTTGGTTTGTCTCCCAACCCTGAGCCTCCTCTTCCTTTCCAGAAGGCAGGGGGTGCAGAACTCAGGTAGAAGTTCTGAGAGCCTAGTTACAGCCTACCTCCACCAAATAATGAGTTCTTAGCTAAAAACTCCTTTGATATTTTGATATCTCTGATGAAGGTAGCATTTAAGAGAGTCATTTCTGATTTGGTCTCTTCAAATGGAAATGGGAGTAAAAAGAATCTCACTGGGTAGTCCAGTCAAACTGGGCCACTTCCATATATTTTGCCAGATCTTCAAACCTTTTTTTTTTTTTAATGTTATTCATTTTGAGAGACAGAGAGGGCATGCATGCGAGCAAGGAGAAGAGGGGCAGAGAGAAAGGGAGAATCCCAAGCAGGCTCCACGTTGTCAGTGTGGAGCCCATCATGGGACTCAAACCCACGAACGGTGAGATGGTGACCTGAGCCAAAATCAAGAGTTGGATACTTAACCAACTGAGCCACCCAGGCGCCCCTATTTTAGCAGATCTTGACCAACACTTTGACACTAGCCATCCCTTTATGGAAAAGCTTTTTCTCTCCTTTTAATTGACACAGTTTTAATTTAACTCTCATTGTCAATTCACTTGCTCCATTAATATTCCTTTCAATAGCAATGTAATCTATGTCTGCCCTTGGCAGTTTCACCAGGTTGCTTCATGAATTTCCCATGGGGTTTAAGCAGTCTGTAGTTTATATTCCCAATAGATTGTGAATTTCTTGAGGGCGGGTAGAGATCTCCTATTTCCTATTATGCATAATAATAAGAATAAACAATTATTCATTGTTTACTCAGTCATTTTGCTTAGTACTTTATATGCATTACCTCATATAATCATCATAACAACTTTAAAACGTAGTACTATTACTATACATTTGCAAATAAAGAAATTGAGACTGAGGGAGATTAAACAGAGAAGACGAGTTTTGAACCCGTGTTTACAGACTTAAAACCTGGACTCTCAACTACAATGCTACCCCGTCTTGCATGCTACTGGGCATAAAAAATGGACTCATATCAGTGCCCAGAGAAAGGTATGAAAAACTGGAAAATCTATATGCAGAAAAGATATCAGAGATTCACTAAACAAACACTTGCTCTCTATTTAGTGTCTAAATCCTGTATGTTCCAAAAGACCATGAGCATCTTAAGGAACCATTATTCCCTTTTTACTCAAATGGATTACCCCACCTACACCAGGCACTCTCTCTTTCAAAATAAATAAACATTAAAAAAAAATAAGTATATGCTTTATGTGTTTTAATGTTTACTTTTGAAAACTATGGAGCAAGATATTAAAATCCTTAAGAAGATAAAAACTAAAAGCTATAAAGGTCACTATGCCAAATAAAATGTATTCATTTGACATCTTTACACAGACCCAGTTAAGAAGGAAGAATGGCTTCTCTAAGAACACAGATGAGGCCTGTGGATTTCTAGGCCATAATATCAACCTTCCTTCAATTATGTATGGTTAGGCACATTCTATGATTAACTAACTATACTCAGTGAAAATAGGAAGGGCTGATTGTCAGGTCAGGAAAGGAAAACTGCAATGTTCTGGAAATAGCCGGCTCTTAGAGGGTGAGCCCAGGACACCAGGACACAGTCGCTGTCACCTACCCATGTTTTCTAAAAGTGACATTTTGAGTTCATTACTTCTAGATGTCAAGATACAGCATGGGGTTAGGGTTTTTTTTTTTTAATTTATATCTTGCTTATTATTTTCATAAACAAAGACCATTTCTCTGCTCTCATTTACGCAGGAATCTGCTTGCAAAGCTGTACTTACCCTTAATATGTTGGTTATAGCTTCTGTTTATACAGCTAAATTGAAACACATGTTGTATAAATAAACTTTGGGAGAAAAAAAAATCCTAGCTCTTTTAAAAGAATAATGATCAAGATTTCACTGGTCAAGTACCATCTGGTCAGATATCATACCTAACAGATACAGCCTTGAGGTCCACCAACTTTCTCACGAAGAGCCACAGCATCACTTATGGTGAGCGTTACTCTAAAAGGTGTGTAAAATAGAGCTTTTTCTCCAGAAAAGGTCACCGAAGTGGGGGAGGGGCCCCACAGGACAGCCAGGGTCCTCACTAGAAGCAAATGATGTTTCCTTGCTACTCCCTCCTCTCCCCACCAACGTTTTCAGAGAAAGAATCCGGAGCATGGGATTTCCTCTGCTGTCCTAACAACTGTATTCTTTTTTTTTTTTTTTTTTTTTTACAAATAGTTTATTGTCAAATTAGTTTCCACATAACACCTAGTGCTCATCCCCACAAGTGTCCTCCTCCATGCCCATCCCCCCTCCCCCCCACATCCATCAGTCCTCAGTTTTTGTCAGCATTCAAGCATCTCTCATGGTTTGCCTCTCTCCCTTTCCCCCACCATTTCCGCCCTTCTTCTCCCCCTTGTTCCTCCGTCAAGTTCCTCCTAATCCTCCTATACGTGCAAACATATGATATTTGTCCTTCTCTGCCTGACTTATTTCGCTCAGCATAACACCCTCAAGGTCCATCCATGTTTCTACACACGGCCAGATAACAACTGTATTCTTAATGAGTCCAATAAGAAGCTGAGCTCATTTAAATAAACATCCCTTTTTGCAACTAGTTTACAAATCATACTGAACCACATCTTCAGTTGTGATTTTCCACACACCTGCTGATCCGAACCTTGTGCCAGATTTTCATCCAAGAGCCCAAGAAAAGAAGTTAAAACAATAGTGAGTTTTAATTAAGCACGTTTGGAACAAATATGAACGCCGCTTCACCACATGCCCCATATGTCTCTATAACATAAAGAAAAGGTGGATACAGCTTTGACATAGTTTACATAGCTCTTTCTAAGGGACAGAGGCACAGATTTATAGTGGTAGTCGATACAGCAGGCATCCACAATAATGCCTGCCTGGCACCATCTCTTCTCCTGGGAAGACCCTTTCTCTTCTGGACCCAACCCTTAGTGCTCCTGACCAAGCAGCCTGTTCCACCCCTGGAACAGCTGATGCATCCAGGCAAGGGCTGGTCCTTTCCTCAAGAGTTGTGAACCTGGGGGACACCTGCGTCGCTCATGCAGTTAAGCGTCCGACTCTTGATTTCAGATCAGGTCAGGATTTCACAGTTCATGGGATTGAGACCCGCATTGGGATTCTCTCCCTCTCTGCCACTCCCCTGCTCGCTCACTCACTCTCTCGCTCTCTCTCTCTCTCAAAAATGAATAAATAAACTTAAAAAAAATTGTGAACTTGGGAGCCAAGTGCAGGCCAGTCCCCCTGCAGAGGCCAAAGAAGCTGTCAGCAGTCATGTTCCCCCTACGTGGACGAGGAGAGGCTGTGGGGAGAGAGAAGAAAGCCAGTGTGTCCCCTACTTCTCAGGCTCTCGGTCCAGCTGTGTCCTGCTCTACTGTGCTTTGGCTATTCAACCTTCTCCTAGTTTTGGAAAGCTAACAAACTGCCCTATCTCCTTAAGCTGGTTTGAAGTGGCTTTCCTTTACTTGTAACTAACATTTTCTCTTGTAAATTATTAAGCTAATATAGATAATAACCAGGGCAAATCAAAATCTACAGAATTAAGTGCTAAAAGGAGACTTTCATCCCTGGGTGATTTGAATGCTTGTTATATACTGTGGAATGCTAGGCCCTAATCAGAACCCCTTTATGACAAAGGCTCTTAGGTCAAAGCTGATCGGCATGCCTCCATACGTGCCAGAAGAAAGCTTTGCTAGAGCAATCTGCCGCCGGCACCAGGCTCTGTTTGCAGCGCGGCTATTTCTCTGGACTTAACTGCTTCTCATCCTGGTGGACCTGAAACAGTACCATTAACCCATCCTGGGTCGTGGACGGAACACCTTGCACTCCCTGCTCTATAGCCCCCTAGACCTCACCAACGAACAAAAGGTATTGGAGGTACCAATTCTAAAGGCAGAAAAATCCATAGCCGCGTGTCATTTGAATACATGAAATGTTTTGCAAGTGCATCAGGCAACCTAAGAACAACATAAAAATGGTGATTTTTTTTTTTTAGTGGTAGAAATAAAAATTTTTGCAATGAGTTTACATGTTTTTGTTTTTTCCATATGATATGCTAAATGTAGACATTATGGAAAGCAACAGGTTTGCACAGCTTTGGCAAATATATGTGAAAGTGCCACGCACAGATGGAGGCGGGAAGAAGGTACTCAATAAATGTTATTTTCACTTATCTTAACTCCTTTCAGACTCTTGGCCTGATGTCATTTCCATTACCAAGCTATTCTTCCTACTATTAAAGCTACACCCTACGCCTTCCTCTCTAAGTTGCTTTGAGTTATAGGGTTTAGAGATTCTTCCCAGGTGGTTCTGTGTACGAGGACAGAAGGAAAAGACACCCTAGATGAGCATAACACCTTTGCACCCACCCACCCAGCAAGTCACTTGGCTCAAGATGCCTGGTGCCCATGGCAACTAGGCAAGTGGTTACTTCCAAGTTCTTTTAGCCACCTGGCACCACACCCTCATTAACTGAAGACAATCACAAACCTCAGGTGTTAAAACAGAGAATGGAGCCTACTAGCAAAGTAATCAGAGATCTTCTCATTTGCAAATTGGTGTTATCCACAGAATCTAAAGGGCAGAGAGGAGCTCTGAAAAACATTTGGAAAAGCTTGGAGCCCTACCCCTCTAGAACTGGCCAAAAGAAAGGTTCAGTGCAGAAGCAGAGCTCTGAGAAGCAGAGTAAATAGTTCACCTTCTCCCAGCCTCCAAAGCCCGCTCACGTCTACAGTGGCCTGACTCCAAGCCACTCCAAGCTCTCCCTAACTCTGCTGACTCATGCTAACTGCGGCGGGTGCCCGCACCCCATTCTGTCTACTCTGCCTCTGGAGCCTGGATGCCTTTTTCTAACCCCCGACTCTTCCAACTCTACCTATTCCTTAAAGCCCCATTCGGATGCCATTTCCTGTCCAGAGATGTCCTTAATTCCACCCTCTGATGTAACGGTTTCTCCAATGAAACCCTACAGGTCTTTAGCATACCCTTTATATGGTAACATTCCATTGTTTCTTTTGTATTTCAAAGTTATTTACATATGTGCTGTTATTTATCTGATTGGGTTCCTTTAAGAGCAATGACTGTGTCACTCCTTTCTGTATTCCCAGTGCCTAGTAAGGTGCCTACCCCCAAAACAGCCACCTAATAAAGATCTGATGAACAAATGTATGAATACGTGTAGGCAAGAATAACAACATATGCTTGCCACTGATCCAAACATGGGTTCCCAAGTAGATTTCCCTAGTCAGAGAAGCCTACTTAGATTATTAACTTGGTTTTCCAATACTAATCAGTGAAGTACGTTTGGGCATAATGAGCTGTTAACTGCTAAGGTCAGGATCACCCCAGGAATAAGAGGAAAATTCAAGTTCGAACACTTAGCAGAGAAATCAAACTCTGCAGAACAGAAAGGCAGGAAAAGTATTTTTGGCATTTCTAATAAACTTCCAAACAGTACACCATGTGTTGTCACTAAACCAACACTCATTTGTGACGTACCTACATGTGCAAGACACCTTGGTAAACTTAGTAAAGGGCGGGGGGGTGAGGGGAGGGGGAAGAACTGCAAGAATCAGTCTTCCAACTCAAAGAGGCAGATGTAAACACATAAAGGTAAGAAAAGTTTTTTTCTTCTCTTTCAATAAGAGATCCTAAAAGGTAGTGCGTGACTAACTGTAAAAAGCCCTATAAGGAAAGGCTGAAAAACTCATCAGTTGTTTCTATGTGTTGGGAGTTAATCCATCCTTCCTGGCATTAGGCTTTTACAAGAGAGAGATACGAAAGCAGGAAAGTAATGGGCATACCAACAGGAAAAATGCAAAACTTCTAACAGTGATAAGGCTTTCCCAGCCTGCAGCTTTGGATGTTTTTCAACAAAGACAGTTCTCCCTCTTCCATATTTCCGACTGGACATGCAGGCATGGCATGACATTTGTGAACAGTAGGCAGCTGAAGCAGGATGAATGGAGCCTTGCTACTCAGACCAAGAACATCAGCTTCACCTGGGGGATATTTAAATTCCTACATGATTTCTATGCATGTTTGAGTTTAAGAAGGGCTGGTTTAGAGAACTGGCATTTAAGGAAAAGAAAATGGGTCAGAAGATGAAGAAAGAACGGAAAAGCAATGCAGAGAGAGCCATCCTGTGATTAAACAGGAGGAGAACACACCCTGCGATGTTTCTACTGGGCGTGGACAGTGGAAGGTCTTAGACAAAGTTTAGGATTTAAAAATAGGTGTTATGCTGAGTGAAAAAAGTCAGAGAAGGTCAGATATCGTATGTTTTCAGTCATATGTGGATCTTAAGAAACTTAACAAGACCATGGGGGAAGGGAAGGGGAGGCAAACCATAGGAAACTCTTAAATACTGAAAGCAAACTGAGGGTGGATGGGGGGGAATGGGTGATGGGCACTTATTGCGAAGGGCACTGGGTGTTGTATGTAAGCAATGAACCACAGGAATCTACCCCCAAAACCAAGAGCACACTTTACACATTGTATGTTAGCCAATTTGACAATAAATTATATTTTAAAAAATAAAAAATAAAAAAAAGTATCTAGACATATTCCAAAAAACTCTGGGCTAAATGGAAGAAAGAATGGTGGTAGAAGCTGAAAAGTACAAATATTCTTCTAATTGGCCACATCCATACTGGCCGTGTGTGCAGGACAGAGCTGGCACTGCTGAGCCCTGGCCCTCTGGGGCAATGATTATGGTGAAAATGTACTTAGGTATGATAACATGGGTGGAAGGTAAACAAATCAGAGAACGTTAAAGGTAAAAAGCCCCTTAGAGATCCGTTCCAGTGGTTGTTACCCTGTGTTCTAGGGAGAACCAGAGATCACCTGTACCTTAAGACTAGCTGTCTTAAGAGCAGCTACTAATTCTCTCTGTTCTGTATACTGAACACTTGGAGGAAGACTGCATTTGTAAAAATGTTTCCAGCATATTAAAAATGTAACCACTGATTTCAACACTCACACCTCACAGATTTACAAGTGGGGAAACTGAGATAAGGGAAGTGATTTGTCTAATGTGCAGAGTTCATTAGTCACAGGGCTGAAACCAAATCCCATGACTGCTGATTTGTGCATCAATGCCTTTTTTTACTCCGTCATTCTGCTACATCCAAATTTGCTTTGAAAACTCTTTGTCACTTACTAAATGAAGCTTGTGTGAATTAAAAAGGAACTGTAAGATCCCAAAGAGGAGGGAGTTATGGAGAGTGGAAAGATTCATATGAGGAAGAATATGTTATATTAAAAGTTCCCAAAATGTAAAACTATAAATGTTGGATTTAGCATAACTATTGAGTAGGTGGCTTTGTAAGAACTTTACTAATTATAGAAGTGCTGATGACCAGATTTACAGGAACTATAAACTGAGTTAGACTTTATCATTGACTTGAGTTAGTGAGGAATATTTCTTTAATTTCTAAACTGATAACAGGTTTACAACAGACCAATTAACGAGCATTTGCAGTTTTGTGCTTATGAACAGAAATTGTGACATTTCACGATGCATAAATGATGATGAAAATACTGAAGCGTTCTAGCAAGTTGCAATTCTCCAGGGAAAGCTATTAACAGCTTAACATTTCTAGCTCACATTGGAATGTGGATTCAACTTACTGAAAAAAGTTTATACTAAATAAGCATGAAAGAATGCAATTAAGATAGTGGACTGGGTCCGGCCCTTTCCTTCCTTGGGTTTCTTGGGTCTATTACTTTCTGAATTAAATGTTGGTAACATAAGAGAAAATGTAACTATCCAAAACAGGTTTCATAAACTATGCAAACAACAACAACAACAACAACAAGAGCAAGAAAACTTCCCAATGCCTCAACAAAACTAGGCTTTTCCCCCAAACAGACAGACCATGGCTGGTGACCTGCTGCCTATGGGCAAAATTTGTGTGGACAACATATGCTGCATTTAAAAAAAAAAAAATTCTTCTGTCTTCAATTACTTCCATTTCACTACTACACTGCATATATCTTTGGGACTAACTTCGGGATTCATTCAATCATTCATTCTACAAACATGTATTAATGCCGCTCCCCTACGTGATATGTGCCACCTAGAAGGCACTAGGGAACACAGCCCTCAAAACTTTGACAGTCAAGTGTAAAAAATAAATAAGTAAACTGACCGTTATGTTAATACAGTTGCAATAAAGGTGTGTTAAGAGAGAGGTGAACACTTTTGACAGGACAAAAGAGGGGTCCTAAAGAGAAGGCAGAACTGATTGTTGTTACAGAAGAGGTTTCAAGCAGAAGGTGTTTTTAGTTGGAAGGACTCCAAGTGATCGAAAGGATAAAAGAATAAGAGCATGTGGCCCATTCAGGGCACTGTTGAAGGGGCTGAAATAGTGGCACTAGTGAGGAGATAAAGATGAAGCCCGACAGGTTGGAGGCCCAATCGTAAGGAACCCTGATGCATTAAAGGCTAGGAGCTTAAGAGCAATGTGACAAGGGGTTACAAACAGGGCGATGACACAATCAGACTGTTTTAGAGTATTCCAATAGCCTGAGAAGGATGGATTGAAAGGGGCAAGGCTGAATGGGGGTGGGGGTGGGGTGGCGGTCCACAGTGGTTCAGAACAAGAGCGAGGAGGATGTCCTCGTAGAAAGGCATCTTGCTGCAGGTGTCAGAGCCCAAGCGGAGTGAGGAGGGTGCCCACATGGGGTGGGAGGAGGGGGCTGTGTGGCAGCGACGACAAGAGACTAGTTACAAACAGGGAATGGGTATAATATATATATTATGCATTAAATATATGTAACATATATATTAAGTGATATTAAAAATAATGGGACTTGGCTCTATCAGTCAAAGAAGGAAGTTATAAGTATGTGTAAAGAGAAAAAGAATAAACTCACTGTACTGAATTGGAATTCCAGGTGTCAGTACGAACATGGTTGTTCATTAAATACAGAGAATAGAGAAATAAATGATAGTAACTGACTATAATCCATTGAATATGGAAACTATGACTCCATAGTGCTATAAATACATAAATTTAAAATTTGATAAAAATGGGATATGTATTAATTTCAAAAGACTGGCCCACAAAGCAGGTACCGATTACAAAGGGGTAAAAAGTAACTTCAGAGTGAACCTTACAGACACCTCCTGAAACAGGCAGTGCACGTGAATATAACATCAGTGACAGTCAGAGAGACAGGCTGTGCCACCTGAGGGGGCAATGAGACAGAGATGGCATCGCTTCTTTGATGTTCCTGCCACAGATGCATGGGCAAAATCCAATCACCATGAAACACCAGCCAAACCCAAACTGAGAGACATTTTACAAAGTAATGGGCCTATAATCTGCAAAAATGTTGTAAACGTCAAGGGAAAACCAAAGAAATATTAGAGACTGAAGAGACATAACTGAATGGAACACATGATTCTACCTAGAATTCTTCTGCTATCAGGAAGCCACTGGAAAAATTGGTGACATTTAGTGGGGTCTCAGAATTGGATGGTAGGTAGCTGTAGAGCAGTGTTATCTTCCTAATTTGTATGACTATAATTATAATATAAATATTATAATTCTGTCAGAGAATGTCCTTACTTATAAGAAATATACACTAAAGTATTTGGAGGTAAAGGGCATCACGTCAGGGGCACCTGGGTGGCTTCAGTCAGTTGAGCGTCTGACTTCAGCTCAGGTTATGATCTCATGGTTCGTGGGTTTGAGCCCGCATCGGGCTCTGTGCTGACAGCCAGCTCAGAGCCTGGAACCTGTTTTAGATTCTGTGTCTCCTCTCTCTCTGATCCTCCCCTGCTCACGCTCTCTCTCTCTCTCAGAAATAAATAAAACATTAAAAAAAAATTTTTTTTAAAAAGGGCATCACGTCAACAGCTCACTCTGAAATGATTTTGAAAAAGTGCTTTGTACTGTTCTTATATTTCTATTATAAATTTGATATTGTTTCCAAATTTTAAAAAAAAGGCAAAAAGAATTGGAAGAAGATAAAATCCGGACTGGACTATAAAAAGACCCTATTCTCTGACTCAGGAATACAAGGGAAGAGAGAAGCTAGAATTTTAAATCAGAAACCCATTATATAAACATCAAAGATTTATGGTCCATATTTATACTTAATTGCATAATAAAATGTGCATAATTCTCAAATCACAACATGGGTTTAGTAATTCACTCCAAACTGCTATCTTCCCCCAGTATTACTATTTTCACCAAGTTAAGGAACCTTGCTAGGTTTCTCTATAGCTATCTATCTGGAATGGCCAGCCTCCACCTGATCCTGGAGTCGAGAGTTGATGTCTAAAACAGTCAAACCTAGATTAGAGCGCTCCTTACAGAAAACGTCCTAATAAGGCTGATGTCTGGGTACTGTGTGTCACCCCTAAACTGACATCACCAACAAACCTTTAAGATAGACACTGTTATCATCTCCATTTTGCAGATTTAAAAGTTTCTAAAAGAGATGAAGCAGAATGTCCAGACTCTTCAACTAGAAAATGGAGCATCAGGACACGTCAGTCCTTTCTCACCCAGAGCCAATGCCTTTCCATAGGGATCCAGTAGCTCCCTGGGCATATGGCACCATGCCATTGGGACAAGAATAATGAGACCCATTTTCAAAGAACTGACCACTCCTCACCTCCCCCTTTATGCTGAAGTCAGAATCTTCCACCTCTCACCTCCTGCCATGACTCTCCTACACCCCAGTTTTCATCACAACTGAATGTACCACAGGATGAACTCAGGGACACTATTTATTCCACCTTTTCCCCCAGTGAAGAAACACTATAGCAATCCTGAAGATGTACAAAGTGCCTTAGAATCTGAGGGTAAAAAAGATGCTCTCTTAATGTACTGTGCTAAATGAGCTTACTGAGGACATCTGGACCATTTCATTAGCTAAAACTGGAAAGAACAAATGACACAGAAGGAGTACACAGAGAACAGCATTACTTCTGAATGATCTGATGTTGGACAAGAAAGCCAAAGATCAACCCGGGAAACCTTAGGAGTTCTGGCCAGTGAACTGCTTGCTCTCAAACTTTCAATGTTCCACTCGGTGGAACGTATCGCTGAGAAGCTCTCCACAATTGGAGCCAGGCCCCTGAGCAGCAACCGAGGAACTGCTGCCCTGCGAAGCAAGGGACTGTGAAGGTTTCAGCCATCTTGGTGAAGATTACAGTTCAATGATGGTGAAAAAGCAGCTGACCGCCAGATAAAGGCAGAGGTAGGAGAATAAGATGCCACTTTACCAAGTCAATAATAAATTCTCTCAACCAAGATTGCAACATAAAATATGATATATTTAATATGTCTGTAACTCTGACTTATCCATCTGGAACACTCAGTATAAGACTGGATGGAACACTGGACATCAGGTTCTGCTAGAATTCTGAGAAGCTTATATGTACTGAGTAAATTTTCCCCATACAACATATATTCTAAAATTAAAGATATCATACCAAGGAACCTTACCATTACTTTCCAATTTTATGGAAAAGGAAACCCTATCCATAAAACAAACAAAACAAAACTATAGGCTTGTTTACAGATTACTCAGATGAACTCAGAAATGATCTGAACACAGAAACTTATAGGAAAACTCAACATAGTTATGTTTCTTGTCGTCGATACCACGTCAAGGAGGGCCGTGGCTTTGGTTCACCTCCAATGGTCTCTCTTAAAAACTGACTGAGCCTATTCCTGGAATTGCTCTAACCTCCCCTAGTATTTCATACTTTCACACACAGTGATGCACGGGGAATAGTGGTAATATGTGAGACAAGTTCAAAGATCCCAAAGTGGAAGACGTTGTTTTCCTGCATCCTACCTACTGTAACTAAAAACTGGGAATTTACTGGAATTGAGGATTTATTATGAGTCAGATGGTTGATAGCCTTTCCAACCAAAACATCTGTTCTACAAAGGCACAACTGCTACAATCCATTTCCTCTTGGACCTGGAGAATGACCAAGTTGTAGCTTGGCCCATTCCTTAAAGACACAGGGACTTGAAATGAGAAACGAAATAAAAGCAGATCTCTACATCACCTTCCAACTTCCACTACTTTCTCTGATGGTATTAAAATACAATACGTAAGAGAATTAATATAATTTTTGAACATTAAACAATTGTGGTCAGCTCAATGGAATGACCAAAGATGTCATCAGAGAATTCATATTTACAGCAGCACAGCTGAAACTAATTCTTTCTTTGCTGGTTGAGGAAAGATGCGACATGTATTGCCCAGACACAGTGGCAAAAGGGTTTCACTATTCATTCATTCATTCATCAAATATTCCCTGAGCACTACTACATGTGAGGCACTATTCTAGGATCAAGTGGTGAACAAGCTGGTAGCCGCCCCTCCTCCTGGAGCTTACCTTTCAACAGAGCTAACAAACAATAAGCAAATAAGCCAAAGCACTTCAGATTTCCGAAAGTCTATTGGTAAGAGTTGGCACCAAGATTTGTTCCAGCAGCTACTAGTTTTGAGGGACCATACCCTAGAAGAGTGGTTCGAATTCTGACATTTGTTCAAAATCATATTCCTGGACCCCACCCCTAGAGATCAGGCTTCAGTGTGGTGGGTCAAGGAAATCTGAGCTTTTGTTAACATACTGGGCGACTGAACTGCCCAGCCAGCTTTGGGGTCTAGTGCCCTAGAGTACCGATCTCCAAATATTTAAAATCACATACCCTCTCTCCCACTCTCTGCCCCTCCCCCATTCGCACTCTCTCAAAAATAAATACATGTTAAAAAAAAATTTTTTTAAGGTGGGGGCACCTGGATAGCTTAGTCGGTTGAGCATCCGACTTCAGCTCAGGTCATGATCTCAATGTTTGTGGGTTCAAGCCGTGCGCTGGGGCTCTGTGTTAACAGCTTGGAGCCTGGAGCCTGCTTCAGAGTCTCTCTCTCTCTCCCTCTCTCTCTACCCCTCCCCAATTTGCACACTGCCGCTCTCTCTCTCAAAAATAAATAAACATTAAAAAAATGAAATAAAGTCACATCCCATCAGTAAACACTGTTTGAGCTCCACGTCAACATGTCTGTATATATTTACTTATAAGCCCTATATGTGAACTGCTGCACTAGTAACTGTTGAGTATCATGAAACACGCACAAACAGTAGAAATTCTAAGAGGGTGAGAGAAAAACAAATATTTTTCCCAGTCCGGGTGGCTGTCCGCCCAGGCTGTCGCTTGCTACATGGAGCATTCCAGGAGGCTTACAGGCTCCTCACGTGGATGAGCGAGTAGGACACCCACAGGGGAGGCCTCGTGATCCACAGCCTGGGGAGGCAGACTGTATCAAAACCCTCACTCTGCTCCATCAACCTGCAAAAATATTGCTTCTGGCATAGGATTGGGCAAAGGAGCATGGGACTTCTCATCAGCTCAGTGACAGAGTTCGGGAGACCCTGCCTCACCTGACCTGCTCACACAGACCTGCCAGCTCTTGGTAACACACACTAAAGAAAGTATGGAGAAACCAGACCTGGGAAATGTGTGGAAATGGAGGACGGAAAAAATAACCTCCGTCCTAGGTGCGGCAGCTGTAATCTTGTTGTGTCATCTGTCAGAATCAGGTGTGAATGTGTCTCTGCACATCAGATCCTAGGCAACGTGGTACAGTAGAGAGATCACAGGCTTTGGAGTCAGACTTGTCAGAATCATGGCCCCACTGCTTCTGCGCTATGTCACCCTGGCTGGGTAAATCATTTAAAACCTGAAAGAGCTTCTGTTTCCTCAACTGTAAAATGGGAAAGGTCATAAAACTACCGTATCAGTAACAACATGTGTAAAGGGTAGCAGCCACTAGGGCCAACATCACTGTCACTGTAATCTCCCATCACCTTGGGATATCTGGCCCACCTGTGTCCTTGCTCTCGATGCACACTGAGCCTGGCCCACTTCCCTGGAAATGGTACCGGTCCATCACCATCTCTGTGCGCGAACTCTTTGTTGGCAAATCCTGACCCGTCTGTGCAGAATCAGTTTCTCGACTGGTCCCCCCTGACTGTGATGAATTAGCGGCACCACAACTGTCACCCGAACCCTGCTGGGCCAGGCCTACACACAGCCCCTGGACTCTGAATTCACTGTCACATTTCACAGACCAACAGACATCATCTGCCCTTTCCTTTGGCAACTAACTTGCTGGCTGCTTTTCGGCTGGCACACAATTCCAACAGCCAATACCTTCTCTCTTCCAGGCCCAGTCTCCACGCCAGCATCTTCTCATGCTTCCTATGATCGCTATTCAAACAGTTTCACAGGGTGAAATGATCTGAGTTTGAAGATCAAAAGGCAATACTCAAATGATTACTCCTGACTGCAGGAGTAGCCATACACACACCTTCAAAAGGAGGTGTTTTCGACTAACAGGACTTTTTTTAAAGATATTTTGGGAAGCATCTGTATTTGAACGATAACTAATAGGGCTTTTAAAAGTCAGGCATCCATCCTAAGGAAATCAAGTCTCTTAAAAGATTTTCCAACTGCCTAGATTACTAAGTAAAGAAAAAAAAACAATCAAGAATCTCTCTGAAAGAATTTTTACAAAGAGCAAAGAGGCAATATCAAACTAAAACTAAAAAGGACAAAAAATAAAACTAGGAGCAGAAAAAAACATAACAAACAAGCTTAGCACCTGCAACCAATCCAAAAGAGAGAAAAATCTATATTATAATATCAGAACTATTAGTTACAAAATAAGTTTCTTTTTAAATTAGGGCATTATAAATTTTAGATATATGCTAATAAATTTAGTAATTAAAGAGAAATAGATAAAAATTCAAAATTAGAATAAAAGTATCAGGAAATAGCAAAATTAAATGAACAACTTACAGCAACAAAAAGAAATGCTATTTTATTAAGAATTACTGTTTTTTTACTTTTTTAAGATTTTTAAAAAATGTTTATTTACTCTGGAGAGAGCGAGACAGACTGTGAGCAAGGGAGGGGCAGAGAGAGAAGGAGACACAGAATCCAAAGCAGGCTCCAGGCTCTAAGCTGTCAGCACAGAGCCTAATGTGGGACTTGAACCCACGAACCATGAGATCATGACCTAAGTCAAAGTCGGATGCTTAACTGACTGAGCCACCCAGGCGCCCCAAGAATTATTGTTTTTAAAAAATGCCTATAGCCAGTGACTTTGTTTAAAGACTGTTTCTAAACTTTCCAAAAATAGATAAGAATGTTGTACTTTACAAGCTAGTTTGTTAGGCAAATATAGTTTTATTTTCCATAAACACATAAGGCATTCACAATGGTTTTTTTTAAAGATTTTATTTTTAAGTAATCCCCCAACGTGGGGCTTGAACCCACAATCCCAAGATCAAGAGTTGCATGTTTCCCCTACTAAGCCAGCCATGTACCGCCCCACAACAAATGGCTTTTTAGAAGTATGGCTCTAATAACTAAAAAAAAATCTTAATAAATAAAATACAAAACCACACTGAAATAATTTTCCAATATGAACAAGCAGAATTTATACTTGACTGCATGACTAGACACAGGGAAAACAATATAATTCATCACATAAAGAGGAGGAGTACTAAGAGTCATGTTATTATTGCAGTAAGTGTTCACAGAAAACTAAAATACCCACCGTAAGCCCTTTGGCAATGCAGACTCTACAACCAGGTTGTCGGGCTCTCTCCAAGAGGCCTCATGAGTGCAGCGGATGTTCTTGGTAAGCCTTCTGAGCTCACAAACAATTCTGTATGCACACAAACTGCAGAGCCACTGGCCAAGGGCAGGTGACACACAACCAGAATGCTAACTCATTAGTTTATTATGGGAAATTAACTAGGTACTAAAATATTCTAAGTTCTCACAATGTCAGTCTGTTATATTGTAATGACAAATCATAATCACAGAGAAAGGATTAGTCCAAGCCTTTAAGACCAGGGCCTTCTCTTGCTATGAAGACAATCAACCTGGGTTGCTAGGTGGGCAAAGGGGTCAGAGGAAGGGGAGTTAGAAGAACTGCATTTTAATAAACGTTGATACACCAATTTCATTCTTGGAATAACTTGGAACTGGCTAATCCATCCTTTATTCTTGGTAATGCTAGAAGAGCTACTGCCAAATTTTAACTTTAACATTCTTTTTTTCCTATTCTTTCCCTAGTTTTGGTTTGATACATTCTCTCTTCAGGTACATGAGCACATTCAAACAGGCCTAATATTGATCACCTAAGACCCATTTTCTCTCCCAAAGAGAAAACCACACATTAATATCTTTAGCCATTTATGTGGGCACCTGGGTGGCTCAGTTGCTTGAGCATCTGACTTAAGCTCAGGTCATGATCTCACGATTTGTGAGTTTGACCCCCACATAGGGCTCACTGCTGTCAGTGCAGAGTCCACTTTGGATCTTCTGTCTTTCTCTCTGTCTCTCCCTTGCTTGCATGCTCCCTCTCTCAAAAATAAATAAATCTTAGGGGTTCCTGGATGGCTCAGTCAGTTAACTGTCCCACTTTGGCTCAAGTCATGATCTCATGATCTCATGATCTGGTGGGTTCAATTTCCGTGTAGGGCTCTGTGCTGATAGCTCAGAGCCTGGAGCCTCCTTCGGATTCTGTGTCTCCCTCTCCCTCTCTCTCTGCTCCTCCCCCACTCATGCTATGTCTCTGTCTCTCAAAACTGAGTAAATGTTAGAAAAAATTTTTTAATAAATAAATCTTAAAGAAACTAACAAACTGTTTAAAGAGCTCTCTTATGTAGAGAGCTATATATATATAGCCATATATAGAGATCTATATATAGAGAGATCTCTATATACATAAATATCTTTAGCCATTTATGTTCTGGCTTCGACTTTCAGAGGGTAATCTGATTCCCTTTTTTCCTAGTTCTAACAAAAGCAAGAGTAGTTCCTTCACTGAATGGGCTATCAGGTATTTGAAAGAAAAACAATTAAAAAGTAGACCACAGAAGGGACAAAAAAATACTTTATATATGACATATTTCTATGTCATTAAGTTATAAAGTTATATGCTTCTATAACTCCATAAAATCAATTTTAAATAACTAATGTTAAATGACTTCAGCAAAGTCACAGGATAAAAATCCATTTCAAATTACTATCAGCCTATGGACCGCAACTAGGGAATACGGCGGAAGAGAGCCCATGTACAATGCTGACAGAAAATTCTCTAAGTGAGTATTAATTTAAATCAGAAAATTAGAGGCTTATTCAAAGATGACATAAAGTCTGACGGCAGAAAGATGGATAAATGGAGAAATATAATTTGCTCCATGCTGGGGAAACTAAATATAGTAAAGATGACAACATTCCCTAAATTATTATGTAGACTGAATAAAATACTGATTTTACAGAACCTGATATTGGCTTCCTTCGAGAAACACAAATGATATACTTCCATGTCTGAATGCTGATCAGTGAATTCTGTCCAAAAGAAACAGTCCAAGAGCTATTCCCACCACCAGTGCCACCACTACCATCATCATTAACATCAGATCAATCCTCACAACAGTCTCACAAGGTTCCCCAGAGAAGTGTGAAGGCGACGATGAAAAACAATAATTTCTAGTTGTCTTTAATTCTATGCCATCAAGTGATGGAATGCCTGAAATGGAATCAACACTGAGAACTTCAGAACAACATTTCTAAGTGTGTGTGTGCACAGCAATTAGTGTGCTCGAGTCAAATGGCAACTCACCCCACCCCTTGTAATTTCCTGCTTTGATGGTGTGATGAGAAACATATATCCTGGCACAAGGAAATACACAACTACTCAAGCCTTAAAAAAAAAAAGTGTTTGAAAAGTGGAAAAATACCAAAAAACAGTGAAGTTTTGACACTGGTTTCAAACTATCAAATTTTCAACTGTTACAAAAGAAAAATTACTTTTTAAAAAAGATACAGTACTGACTGAAATAGAAAAAACTCAAAATAGAATTCATAAATACAAAGTGTTAGTACATGATAAGCCAGAAGCAATCCTATTGCAGAAGAAAGAGTGTGAGTGAACAACTAAAGAGTGAAGAGAGATGAAAAGAAATAAATTAGGGCTTAAGCTCATGCCATTCGTGCAGGCCAAAGAGTGAAGATATATATACAAGAAAACAGGACAGCATATTTATTCCATCTACGGAAGAGTCAAAAAAAAGTAAAATATCATCACAGGCAAGATATTTTCAAATATTAAAAAGAAAATCTATCACCCCCAAAATATCAAATATACCGATATAATATATTAAATATCTAACAGACAGAGAGAGCAGAATAGTTAAATGTGACATGTTACTATCCATGGCATATAAGTAAAAAGAGTCAATAACCACATTTTACTTGAAAAAGTGGTCCAAGAACATGAACTCTGGAAAAAGTGTACAACATTATAAGGCGATGAAAACTCATCCTAAGGCATTATCATGTAACTATTAACTTCGCAAAAAATAAGTAAAAATGACAGACATCCAATCAGACCAAGGAGGGAGTACACAGAGCTTTGCCTCCTCTTCCAATAATCCCACCTATCTCCCCAGCTAGTTTTAGATTTTCTGGTTATTTTTGTGAGGTCTTGCCTGGTTACATGGTCAACAATTTACTTTCTACGCATTCCAGCAAGCGAATGTGAGTTTTACTTTCCTGTCCCTATGGCCCTACCATGCTCTTGCCCATGCTCTTAAAAACTGAAATAAAATATCAATTACTGTAACCGGTCTCTCTTTGTGTCACTTTAAATACTGTTAAATTCCTGGATTACCATCCTGCCCAATGGATCAGTTTAGTTTCCAAGGCCTGACCAATCCCACAAAACAGAGAATTTCAGTTCATCATGGAGACAAGTTCCCACTGTTGGAAATACAGTTAGCCCTTGAACAACGAAGGAGTTAGGGTGCCAAACCCTTACATGGTCAAAATTTCATGTGTAACCTTTGACTCCCCCAAACAGTAATCACTAATAACCTATTGCTGACCAGAAGCCTTATTGATAACATAGTCAATTAACACATATTTTGTATGTTGTATATCTCCTAAACTGTATTCTTACAATACAGTAAGCTGGAGAAAAGAAAATGTTATTAAGAAAATCATAAGGAAAGGTCAATACATTTACAGTAGGGTCCTATATTTATCAGGAAAAAATCTGCATGTAGGTGGGCCTGCACAGTTCCAACCCATGTTGTCCCAAGGGACAACTATACTATAAATTGGTATAATCTTTCTTGAATGCCTCCTGGAAATATGTAACTAACTGTGCGTATCCTTTAACCCAATAATTCTATTTTCGGGGATTATTCCAAGGAAATAACCCAAAAGAAAATAACAGAAATTAGTACAAGATGTTCAAGGCAGCATTATTTAAAATAAGAGAGAGAAAGCAGAGGAAAAATGAAAGGAGGGTTGATTGAGACGAAGGAAGGGAGGAGGAGGAAGTAGGGAGGAAGGAAAGATATACCATTAAGTATCTAATGGTATGAGTAGAATGGCTGATAAAACCATGAAATATTAACATAATGGAATATGTAGAACTACTTTAAATGGCAACTATGTAAACTATATGTACATGGAAAGAGGTGGAGGAATGGGTCAGCAATATTAGAAGAGAAAGGACTCAGAAATTGGTTGCCTGAACTCCCATGCTCACCCCAAAGCCTAGACTATCTAGTAGTCTTTTTGTATCTTCCCCCACCCCCACCAACGAGAAAACAGTTTTCTTCTTCCCACCACAGTATAATTTTTTTTTTCAGATCAACAATACCTAAAAATTGTTGTGACTCCCCTGCTTCTAAATGAGTGTCTAAACTTCCATCAATTAGGTTTCCAAGCTTTTCCACAGTTCAGTTTTTAAAACAGTGGTATTTTCAACAGATATCAGACATTCAACCTCTGCTTTGCACAAATATTTTCCTGGTAGGAAAGGTTCAAACCAGAAGGGGAATAGGGTACATGGAAATGGGTGGGAATGAGTTTTTTTCTGATGTAGACCTCTTTGCATATTTCAATTTTTGAATCATGTAAATGTATTAACTACTTATTTACAATAATTTTAATGTTGGAGATGATTTCTGAAGCTCTTTTCTTAATATTCTATACTTACATGACTTCACCTACATTTACCTTATAAGAATATATTCAAATATTCATTAGATTCTTTGCTTATTTGTAAGGATAATTATATTTATAATTTTTTAAAACTGAATATTTAGGTCAAACATGGGTATCCTAAAACCTTGTATTCTGTGGCCAGCACAATCTTCTGTCTGTATTTCAATGTTTCAAATGCCTCTAAATTTATTGAAATTCAATAAAAATTTATTGACCACCTACTCTGAGCCAGGCACTGCCATGAACAAGACCTAAAAGGTCTCTGAATTAATAAAGCATTTATTGTACTGACCATAAATCATCCTCATACCTATGCTAATACTAAATTTAAACATAACTCTATCACCACTTTCTCAACATTCAGAGAGATATTGGCGTTGTTTTAATCTTTTTATACAAAATTTTCTCAAATCCACTTTAAAACTTTTAAATTAAATTTGAGGAGGGGGCCAGCCCATTGTTCTGATAATCCAACCTGGGCCTACCCTGAACAGGCTAGAAAATACTCTTGGTTATGACCATGTGTCCCTCAACCTGGCTCCGGGGAGGTAAGAATTTGGTTATCAATTCATAAATTATCCCTCCAGACCCCTGACTTCCCATATATTCATACTACCAATCTCTCACAGCAGTATTAAAGTTTGACTCTTATATTGGGGTCAAATATTTCACAAGATAGCATGTACTTTTGTCTCAATTATTATAATAACTGATTTCTTATCTGTTTCCCCATTAACTGTGAGCACTTTTAGAGCTCAACCCCAATCTTATTTAGTGCCTATTCAGTCTTATTCATAGTAGATGAATGTATCCTTCCTTGCTAGAGGGATAAAAAAAATGAACAAGTGAATGAAGGAATCACCACAAAAAAATTAAGGATAAATTAAAAACTGAAAAGAAACCAAGAAACCAAAAAGAAATTAATGTTCTATATTTATTCCTATTACAAGTATACATGGTAGCCAGCCCTTTGCCCCAAAGGCGGGGTGTTGCCACAGAGAGAACAGTGGTGGCAGAATGCCCACACTATGCCAATGACATGCTGCCTTCCAAAGAGAGGCAAATGTCTCAACCAAGAGGGTAGTGAGTGGTGTGGCACAGTAAGAAAAATGAGTTTGAAATAAAAAGACATGGGTTCAGGCCCCAGCTTTACTTACTAGCTATGAGACCCTGAGCAACCTGCTTAACATTTCTGACACAGTTTCCTCCTCTAAGAAAGCTAGGGGGTGGCGAAATAGAATATATACATATCTATATATATATCTATATATATAGATATGTATATATTCCTGTCTACCACATGGAATTGTTGGGGTAACTGAATAAAACACTCTTCATGAGAGTTTTGTGACAGCACACAAATTGAAAGGACAATTGTTCTTCAAATCTGGATCAAAGATTTGTTAATGACTAAAACTCAATGAGACTAAATATAATAGGGAAAAATTATATCTTAACTAAAGTGTCAGTTCCCCCAGATACCTTTTCATACTTTGATGGTCACCATAAGGAATGACCCAAAGATAAACCCCGCAGAAAGTCAGTGATTCTATATAGCCTACTCAGTGCCCGTGTGCCAGAGACTATGCCAGATGTGGAGAATTATGAACACAAAGACACGATCCTATGATCCTGCCCCTATGAGGACTCACAGTCTAGTGAGGGTGGCAGAAATAAGTACAAATGATCAGGGTGCTGTGTGTGTGTGTGTGTGTGTGTGTGTGTGTAAAAGAAAAAGGAGAAACCAAAAAAGGTGGGGGAGAATTGATAAAATTATTAAAGCTGATTAATTTGGTACAAAATACTACAGGAGAATTACAAACCCGTTCCATCCTATTCTTTAACCAGGCCCCTGTTTCCAATCATCCTGGGGGTATTCTTACGATTCCTGGGTCCCACGCCATGGTATATCTTTCCATTTACTTATGTCTCTAATTTCTCTCAGTAATATATTGTAGACTTCAGTGGAGAGATCTTTCACACCTTTTATTATATGTGTTTCTAAGTATTTTATGGTTTTTCATGCTATTTTAAATGATATTGCTCTTAATTACATTCTCCAGTTTTTCTGTTAGTATATATGAATATAATAAGTTATTTCTAATAACCTCGTATCCTGTGCCAATACTAAATTTACCCTTTGTTCTAATAGGCTTTTAGTAGATTTCATTTGATTTTATACATATGCAATCATAATGTCTGTAAAGACAGTTTTACTTCTTCCTTGTCAATCAATGTCTTTTATTTGTTTTTCTTGCCCTACTGCACTCGTTAGCACATTCAGTACAAGCATAAATACAAATGGTGACAGCAGACAGATCTTTGTCTTTGTCCTGATCTTTGGGAAAACATGATCAATATTTCATAAGTATGTATGATGATCATTTGGGTTTACTGTAGATTCCCTTAGTTAGGTTGAGAACATTCACTTCTATTTACAGTTTGCTGAGAGTTTTTCTTTTCTTATACTATGAATAGGTGATAAAGTTCATCAAAACATTTTCCCACTTCTTCTGAGATGATCATATGATTTTTCTTCTCTATTTTACTAATGTGGTTAATTATATTGATTTTTGAAAATTAAATCAACTTTAACACACACGCACACACAAAGTTTAAAAGAAAATTAAACCAACTTTCCATTCCAGGGTAAAACTCCACTTGGTTATGATGTATTATTACCTTTTTAAATATAACATTCAGTTTTATTTCCTAATATTTTGTTAAAGCTTTCTACATCTATGTTCATACATGAGGGATAATGGTTTATAGTTTTCTATTCTTGTACTATCCTAGATAGGTTTGATATTAGAGTTAACTTGACCTCATAATAATCAGTTCTATTGAACTACTCTGATGAGTTGAAATTTACAGTTGATTTTAGCAATGTGTCCACTGCAAATGCCAACCCTAGAGAATGGTTGCTAAATTTTATGTATAAGAAAATTAGAGAAACTATTACATAAGTACATTATATGCAAAGTATTGATTACAAAATATTATTTCCCCAAGTTAGCATAAGGAGAAAATTAGGCCATACTTCACTTTAACTCCCTATTCCCTGGTGCTAATCATTTACCTTTCAGAGACAAGGAGGTAATTTTTGGGTGGTGTTAAATATCAAATATTTATATTTATTTACCTTTTATATCTTTATATTTCCCTGATTCTGAGAAGGAAAACTACCCTAAGTTTATTATTATTTTCAGTTCACTTCCCTGGATATTCAATCACATACTCAATGAAGTATAAAGCTGAAAGGAGCTTTGGAGGTCAACAATTTTAACATCTTCAAATTTCAAAAGATGGGTAATTAGGCCCCAAAGTGAGAAATGACTTTTCCTACATCATCCAGACCATATATAACACAAGTAGAGAAGGAACTGAGATCTCTGCTCCTTCCCATTGCTCTCCCTGCCCCACCCACCGCTACCAGGATAGGCACTCCTCCTTTCCTATGCAAGTTCAATGGAAAATATTGTGAAACCCTGAGTCAGTAACACCTAAGCATCATGTATCCACTGGATTAAAGACTCTGCATTAAAGAAGCTAGTATTTTTTTTCCACACCATTTTTAATCAAAGCAAGGTCCTGATTGGCATAAGCCTCCATTTTAATTGTTTTAGAGTTGGAAAACAAGAGGTTCTGATAGATGTTAAAGGTAATGTGAAAATATACTGACTTTCTTATCTTTACAAAAAATCTGATATGGAAAATTAAATTTATAAAAGTAGTACAAGGGGAAATATATTATAAAGGCTCAAGAATGAGGAAAATAACATCATTATGGTAGAAAAAAATGATATCTATTATTTATATAGCCCTTGTCACTTAAGAATATGTTTTACACATGTCTCATTTGAATCTTCCAAACCCAGGAAAATAGAAAGATAAATTGTACTACCCTGATTTCCATGGTGAGAAAACAAGTTCAAAAGCAAATGGCAAATCTGGACTTTAATTTTGTCCTATAATTCCAGATAACAAAACACCCTACTCTGCCATGGGCCCTTTGGTTGGCTATACATATAATTTACACATGAATTAAGTCTAGAGGTAAACGAGAATATAAATCTATCTCAAGGAATGAGATCTTAAAGAAGTAGAACCCCCTAGGGGCGCCTGGGTGGCTCAGTCAGTTAAGCATCCGACTTTGGCTCAGGTCATGATCTTAGTTCGTGAATTCAAGCCCCGCATCAGGTTCTGGAGCCTGCTTCAGATTCTGTGTTTCCCTCTCTCTCTACCTCTCCCCAACTTGTCCTCTGTCTCTTCCTCTCTCTCAAAAACAAATAAATATTAAGAAGTAGAACCCCCTTGGTGTGACCCTGAGCTAGAAGCAAACCTATCTATTTCAAGCCCCAAATTAAATATTCTGATAAGTGATACCCAGAGGAAAGACAATAAAGACATGAAAATAACAGCTAGACTAGAAATTATAAGAGATAATTTGCTTTTCTCAAGGATCTACATTCTTAGTACAGGACATAAGCAATAAGCACTCTGTCATCTGGCCATTTCTTGATTACTACCTTTAACTCATGCATTAGGAGCTAAGAAGCTATAAGTATAGAGGCACCTGGGTGGCTCAGCTGGTTAAATGTCCAACTTCGGCTCAGGTCATGATGTCACAGTTCATGGGTTCGAGCCCTGCACAGGGATCCCTGGACCTTGCTTCAGATTCTATGTCTCCTTCTCTCTCTGCCCCTTCCCTGCTCACACTCTCTCTCTCGCTCCCTCTCAAAAATTAAATAAATAAACAAACAAACAAACAAACATTTTAAAATTTTGATTGAAAACCCCAGTCTAATGAATAATATCTGTGGCTCTGAAAACTCATCTGAGCACAGCTCCAAGTCCCCATACCTTTCTATAAAATAATGCTAACCCATTAAACACACACACACACACACACACACACACACCCCAAAACCAAAATTAAACAAATTTTAAAAACCCAAAGTTTAGAGGGTGCCTGGGTGGCTCAGTCGGTTAAGCAGCCAACTTCAACTCAGGTTATGATCTCAGTTTGTGGGTTCGAGCCCCACGTCAGACTCTGTGCTGACACTTTAGAGCCTGGAGCCTGCTTCAGATTCTGTCTCCCTCTCTCTCTCTGCCCCTCCCCTGCTCTCACTCTGTCTCTGTCTCTCAAAAACAAATAAATGTTAAAAAAAAAATTTTTTTTAAGTTTAACAATGGTAACTGGTAAGTAATTTTAAAACAAAATGGTATTAAACTAACTTATTGTGACTAGCATTTTTACAATATTTAACTTCACTGTACTAAGTACAAAATCAACCCAGTCTGCCATTACATAACAAGTGGAATATTAACCCTTCTTACTCATAAGATTTGAAGTCAGAGGACTGAGACCAAAGTCTCAGCTGAGCTACTACCGGTTATGAGCCTTAGCCAGTTGCTCAAAATGATTAAAAGTGTTTCCTCATCTGTAAAAAAGTGCAATAAAAATAACTTTCCCTTTTATTTTTCCTCCTCATCAGGTGGTTTACTGTAAACTTCAAATGTAATTATGGATTTTATCATCTGTTGTAATACCTAGAAATCTATGATTTGGGCTCTAGCCAAAAATCTAAATGTGAAAACAGTGAAAATCAGGCCTTAAAGTTGTTCTTGAAAATTACTTCTCAATATCAGGGAATGTGTGAAACGCATCTTGGGGCTTCCTGCACTAACAGCAGTGACTGGAAGAGAGAGATGGCTGAGCCGTATGTGTGAAATGGAAAAGTGAATATAGTGGTTTGCACTTTTGTACTGAGACGTTTGTGATTTCTCTGTAGGTCTGGCTCTCCAGGCTTTACATCATTCTAGGCGCAGTGCCTGTACAAACCATGAATATCCTCTATACATGGGTTAAAGGAATGAAGAAGAGGTCTTTCCTCACTGAATGTCAGACACTTGGAGCTGGTGGAGTTCTTAAAAATCAAGGAATGTGGAATGATGTTTTGACACCATTTAACACTCTTCGCCCCTTTTCAGTAAAAAGAGGTGAATTCATTAATTGTACAAATATCTTTTGATAATCTACTAAAACATCAGGGACTGTTCCTAGACACCTGGGATACAATGATAAACAAAAGAAAAAGGCTGCCTTTCCTCTTAGTACCTAAGATTTGACCCATTAAGGGAGATGCACATACAAGGGTGCCCGGTCAGTCAGAGGGCAGAAGGCATCTAGAGAATCCCACAAGGGATATATTTTGATTACAGTAAGCACAGAGATTACTTTTTCAGGCTGGTCCTGAACATCCAAATGGCTATTTAGGAATGTAAACGCTTAATCTGTCCTTTAGAGCAGTGACTTTGCAAATGTTAGCTGTAATCATCTGGGGAGTTTTAAAAACTATAGACGCCAGGGTCCCCGTCCCCAGAGATTCTGGTTTAATTGGAATGGAGTACCACCTAAGGACTGGGAATTTTTGCAGTTCCCCGGGTACAGCCACGGTTGAGAGCAGCTCAGAATTTCTGGAAATTCAGTGACCACCTTGTCCTACAAAAGTCTCCACACCCGGGAGAACAGAATTAGTGCACAAGCCCAAGGGCTCTCTTCATCCACACCTGCAGCTCCAGAGCCATTCAACTGAAAGCCCTGGGGTGAAGCAGGGGACCCCAACAGGGAGTCCTGCTCTAAAGAATTATTGATGTTACCACCTCCTATATCCAAATGGCAAGTTTCACTAGAATGTTAGATGTTTATTATTCTAGACACCTAGATGCAAGCAAGCTAGGAGGAAACAAACAAAACAGAGTCTTTAAAGCAGGAGTGAGTAATTACACGTACATAATTCTGTTGGCTGCATTCTCTTAAATATTTACTTGTAGTATAAAAAAATTAAACGGAAACAGAAGAAAAACGTCACACACAGAGTCTATGACCTACATACATGTAACTCATACTTGTTTTAGATCAAGACTTCTTCTTTGTCACCGGCCATTTTCAGGTAATAACACACTGTGATGGAGACTTCAAGCTCACATGACAGATTAAAACTACAGAAGGGGAAACAGACGAGAAGTTCCAGTTCACTTTTTCACACAGAGAAAGCCCCCTAAGGGCAAGAGAGAGGTACTTGGTTCCGTGGAATTTGAGATCAGGGGCAGGGTTTCTGTGTGTATAAACCTATGAAAAAAAGAGCCCCTTGATATTCTCAAGAATCTTGGCTTCCAGGAATTCACCAAAATTTCTAGTTTAATCTTCTACAAGCATCCAGCAATTCCATTCCAGGTATGCAAATGCTTATGTCATCGGTCCCACTAAGGGCCTCTGTCTCTTTCCAGAATTTGGGATGGCCTTTTTGTTCTGTGGCTTAGGTTCTTTGATGAGTTCACAAAAATCTGTCTATCCAGCTGTTTCCCTGTGGTAAGGATGGGACTCAAGTTGTTCCAGCCCTTTACATCACAGAGCTGAAGCCAGAAATTCACTCCTAGAATATAAGCAACCAGGACTATATATCTTATTACATTCCACTCTCCATCCCCAGGCAAAAAACCAAAAACTTATTCTCTGGAGAATCTTATCCCTGTCCCCCAAAAGACCTACTGATACTGCTAGTTGAGGATCTCAAATGAAAACGCTCACTGCCTAATCTTTCCATAGTTAAACCCTCAATTAACAAGCATTTCTCTACAACCCACGAACACACAATCTCGCTCCTTCAGTCTATCACACACACACACACACACACACACAGCCTCTATTCAGACTTTTAAGATCTCAGTCCTAAATATAAAAGAACCACCAGGCTTTTAAGGAAAGCGTCCAACATACACAAAAAGAAGAAACTCCAAGAAAACAGATAAAAATGAAAAATTAAAAAACTGAATTAATGTATTAAAAATACGATAGCAAAATTTAAAAATTCAATGGAAAAACTGAAGATAAAGTCAAAGAAATCTTCCAGAGAGCAGCATCAAATAGGCAAAGAGAACTAGGGGAAACATAAGGAAACAAAAGGAAAACAATCAAATCCAGTAGACCAATATCCTAGACAAAATGGAGTTCTAAAGAAAGAGAGCAATGAAAATGGAATGCATTAAGTTTTCAAAGGAAAATATAAGATAATGTCCTAGACCTGAAAGGCAGGAGTCTCAACCATAGTGAAAGGGTCCAAACCATCTACCTCCACAGTCACCTTCTGTTGATTCATACTAAAGAAGAAAAAAATTAACAGGTCGATAGACTATAATGAATTGTATGAGTAGTTGTGTGTGTGTGTGTGTGTGTGTGTGTGTGTGTGTGTGTAACAGCAGGGTTGCTTCCCTGCTAATTAAGATTTGCTTAAACTGATATTAAGATTAATTTTGTGTTCTTAGTGTATGTGCTGCCGAAGCAAGCACTACTTTTGTATTCTTACAACTAAAACACATTGGGAGGCTGCTAAAGTATGGTGGCCGAGCAGGGGACAACCAAGTCAAGGTAAATATTTGTTTTTTCCTAATTGAGAAGGGAGGTGATTTAAAAGTTGACTCTTACAGATATTTTGAAGATATATGCAGCCCTTAGAAACAATTCAGGAAACTATGTTGGAATCAAGATACATTTACTGGAGACATACAGCAACATTTTTGTGCTTCTCTTAAGAACTTTTGTGAAATTATTAATTTGAAGAGGGAAAAGTACACCTTAAGTAAGTTCCTATATTGCTATTTCTAAGTGAAGTTTTATAGTAATTAACAGAATCACAGGACTCGAAAAATACATACACATATATGAAAACATATTTCAATATTCTTTTTTTAGGCAAAAGAATACCTTACTCAGCCACAAAAGTAACTACAAGCCATGCTAGATTTGAAAAACAAAAAAAAATTAACCTGGAAACAGGTGTCCACATGCATTAAACAAGTATTTATAGATAAACTTATCCATCTATAAAGTGAACACCATAAACTCCGCCAAGACTGAGCCATGTTTACTTTGGGGTAAAACTATGAACTCAAAAGGGTTTCAAAGCCTGAGTCAAGTTTTTCCCTGTACTTGGTGACTGTGTCAATGTATTAGTACACTGGGTCACATACCAAGCAGCCTATTCTTAGATATGAGCTTTTACACAGATTCTAAATTCTTTCTTCTATTTGTCTAAGCTCTAAATCTTTTTTTTTTCCCTGCACTTGGGCATATCCCATCTACAATTTACAGATGGACACGCTCATTTGAAAATTGACTAATTAAAATATATTGATCATAAAATATGTACTGTTATCTTTTTCCTTAACACATCCTAAAGCTAATCTTAGTTGAAAATGTATATGTGCTTATCCTTGTACAGCATAAGACAAGAATATAATTCAATGAAACCTTTACAAAATGTCAGATTAATTACATTTTTTCAGTGCAGATGGATTTAAGGAAATCATCTCTGAAAACAGTACTTCATTTAAAGTAAAATAAAGACATAATCTTCCCTGATAAGTCAATGTGTAGGAGATGCCAAAATATTAAAACTGCTATATATTAAAGATGCTATGATATGAATTTTTAAAGCAAATACAAGTAGTTTGAGATGCTGCTGAGGCAATGTCCTCAAAACACTAAGGTCCTCTTTGATGGCCCAAAAGGAAGGACTGATAACACGATACCCAAGAAATAAGCTTTCAGGCACTGGAACTAAAAATGTCGAATTTTAGAGGAATCGCTAATACATACTCATGTGTTAAATATTCATTGAGCAAACATTTACAGAGTATCTGTAATGTGTAAATTTTCAACCGTATCTATAACTCTGCGAGTCAAGTTGGAATGAAGTTGGTCACATGGGCAAATTTTACCTCTCTCTCAAAACAGGTCAGCATGACATTTCTCTAAAATGACTTCTTTATGAGGTTTTGAAATTCAGTGCCATAAAAGTCAGATGCATAAATCTCTTCTGAAGAATACACTTGTAATGTACCATGCATTGTGCAACGATTCATGTTTTGGTGGACTTAAAAGATTTACTGTTATTTGAGCTAAGCAATAACAGAGACAAAATATTTATCTCTTTGCCCAATAAAGCTTAATATGCACCTTAAAACAATTTATATTTCTGTATTTGTTGACACAACACAAATAATGTTCTGAAATTTGGTATTTAAAACATTCCTTATGTTATGTCTGATTATAAATGACATTTAAAAGCAGTCTTCAAGTTAGGAAACGCACAAAGGGGAGAGGCTGAAAAGTGTTACTTCTTGTAAAAATGGATTCATTAATGCTTTCCTGGTATTGTTTCTACAATTATCCTTCAAAAGCAATCTTCTTTCTGTTGTTGCTTTTTTTTGTTTTTTGTTTTTTGTTTTAGATAAAAATAAAGAAGAAATTAGTTTCATTTGCTTCTAACACTGCACTACGTAAAGTTAACACTGAGGAGTGCCTGAATGCACATTCTGTCCTTTTAAATAACCAATATGGGACTGAGGAAGTGTCAAAAATAGGAACACTAAGGTTACCTTAGGTTTCTTTACTGTGGTGTCCTGTCTATAAGAAGGAAGAAGGGCTTCTCAGGCCACGTTTTGCCCCTAAACTATGATCCCATACCTGTCAGAGGCCACAGCTTGGACCCCTGGATTCCTCCAATGAATCAAATCTCTAGGATCATCCTCTCTGGCAACAGACTAAAATGCCTACAGCATATGTACAAGGCATCAGCACTATATCTTCAGGAAACTACCAAGATGGAGACATGCAAGGGCTTTTGCATGATAAGACTCTTTCCTTCAATATGCCCACTGGCTCCTTCAAGACCCATGGCTACAGAAAGGAGGAGAGAAATCACCTGAGTTATAGATCCCATCCAGGGTCTCCTTTCAAATATAATTCAACACAAAAATAAAATGATGGGCAAATTCTATCTGTAATCTTCTATGATGGTTTATATTTATATTTTACTCTAGAGAAATGCCCTATTCCCTCATCTCTCATCAGAGTCAAGGCCAGTTCTCCGGCTGTTCCAGCCAATATCACCACTTGTATCCCTGAGATGTCTGTTGCACACTACCTCAACAAATGATACCTCTCTCCTCCAAGCCTGGCTCTGCTTTCCTTCTAATTTTTTTTTAATGTTTTATTTATTTCTAGGAGAGAGAAAGAGAGACATCGTGAGCAGGGGAGGGTCAGAGAGAGAGGGAGTCACAGACTCCGAAAACAGGCTCCAGGCTCTGTGCTGGCAGTCAGCACAGAGCCCGACACGGGGCTCGAACCCACGAACCGCGAGATCATGACCTAAGCGAAAGTCGGACCCTTAACCGACTAAGCCACCCAGGCGCCCCTCTGCTTTCCTTCTAAACACACCCTACTAAGGCCTTCCCAGGCCTGTTACTCTAAGCAATTTTATAACTGCTACTACTTTCTTGACTTTAGACCCTCTCTAAGTCTTTCTTTAGCACAGGTGTACACATTCTGAATGATTGCTAGTGCATCTCTATCACTCATGTGTATAGTAACAGCTATCACAGACCTGGAACCAGAAAGAAAAGACAGCAATGCTACCCATTAAGTCACATCCTGCTCTACCCTACAGCACAAGGCAGAGGACACCTTGAAGATAACCAAATATATGGCTAGAGTCCAGCGCATAATAATGATGTTTTACTTAAAATGGATAGGTTTGTCTCCTTCATTATCAATTCAGAGAAAGGAAGGATGGGCTACGTGTTTTACTCTCTAATCTTCCTTACTATCTGGTTACTTAAAAACTTGATCAGCCCTCAGGGACACAGTGCTGGTGTATAACATTCTGTTCATCAATTTCCCAGGGACAATGCGAGTGCATGCACAGCAGCGAAAAACACCAATAATCTCAGTAAAGTAAGAGAGAAGATCACCTCCCAAGGGGGGAGGGCTGGAAGCAGATGGAGAATAGAAAATATTTATTAGGCAATAAAGAAAATGTGCTGAAGAATTGATAAGAAATTACGTTAAGTCATAATAACAGCCTAAAATGAAATCAGAATCACAAATTTGTACTGGACCAAATCAGTATGGCTCCAGGAATTTCTTCTAAAATGTCCTATCACCAGATTGCTAAAAGAAAAAAAGCACGTTGTGACTATGGCCGAGGACCAAGCGCACAGTTAGGAGGGCCATGGAAGTGATGCTGAAGCAGCAGGTCTCTGGGACAAGCTGAGCAGGGAATGTGCAGTATCTAGGAGTGAATGGCCCAAGGCAAAGACCCAGCTCCATGGATTTGGATACAAGATGTGAACAAGAAAGTTCAGGACTTTGCAAACAAAGGAGAGTACTGAGATCTTAAAAAAAGAGCAGTGCTGATGAAGTACAGGTACCCCCAGGGGGAGGTGGAGAATACAGATGGAAGTGGAAAGAGCCCAGCAGGCTGAAGAGTAATGAATGGACCCTCATCTGACACCCCAGAATCAGTAAGGAGGGCAGAGAATGGAGAAAATGATGTCCCAGTTACCGAGGTCACTGAGTAAAGTAAGAATGAGTCCTATGTTGGAAAGAGCAATAATTGTTTGAAGACCAGGATGCAAGTGGACAAATGATTATGTTTTCATATTTTCTCAGTGAAATTGGAAGAAGTGGAAAAGGTGAGGCCTTCACGGAAGAGGGAAAAATCAATTTTAAGGACAAAAGAAGAAGCTAGATACAGGAGTAGAGTAAGGACTTAAGACCGAGGAAGTATGTGTCCAGATGAAATAACAAAGAACATAAGTAACTCTGGGTTGTCTCCACCCATTGTTACTATCAACATTACTAAGAAGCACAAAACATATTTTGCACTATTACTTTAATTCTTATATGTGTAAGAACTGTTTAAAAATTAAACTGCATATAAAAACATCTTTAGAAAAGCATTTGATAAATTTTCCTGTAATGTTGGCTGGATTAATCAAGCTTAGAGTCTATTAGTAAAATACTCTGAAAGCCTTTGAAAGGTACCACAAAAAAGACAACTATCAAATTCCTCAGCTATTATTTTCTGAGGTCTTTACATACAGTAAGCACTGTATGTAAATGGTACATGCATTTACTTTATTTCATCCTTACACTAGACCAGGAGAAAGGTGTTGCACTCATTTTTGAGAAGAAGATGCTAAGGCATGAACGAGTCAAATACTGGCCCAAGGTCAGAATGGGCAACAAAGCTGGGACTGGAACCTAGTGGTGATGTGACAGCTCTTGCTATTCTTAACCACTGATGGACTTCAGATGGTATAAAGGATTCCCTCCTCCCGCATTTCTGTTCTTCATCCTTTCATCTTTAAAACATCTCATCTAAAGCTACCCAATACCAATTCTCCACCACATCCGAGATCTCCTGCCACACACTCATTTGCATTATACTGAGAACGCACTGTGGCATCTTCCCAGGAATCCAACACTGTTAATCTATAAGTGAAAAACACCGCCGGCTGAAGAACAACTGCTCTTCACTTTCAAATCCCTGACACCCCAGTGAACAGCCTCGGTTCTCCTTCCCTCAGCAGCAACGTGCCACGGCCATGTCATGAAATCTCAGGTCACTATTGTTTTGTCTCAATACCTGTTTCTTCACCTCCAAAGAAAACACATAACTCTAGGTTGTCTCCACACTGTCACTCTTAACTTGTTACTAAAAAGCACAAAACATATTATGCATTAGTACTTTAATTCTTATCCATAGCATAGAACTGTTTAAAACTTAAGCTGCATGTAAAAACATCTTTAGAAGAGTGTTTGATGAAACATATTGCTGTGCCTTTTCGGGAGCCATATCACGTCCAAACCCAGAGAATGAAGCAGGTGTGGTGCAAAAACTAAAGAAATGGTGGGTCTCTTTTAATCTGGCTTAAAAAGTTTCTGTTCTGCTTCTGTTTAGTTTCTGTTCAGCAATCTAATTGTCTTAGGGATAGAATGAGGGAGTTGCTAGGAGAAGAAATAGGGGTGGGATGGTACTAAAAATGTCAGAGGGCCCAGGGTATATTAGGCTGGTGGAAAATGCAGGCTTTTAAGATGTGCTGAAGTTTGACAACCACTGTAGGCTGTTCTCGAATCCACAGTTTAGACGCATCAACCTTATGTGGTGGTGATGGTCGGCCACGTTCAAGTTACCACTGGATACGCTAAATACGACAACATTTTCTGTACACAGAGTAACGTGCCTCACTGAAAACATCCCAACTCAATGGCTATGTCTCTCTCTGGTCTTGGCCATGGATTGGCAATTAGGGAAGTGTGGCTGTAGCCTGTCTTCACCAATTATCTGTACCACAGACTTTGACAAGTTCCTCTTCTAGAAGAGAGGAAGCTACTACTTGCCCTCTCCGTCTCAGCAGACCGTGAGGAGGAGCACCTGACGGCACCGTGCCCAGGAGAAAGTGCTGTGCAGAGACAGAGCCCCGACCCTAGCTGGAATCAGGCGCTACACGGCCAGCCCTCTGGTCAGTGTGACTGGACCATGTTTCCCCACTTTCCTCTCCCACCACTATAGAAGATTGTTTTTTAGGCTCGTTATTGCTTCACACACTGCTAGGAAGGAAATATTTCTATGCAATAAAAATTCTTTTGGTGTTTTCTACTCCCTTCTCATCCATGCAAAACAGGAAAGCATGACACATTGCCTTTTATGGTTACAAACGATCCAGACTAAGGTTCTTAATGTTCTTAGACAATTGTAATCACAGTATCACCGCAATACTTCCCTAACTTAACACTGAAGGGGAAAAGATGCCTTACGTGCTCCAGGCTTAATATATCTCCAGGGAAGACATAGCTTGACAAATGTTTACTAAATCAGGTCACTAGTTAATCAAATAAGGAGCTCAATGAAATTAATATGCTTACAGAGGGCTACTTTAAATGAGAATGTCAAGGTAATTTTACATGCTTTCAAAAGCAATTTTCTTTCTATTTGCACCCTGCTCTAAAAATGTGGTTTATAAAGCACTGAACACTTAAGGACATGGGCTGGTCTCTCACAATGTGATTACTTGTTTTGTTCACTGTATTCAACAACCATCACCACAAAAAGTGCCCGGGAAACTGGATATTCACATGCATAAGAATGAAGCTGGACCCTTACCTAATACCATATACAAAGGTTAACTCACTGTGGATCAAGGATCTAAATGTAAGACCTAAAACAACAAAGCTTAGAAGAAAACACAGAGCAAAAGCTTTATAGCATTAGATTTGGCAGTGATTTCTTGGTGATGATACCAAAGGCACAGGTAACAAAAGAAAAAATAGATAAGTTGGACTTCATAAAAATTTTTAAATTCTGTGCATCAAAAGACAGTATCAACTAAGTAAAGAAGGCAACCCACAGAAGGAAAGAAAATACTTGCAAATCATGTATCTACTCAGGGATTCATGTCTAGAATATATAAAGAACTCCCAAAACTCAACAACAACAAAATTAACAACCCAGTTCAAAAATGTGCAAAGGACTTGAATGAATAGATGTTTCTCCAAAGATCTATGAAAGGCCAATAAGCACTCATCACTAGTGAAATGCCAATCAAAGCAATGAGATGCCACCTCTTACCCATTAGAAATCCTTGTACACTGGTAGCAGGAATGCAAAATGGTACAGCCACTGTGCAAAACAGTATGACAGTTCCTCAAAAAATTCAAAACAATCTTACCATATGATCCAGCAATTCCACTTCTGGGTATATATCAAAAAGGAACTGAAAGCAAGGTCTTGAGAAGATGCATGGGCACCTATGTTTATAGCAGCATTATCCACAAGAACTACAAAGTGGAAGCAACCCAAGTGTCCATCAACAGGTGAATGGATGAGCAAAATATGGTATATGCATACAATGGAATCCTATTCAGCCTTAAAATGTAAGGAAATTCTGCATATGCTACATGTGGATAAACCTTGATGACATCATGCTAAGTGAAAATAGCTATTCACAAAAAGACAAATATTGTATGATTACATGTATATAAGGTACTAGAATAGTCAAAATCATACAGACAGGAAGCAGAATGGTGGTTTCCAGGTGGTAGAGCAATGGGGAGTTTCAGTTTAACAAGATGTAAAGAGTTATGAAAATGGATGGTGGTGACAGATGCATAACAATGTCAATGTATTTAAATCACCACTTGAAAGTGGTGTAAGATGGTAAATTTTATGTTATATACTTTTTACTACAATTTTTTAAAAAACCCATTAGCTGACAGGTAGCCTATTTAAAGCAGAAACAATATCCCCATTATTTCTGGATATGTTTTCCCCCTTAGGTTGAGGCAAGTGGTCTGCGGGCTCTTCTACCTTATCCAAGTAGTCAGCCCAAGAGACAAATCTATGTGACTGAGATCAATCCCACTTTTTACAAAATATTCCCAATACTCTAATAATACTGCTTTCATTAAAGGATACACAAATCCTTAATAATTTTTTAACTGTTGTATGGTACAGGTATTTTTAAGATGAACATCACAGAATTTCAAGGCTGAACCTCAGGGACTGAGCTAACCTAATTCTGGAATTAAAGATAAGAAGGCTGAAACTCAGAAAGGTTTCTTAATTGCCCTACAGTCACACCATTACTTAAGGATAAATAAAGGATACCCAAAGTTAACTACTTTGAAAAAGCGAATCTAAAAATTTCAACTTACAGAAAGTTATTTGCTTTGTAAAAGGGTTGGCTGGGGAGCCTGGGTGGCTGAGTCAGTTAAGTGCCCAACTCCTGACTTTGGCTCAGGTCATGATCTCAGGTTCATGAATTGGAGCCCCACATAGGGCTCTATGCTGACAGCATGGAGCCTGCTTAAGATTTTCTCTCCTACTCTCTCTGTCTCTCCCCAGCTCTCTCTCGCACATTCTCTCTCTCTCAAAACAAATAAATAAAATTTTAACACAAATAAATAAAAGGGTTGGCTAAACAGTTTCTTAAATAATGAGCCCCATAGTTTAAGAATACACTATGCAAAATAACGTACACTAAATCTATAGAAATCTCTTTTTCTGTATGTAAGCGATGATCACTAGATTCTACACCTGAAACTTATGTTACATTATATGTTAAGTAACTGAGATTTAAATAAAAACTTGAAAAAAAAATCTGTGGAAATGCTTAATAGCATTAAGTTAAATAGAAGCCTGAATTCATGACTGATTTTTAGATAATATACTCGTAAAACAGTATAAAATACCTTTTACTGTTTATGCCCCTATCCGTAAAACTTTAGGATAAAGTTTTTTAGGGTCCATATGAAAACAAAAATGTAAACAGTTTACCTTCTAATACCTTTGAGACACTGTTTCAATCAATAAAATAAAATCTACCCACCTTTACTTCAAATCAAAGGTAATGCTTACATTTACAAAGAATTATATAGCTTAATAGGCACTGTAAATCCAAATCATATGAGGAGACTCTGAGTTTCCCATGAAAAGAATTATGAAGGAAAAATACCTAACCAAGGGCTTAGAGCTCAAAATTTTATTTAAAAACACTACGCCAATGGTCATACCTATCAACAGTAATATATTTATTCACTACATAGAATAAAGTTTACATAAATAATACTATAATTTCATAATTAATCATAAGACCTTTCTGTAGTAAGCTATATTTCCTATTAAAGGAAGCAAAGAGTTTTATTTTACCTCTTTCCAATTCCTGCCTTACTTGTACTACAACAAAAAGAAAATCAAGAAACACTCTCACTGTAGTCATCAAACTAACGATTTTCTCAAGAGATAGGTTTAAGTCTTTTCTTTCATGAAACAGTTCAGACAGATATAATTAATACCAACCTAGTCACCATGCAGATAAAGAAATACATGAAATACAAAAGAAGTGCTTGGGGGTTCCCTACTGCATTACATCCCCTTCCCAATTATCCACCATCCTGAAATTTCTGCTCTGAGACTAATTTGGCAACATGTGGTGGCTTTTTGAGAAATGCTTTTTATTGTCATTTTTTCTCTCTGCAAATTTCTCTTATTTAGAGAAGCCGAAATCAATATTCCCCAAGTTATTTGAGAGTATCTTAATTTGCATACTCAATTGACATAAAAATGAGATGAAAAATTGGTCACGCTACAAACATGAATTAACTGTAAGATCTAAGTTGAGAACCACTTGTTTGAATAACTAATGAATAACTAATACAGAACAAACGAATGAAGGAATGAATGAAGAAAAGCAAGTTTAGCCACCATATTTTTAACACTGTTTTCCTCTCAGTCAGTGGTCAGCAGCCTTAGACACAGCTGACCATGCTCTCTTCCAGATCTCTCTTGGCTTCTACAGTGCTATTCTCTCCTGATTTTAATACCACTTTAACAAGCATCTTTGTCAGGCTCCTTTACTGACTGCTTCATCTCTACATGGCCTCTAAATATTCCTCCAGGACTTGGGGCTCTTCACTCTCTACCTGCTCCTCAGGCAACTTCAGGCATTCCAATGGATGTAAATAATGTCTTCATGCTAAACCCTTCCAAGTTTATATTTCTACCTCAACCACTCTTCTGAACTGCAGACTTTCATATCCTATCTTCTGGACATTTCCACCTAAATGTCTATCAGACAGCTCCAAGTTAACATGTCCAATTTGGAATTCTTGATCAACACTTCAACCTGCTCACTCACCCCAAACATGTACCTTTCTCCAGTCCCTATCCTCCACATCTAAGTAAATGGTATCACCCAGGTACTCAAGTCATCAACCTGTTAGTATTTAATTTTCTGGACATAAAATGGGTTTCTTGAAAACTACATTTAACTTTGTTCTATCTTCCCAAGATACTGACACTCCAGAGAACTACAGAAAGGAAATCTGATAACATAATACGGTCCCTTTGTTGTATTTCCTAAGCACCTGCTTTGGGGTGGGGTTGAAGGAGTGGGAGTGAGGTTAAGAGAGGAACTGAAGTGATATGATCAAATAAGGTACTGCTAGACATTCTGTGTGTTCATAACAAACTACGCTAAAGAACTGCTGCAGAACATTTATTCTTCAAAACCAAAGACTGTTGTCCAAAAAAAAAAAAAGGTTTAAATTACCTCAAAAAGAACAGTCTTTATTGTTAGAATGTAAGTTCTAGAATCTTATGTGAAATAGTTTTGTGAGATAAACAGCTCTTCTGTACACTACCTCTTCTGAAGTCTGTAATCAACGATAATTATACTATGGAATAAAAGCCCAAAGTTACTACAATTTTAATAGCATCTTATGCACTCAATAAAAATATTTTAAATTCATAAAACACAGAGGAACAAAGAGTAGCAGTCTTCTCTTAAAGCTTCAGTCCCTAAAGAGGAAAAACTTTACTTACACATGCTGTAAGAAGATATTCAAATATAGAAAGTTGTACTCTGTTGTTACAAACATTTATGTCCTTTCATAACCAGTCAGTCTCTCCACCCCAATTAATTATATTTAATTCCATTGCCAGTAAGTCGGCAAAACTCTGGATAATTTTAGAGTTTGTCTCTAAAACCTAAGGGCTTGGTGGTCTCCTTAGCCTCTCAAAATGAAAGCTGAAAACATATGAGAGAATACTTACAGATTTTCTAAATCATTTCTCCCACTACCAATTCCCAATTAAAGAATATACCAAGTTGATAACCATTACTGATCACTTAAATTAAGTATTAATGATACAAATATGAATAAGACACTGAGTCTGTCTTTGAGGAGCTCAATAGTATAGACATATCTTCATACAAAGTAAAAAAAAAAACTGAGATGATGAAACTCTCTATTAAAAATGTTTAAGTGGTCATCTAGGATTTAAATGACCTCAAACTACACATTAAATTACTGAAATAGGAGTTGTTTCCACAAACATTTAAAAAAAATTTTTTTTAATGTTTGTTTATTTTTGAGAGAGAGTGAGACAGACTACAAACAGGGGAGGGACAGAGAGAGAGAGAGGGAGACCAGAGAATCTGAAACAGGCTCCAGGCTCTAAGCTGTCAGCACAGAGCCTGGCATGGGGCTCAAATCCATGAACCGTGAGATCATGACCTGAGCTGAAGTCAGACGCTTAACCGACTGAGCCACACCCAGGCGCCCCTCCACAAACATTTTTAATCTAAAATTTAATAAAAACAGGGATGAAATTTTCTACCTCAAATAAATCTAATTTTATCTGATAATCTACATTATACAATTTATACAACATAAAATAAATATATAAGTATCAAATTTATACAGTAAATGAGGGAAAGTACATGAGGCAATATGGAAATATTGGAATGAAGTAAAAATAATGATTTTATTATATTACAGCAGTTAGAAATGCTACAGAACTTTCTATTTGAGGTAGGTGCCTACTAGAGATCTCTGAAGTACAAATAGCAAATACTGTATACTGCATTCAAGTAATTAGTTTAAATGATTGTCTGTACTTGCCAAAAACTTCAAAACAGAGAGATCTGTACAGTAAAGAAAAGCAAGGGATAGCCCCTAAATAGATACCCTGCACACACATGCACGCACATACACGCAGTCTTTGACAGTAGCTATAATTTGAAATGGTAATAGAAAGGTATAACGCTCTTTCAATTTTAACCTTACTTTTATCCTTTTTTAACTAAGTACAAATTTTCCCTGCCTAGAAGGAAAAGCCATTATGAATTAGGAGCCAATGTTTACTACAGGGGTGGGGCCCCACAGTGGTATAGCTCCATACCCAACTTGTAAGGAGCTTGAAGGCCAAGTTGATCTGCATTTAAAAAAAAAAAAAAGCCCTCTCAGTTTTCAGGCAGAGGTGTGGTCCAATCCAGACAATTGTGTGTCCCAGCAATACTCTGCTAGATCCAAACAGGTTCCGTTGTGATCAAGAAAAAGGCTTACTTGTTAGAACTTGTATTAGCTGTATTGGGTGCGCTTTGTATTAAAAATGGAGTCAGGCAAAGGCAACAGCTGGCCTCTTAATTCAATGATAAAGAAAATCTTCAGGGTTCAATGCAGGTGGTGTCCCAAGGGTCCATGAATTGAGAAAATCGGGGGCTACCTTAGGTATATTGCCAGGACGGGGGAGGAGGGGGAGTCTTTAAAAGTTGCTGTCCTTTTCCCTGGTCTGTATCAAACCTCCTGCTCCCAAAAAATCTTGGCAGAAGCATGGTCTGAAATATCTATTTAGTTAAATGGACACTAAAAGTATAAAGGAAGTTTATATTCAAGGAAATTTTACATCTCAAACAAGAGACTGAAATTCCAAATTAATCCAAATCATGGAGAGATTCTGGGTAGTGAACAAGTACCTTCCATCAGTCTAGGTGTGACCATGGCTTGGGTGACCATTCCCTCCTCCAGTAAGTTCTCCACACTTTTCATCTTCCCTCACCCCTACTATCATGGAGGAAATAAAGAAAATAGAATTAAAAAGTCCACAGAAAGGGAAGTCAGTCTCCTGAAGATTTACCAATAGTGTAATGGCAATGTTTTCTAGAAAGAGTTAGGGAAGTCAGAATCCTGTTTTATTCATTAACATACACACGAAGCTACAAAGGGCTAACTTTGGGAAGTGCTGGCCCCAGCCTTTGCTCTGAGAGTTACAGCACTCTACGTCTGGTGAATGAAGAAATATAAATGATACCAGTGGCATCTGATATTAGAACAGAGATAAGAGAAAACTCGGTGTGAACCAAGAGATGCTAACTTAACAACAATAAACATTCTAAATTTGAATTTATGCATAAATCAACAAAGAGAAACACAAACTTCAAAACACAGCTGACTATCAAGTTTTCTTATAAGGAGAAGAATGAGTACAAGGGAGAATCTGAAGGTCAAGGGGGCTTGATCATTTGGGAATACCACACTACTGAAGGCATAGCCTTTCCCCAGTCTGTAAGTGGCTGTTCCTTAGAAGATGTATTTGCAATCCTAAATCCCACATAAAGAACGGAGTTAAAGCAGGGGTAGAGTCTTGGAAAGGAAATCCCGGGCCAGAGAAGGGCTCTGTTGTCATGGCTTCCATCACAAAGGTACCGCCCTCATAACAAATGATTCTGATTTCTTTACATACCACTTCAAACAGGTTTAAAAAGTAGAACTGGCAAAAAGCAGTCTGCTCCCTACAACATTTCAGATCTGGTCTCTATCAACTTCATCAGCTTCACCTCCAAAACACCACATATGCAATTTTCTAAAAGCTGAAATAAAGTTCCAAGATTATGTACTTTGAATTCATTTATGACTGGGAGGGGAGAATGGGAGGGTGTTAAACTCTTAAGCGAAATCATGGCCAGGTAAAGAAGAAGCAAAGGGCCAGCACCACTGGAGTAAAACAGGTCCTCAGAGCACTAAATAGGATGGGGCGGGCGATGGCAAACCCTGTCAACCAGCTTCAGAGAGAACCATGTGCAGGACACAGTGGTGCAACACCACCACAGTTAGAGAAAGCGTGAATGACCAAAACGGAACAAAAGATACTATGATTCATAAACAAGTTTTCAATATACTCCATTTCCCACAAATCTTCTTTATTGGCAAAGGAATAGTCAAGAACACTCGTAGTTTTACCAAATGAACTGTACTCAGACTATTTTTCCCCTTCAATCTACTGTTACAAAAAAGAGAAAATACTTAACTACTTCATAGGAATTTAATCACTGGTAGGCAGAGACTATGAATTAAATTTAACAAACAGATTTCCATTATAGAAACAAAATGGGGGGGCGGGGTAGGGAATGCAGTGGTTTTTCAACCTGGGGCAGTTTTGCCCTCCGGGGGACATTTGGCAATGTCTAGAGAAATTTCTGGTTGTCGCAACTTGGGGGTGGGGGGCAGGAGGAGAGTTCTATCGGTATCCAATGGGTGGAGGCCAGGGAGGCTACTAAACATCCTTAAACATCTTACAATACATAAGATAGACCCTCACAAAAAAGAATTATCTGACAAAAATGTCAGTAATGTTGGAGTTGAAGAATGCTAAATGGCAACCTGTCTCCATGAGTCTATGTCTACTCTTTAAAACTGTCCCAACTCCTAATGGTCCCAGCAATTTGCTCCCAAGTGTAACCATGCCTTAGAGCACCAATCATAAAATTTGGAGGGAGAATGAACTGATTTAATCTTCTGGAAGGAAAAAACATATCTAATATAAAATAAATATAAATAAATATTAAAAATATAGAGAGATTATCTATCTCTTTCTCTCTTTCCATTCCGTGTATATTCCTTAAGTTAGCTTCTGAGACTTTATCCTAAATTAGCAATTAGATACATGCACACATGTTCAGAGATTTTCACTGCAGCTCTAAGAGCTCCACCCCTTACCTACGCTGAAAAAAATTAAAACAATCTTATACTTAGCACTGGGCCATTAGTTGAATCATGACTTTTTTTGAGAAGATGGAGGATTAGGGAGTTTAAGTCCCACCTGCTAAGTGGCAGAGCCAAGTCGGTAAGAGAGGTGAAGAGAAGGAAAAACAGAGGGTGCCAGAAAAAAACAAACATGAACTCAAGATCATTTATAAGTAAAACTTATAAATTCTGTACTCATGATGTATGGAATTTGCATCCAAATAATCCAGTGTCAGGGACAGAAAAGGAGGAAAACAGAATTAAACTAGATTAGCTTTCTGTTTATAATTATGGAAACTAGGTAATGGGTTACATGATGATGCAATACAGTATCCTCCCTACCTTTGTATACATTTGAAATTTTTATAACCAAACTTTCTTAAGCATGTTGAATATGCATTCTTTTTAGCTCTGTACCACACAAAAAGGCCTAAAAATGCCAATCAGCCCAGTAGCAATGAACATCCCAAGAGCCTAACAAGAGAGTGAAATATTTCTCGCTAAATGAAATCAGAGTTTTTTTTTAAAAAAATGGTTGACTTCAGATATAGGTCAGGAAATATTCAAGATGAGTTTCAAACATCTTGTTATATCAGACATCAAAGACTCCTAGAGTCATGTCAAAAGGAGTCAGGAACCAACTTGAAAAGGTTACTGCTGACCAAAGATGGGACCATTTGAATTTCAACCCATCAAAAATATTTAAAGTCATGAGTTCAAAATGAATTTGAATACAGATGACTTATTAGTCAACTTCTAAAAGTGACAGACCAATTCCTTATCTTAAAGGCTAGGTAGATAATAGAAAAAAATCAAGCATTTACCCTGTCTTTCCTATATGTACCGTACCATTGGATAACCAAATAGAAGATGAGAGAAATTCTCTTAAAAAATTATTCCAGCTAATAAGTAAAAACAGAATGATAAAATTATAGCATCACCATTTTGTGGCCCCCAGTGAATTAGGGGATCAGAGCATTAAGCACCACTGCCTGCTAACATCATGGAAAGAGCAACAACCGGACATTTACCTGCCTCTTGATAAAAGAACACACCACCACCTATAATCTTGCCAAAGGCACTGAACCCAGATCTGATCAAGCCTTTCCATTCAGCTGCCAGTTTGCAGGAATTACATAGGAACATGCTGAACTTCACAATGAGTGTGCAATCAGCAAAATCTAGACTAGGGGAAACTCTTCAAATAAATGACCTGGGTTCTTCAATAAATAATTATAAGGAAAAAAAAAGAAAGGAGGAATCTGTAGATGGAAAAATACTTAAAAGACGCATCAAGTTTTAAAATAATAGGTAAGACTCAGTTATAGTTAAGTAGGATGGGGCAGGTGGAGTTAAGAGAGAGCAAGGTCATGGTGACATTTAGATAGAGATTGCTCTTTTCACTTTATAATTAAGGAAACTGAGGCTTGGAGAGTTTGAGTAATTTGCCAATGCTATACAATAAATGATGGGTGTATCCAGACATAAGCAATCTGACTACAAACTCAAGCTCTTACCCAGATTTTAACTCTGATTTAACATTTTTTTCCCTTGAGGTGTAAGTTACAAAAAGTAATATGCACAAATCTCGAGTGTAACTTTACACAGAAGTAAAGTTCCATAAACTTCACATTTGAAACACTGTTTTGCTCTGATGGTTTTAAATGTCCATATAAACAGAGAAATGCATCATCTCTTTAAGATAACATCTTCCTGCCAAGCCCAGCTGCTGGCAACTTAAGACTGCCAAGGAAGGTACTTCAAAGGCTGCAGTAGTAAGTGAGGCTTTCCTGGAACTGAGGATAGAACAGTCAGGAATGATGCTTCTTATTGTGTTAGTTTGCTTTTTATACTGACCAAAATAAAAACTTCTATAGGGATTTTTGAAGGCAGCTAAGGTATGGCCATTGGAGGTGGGAGATGATGATGAAGGAGCCCCTCTCCCAAGAAAAAGAGATATGCATGGGGGTGAATTAGAATAGGAGCTCTCCATAGATAAAACTTGTCAGTGGAGCTAACAAAAGGGAAAGCTTGCAGAGCATCCCAAAACAGGCAGAAGACGTTAAAAGCTCTGTGAGAACTGAAAGGTTTTTTAAAACAATACAGAAAACGGGAGCGCAAAACCAATTTGACCACAGTTAGGTTTAATGAACCTATTTGAAACCATGCCTTAAAGTACAGCCTTTTTAAGTTTATTCCATGTAACATCTAGGCTTGGATTTGTTGGGTAAATAGTAATCATTAGTAATAGCAATTAGTAAATACCCCTCCTGTTATTTTAAGGATGAATTTTAGGGGTGCCTGGGCAGCTCAGTTAAGCGTCCAACTTCAGCTCAGATCATGATCTCACAGTTTGTGGGTTCGAACTTGGGTTGGGCTCTGTAATGACAGCTCAGAGCCTGGAGCCTGCTTCAGATTCTGTGTCTCCCTCACTCTCCCACTCACGTTCTGTCTCTTGCTCTCAAAAATAAATAAACATGAAAACAAATTAAGGATTAATTTTGATAACAATCACGGTAACAGGAACAGGAACAGATATCATTTACAGAGTGCTCTGTGACAGTCACTGGACTAACTGGTTATATATATTAACTCACTTAATCTTCCCAGCCACTGTCGGAAACAGGTAGTTATAAGGCTCTTTTTTTCTCCCCCAGATGAAGAAAGCAAGGGACAGAACTAGTGAGCAGCAACATTCTGGTGTGTTTGCATTTACCCACTGCTTTGCAGTTACTTGGCAGTTAATCTCCCTGTTTGGCCAATCCTGCTCTAAGTTAGCACCTACAGTTCCCATGGGGCCACCTTAGGGGAATTGAGGAGAAACTAAGAGCTCTCAAGAGGGGGTCTCTAACTGAATCTGTTCCATTTCAGGAAAGGAAATAGTAGAAATAAACTTTACCTGCAAACTTGACCTATAAACTTCACTCACTGTAATTCTTTGGCCCATTATATTCCAAAGACATCTGGAAATACATCAGATGGGATTCAGACAGTAAACTCTGAGTTTCTCTAGTATAGTGCCTGACACATAACAGGTACCCAATATTTATCAAATGACAGTAAAAATGAACACATGAGATCACATCACGAAGCACGCAGACATACTATATAATCTATCTGACACCAAGGAAGTAAACCAGATAGTCTCTGGTGGCCCCTTCCTAAGTAGTAGTTGAAAGGTTTCACTAAAGAAAGGGGTAAGACGAGGGGTCTCCAGAGAGAATAGAGGGAAAGACATGAACAAATGCAGAGACTAGGCAGCTGAGAGAACCTAGAATGAGGATAATAGACCATGATGGCAGTTTTCTCACTAATGCATAAATTTACATGGATATCTGTCTTTATTTTCAGTTCGCGAGGAGGCTTTATTATCCTGAAAGATGAAAATATAATTAAGAGGTACCTCCTCATCACCCCTGTACACAGACACATACACACTCCATTAAAAACATCCTGTGAAATAAAAGTGGAAAAAAAAAAACAGCAGATTTTTTTAAATTCACGCATTCAAAAAAAATTTTTTTGGTTTTTATCAACCTAGTTATTTTGGGTTGCTATTCACTAAAAACTATAAAATATGTCAGTTTTGGGGCCATATGTTGAAAGTCAACGGGATTCTTTTTCTTCTAGCATTCTCTCTTTTATTGGCAGGTTTTCTTCGTAAGATCTGTCATCTGGAAGAGCTCATTCTGAACAGTTGATGATTCTCCATAGGTTATGTTTTCAGGCTGAATCATAATCTTTTGTAGCCATATCTGCTGAAATTCTCAATGCATTCATATAATATTTAAAACATTTCAGTTTTTTTTTCAAAATGTAATATGAGTTTTCCCCCATCTTCACAATTAAACCAATATCAAAATGTCTTGGCAGAATTAATTGGGGGGGGGAAGATAATGAAATTTTAGAACTTAAACTCCAAATTTCCCATAGAGTTACAAACTTGGTATTTTATGCACTCTTAACAAACGTTGTCCGCCTCAGCCAAGCAAGTTCACAAATGTTACATTGCGTGACTTGATTCTGATTTACTGTTAAGACTGTTAGAACTTGTATTTTGTGCCTTTGCTACACATGTACATTGTAAATATTGCATAAGAAGATTGGAATGCAATAGCCATAAAAATAATTGCAGGCTGTTACATAATCACAAGTCTGTCTCTATTCTTTATTAGGCTAGTCTCATCATACCACATAAAACATAGGTTCTGAATAAAAATAGATTGACTTCTAGAATTGTATTTCCTTTTATGTTTTCTTTAGATTTAGGATTTTAATGGCTATAATTGTGGACCATAATGTTTCTTTTTATTTATTTATTTTTTAATTTTTAATAGTTTGTTTATTTTTGAGACAGAGAGAAATAGAGCATGAGTGGGGGAGGGGCAGAGCGCGAGGGAGACACAGAATCTGAAACAGGCTCCAGGCTCTGAGGTGTCAGCACAGAGCCCGATGCAGGGCTCGAACCAATGAACGGTGAGATCATGACCTGAGTCGAATTTGGACGCTCAACCGACGGAGTCACCCAGGCGCCCCCATAATGTTTCTTTTTAAAAAATCAGTTGAAAACTTGTTGGGATGAGCACTGGGTGTTATATGGAAACCAACTTGACAATAAACTATTTAAGAAAAAAAAAATCAGTTGAAAAAGTAGGGTTCACTTGAATAATATAGGAACTCATCTGTATTATCACTCAATCATTTTATATGTCCTATATACATAGACACACACACACACACACACACACACACACACACACATATTTCAAGTGAAATCTTATTGGGCACATAGTCTGTCCAGGGCACTGTGATACAACATAGGGAAATTCAGAGATGAATTAGACTAATTCTGCCAGAAGAGCTTAAACTCTTACAACCATCAGCCCTTCCTTCCTATCTATATCACTTCCTATCTGTATCACTTCCTATCTGTATCACTTCGCTTCTAGACTACTACAGTCTCCTTTAACCTAGGTCCCTTGCCTCCCTGTGCCACCCTCAGTGAAATCATGACTGTATCTTGCCTCTGTTTTCAAACATCAAGTGGCTTTTCAGCATGTACTAAGTGAAGTTCAAGCCCTTTCATCTGCCAATTACTATTCAGCAAACGTGTTTTTCCTTGAACAGAATTCAAACTTGTCCGCCTCAGGCCTTCCCTCAAACATTCACTCCCCCCAGACATGACAGCGGCAGAAAGTCACATGTGGTGGGTAAGATTTTAACAGAAACTGTAATGTAAAGTCTTCCAGAAGGAGGGAGACACAAAACCAGAAAGAGTAAGAAATGTTCAGGATAATTTTCTAGTAAGTAGAGGGATACAAAATAATATGATGTTCATGAACTTTTAGACCCTAGTGTTTATCTATCTCTACCCATTTACCTACTTTACTACCTGTAGTGGTTTTAAAATACGCCTACAAATTCTTTGATACTCCTGCCTTTAAGAGGTAAAACCAAATTCTCTTTCACTTAAGTGTGGGCAGGACTTAAGCCACTTCTAACGAAGTGAACAAAAGAAGTGGCAGTATACAGCCTTCAGACACCAGATCTTAAAAAGCAATGTAGCTTCCTTCATACTCACGCTCCCAGACTGCTTGCTCTGGAGAAGTCAGATGCCATGTTGTGTGGATACTCAAGCAGCCTCTAGAAAGGCCCATATGATGAGAAATTAAGGCCTCCCGCCAACAGCCATAGGAGTAAGCCATCTTGGATCCTCCAGCCCAGCTAAACCTTCACATGACCATAGTCACTGCCAATATCCTGACTACAATGACATGAAAAACGCTGAGCTGGAACCTCCCAGCTAAGTCACTCCTAAATTCCTCACCCAGAGAAACTATGACATAATGAATATTTATTGTTTTAAGCCTCTAAAAGTTTTTGTAGTAATTTATTATGCAGCAGTGGATAAGTACTATGCTACCTATCAATAAATGTCTACCAAGAATGTCGATGGCTTCAGATATAAATATAAATCACCATGACAATATCCCCAGACAGTATACTAAAGAATAAATAGTCTTTCAACTTGTGGTATCACTGACATAATTAAAAATCACAGTGAGGAGGACACAGATCATATTTATCATGTTTATCAAACATAAATATATACACCATATATATCCTTGGCATCAAGTACAGTACCTGATTCATAGCAACAACTCAATAAATATTTGTTGAATGGATGAATGGACTTCTTTCTAAGGATGGCTCTGAAGGATACTTTTCTTACAATATTACAGCTCTCACAGCCTTGGGCTTCTTAACAAAAGACAAGACTAAGGCAAAGCAAATAGAAAAAGAGAATTCCTTAAAAATCTCTATAGTCAATATATTGCTCTTATTTTTATTATTTTACCTTTTTATTGAAAAACACAAATACAGAAACCTATGCAAAAAATATCTATAGCTTAGTGATACTAAAAGACAAACACCCTTGAAAGACCCACATGGGGTCAAGAAACAACTCTGTCGCATATCCCAGAAGCCCCTCAAAACTGGGTATACAAGTAGATGTAGTTTCCCTTCCTACGCCCTACAACTAAGAAAGGAAAGAACCAACTACTTAGCCCTAGGAAATCAGAGATCAAAGGAGAACCAGTTGTGAAGGGGACTCTGGTCATGGCAAGACCTCAGGAGCAGACTTCCTAGGAAGCAAGACCTGGCTGTAGTAACTATGGGTGAGAAACAAGAACAGTACAACAGGATCATGAATGGGAAGACTCTCAATATGAAGCTATCATTTTTTTCTTTTAATACATGACATAAAAGAAGTATGGATGGAATATGTGAGTGAGAGGTGTGATGGGGATGGCAGGCTCAGAGCTCAGACTTGTAGACCAGACAGCACACTTGCTCTATAGATTTTAATGTGGCGCAGCTTTATGTTACGCTGCTCTGTTAAGTTAAACTCCCTTGAATCGTTATGTAATTGTCTAATAATGAAACATCTGACAGTGCTAATGAGGTATAAATTAACTTGAACTTTTAGCTATGTGCTATCAAGTACAAATTTTTTGCTGCAATTACGGATTTCCTGGGTGTCCTAGCATAAAACCCCAAGCCTCAGTCATTTTAATTCTCAACATATGGGTTTATGACAATTTGCTAAAGTGGATCAGCTATTAACTAGGTATCAGAGTATTATAATCATTCAAAAGAATGATTCTGAACTACAGAAAAGAAGAACCTCCTGTTGAGTTGCAGTTGTTTACATTATCAGTTACAGCAACTAGAAAGACTGAATCATTCTAAAGTTATTATGAAAACTTGCTTAACTTTATTCAGGGTGGAAAACAGATCTTGGCCTTAACAGGGCTCATAAATCCTGCTCTTCACTGACACAGTTGTTTAGAGGTGCTAATAGTTTCCTGGACAGGCTACAATATATTTCAAATGAAACAAGACTGTATTACTCCACCAATCTACAAGGCAGCATGGATATGACCATATGTAGGGCTGAAGTAGGTTCCACTCACTTCCAAATGACTTGCTGACATCACTTTTTAGAAAGGGGTGGAGGTAGAATGTGTTGACAGGACTATTATGCATTTCCACCAAGAAGGTCCTCTCAAAAAAAAAGAAATATTTCCATAATTCCATTATACGAGAAGCTATAAGGAACTATGTTGGGCACTGCATGTGTAAGAATAAAGTTCCATTCCTATCCCCAAGGAAAGGACCTGCTCTACACCTAGCTTCCATGGCAAGCTCTTGTGGTGGAAAGCGCATGTGCTTTAGAGAGAGACAAACAGGGACTGAAGCCCGTGTGCTGCAGTACATAGTCAAGACAACCCTGCAGAACCCATTTCATTTCTCTCAGCTCAAATTTCCTCAGTAAAAAGGGAAAGAAAGAAAAAGAAGAAAAGAGGGAAGAAAAGAGAGAAAGGGAGAAAGAGAAAGAAAGAAAGAAAGAAAGAAAGAAAGAAAGAAAGAAAGGAAGGGAGGAAGGGAGGGAGGGAGGGAGGGTGGAAGGAAGGAAGGAAGGAAGGAAGGAAGGAAGGAAGGAAGGAAGGAAGGAAGGAAGGAAGAGAAAAAGAAAGAAAGAAAGAGAAAAAGAAAGAAAGAAAGAGATAGGAAGAGGAAGAAAGAAAAAAATGGAGATAACAATGTCTTCCTGTAGGAGTCAAGATTTTTCTGATTATAAGTGACAAAAACCCAAATCACAGTCACTTAAGCTAAAAAGATTATTTCTTAGAAAACTATGAGAGAAGCTCAGACTCGAAAAGACAGGTTACAGTAGGAGTTAAAGCCAAGATCACTTCTCAAAACTCAAGAACTAAAACCAAAACCTCACCACTGACAGTATTCTTTCTAAGTCTTCCTCTCTCATCTTTACTTCCTTTTCCATGTTGGCTTTCCTCACTCCCAATATGTAGAGCTGCGCTGTCCAATATGGTAGCCATTATCCAAATATGGCTACAGAGCATTTCAAACAGGAAAAATCTAAAGCGAAAGGTGGTACAGAGTAAAATACACACCAGATATCAAAAATTAGTATGGGGAAAAAAAATCTCTTGATACAAAAAATTATATATCTGTATAATATCTCATTAATTTTAATTTTGATTATATATTGAAATATTTTGAATGAGATTGTTAAAACTAACTTCACCTGTTTCTTCTTAGTTTTTTAATGTAGCTACTAGAAATTACATGTGGCTCACATTTGTGGCTTGCATTATATTTCTCCTGGGCAGTGCTGACCTAGAGGCTTTTCCACATGGGGAGGAACATGGTTGCCTATAGTTCTGGACTCAATTCATCCCAACCTACAAACATCAGAGCACAGAAAAGGTTTTTCTCTTCCTACATCAATTTTCAAACGTTCTAGGGAAGACTCTGACTGAGCCAGAATGGATGATTTACCCACCCCTTGGACTAATCCCTTCCAGGCAGCAGAGGGACTATAATGTACAGCCCACCAGAATCACAGGGATGGCACAGGGAAAAGATGAACGTGGAATACTATTACAAGAAGAAGGGGAAGAGATATGCCAGGCAGATAACAACAGATCTCCAATGTGCCACCTTGTATGGTGGCAGGGAAGATTAAATGTAAACATATGTAGGGGCACCTGGGTGGCTTAGTCGGTTTTGCTTCCGACTTTCGCTTTGGTCATGATCTCGCGGTTCGTGGGTTCGAGCCCCGCTTCGGGCTCTGTGCTGACTGCCAGCTCGGAGCCTGGAGCCTGTTTCAGTCTGTGACTCCCTCTCTCTCTGACCCTCCCCCGTTCACGCTGTCTCTCTCTCTCCTAGAAATAAATAAAACATTTAAAAAAAAAATGTAAACATATGTAGCACTACCCTAACAATGGCAAGATTCTGACCAAAATCCCTCTCTAAATGCCGGATGTAACATTAAACTACACACTCTCTGAATAAATAAGTGGCTGTGAGTCAGAACACAGAATGGCAGACAGAGAAAAGTAAGAGGATAAGCACTCTGGATTTCTACACTTGAGTATTCTTCAAATGTACCTAAATTGACCATACTTTTGCTAAACCCTAGAAGCTGGCAGCTTATGAGTAGGATTGGTTTCAAAGGGCAATGTGCAACAATCTCAGGTTTACTCTACACTGGTATGTACTTTTTAGTACAATTATCTTGACTGATAACACAGAAGTTTTATGAAGCACATTTATATTATGCTGTGAATCCACCAGGAAATCCAACAGGCTATAAAGTGTATAGCAGTAGCTCAAACACTCTGGTCTCAGGACCCCTTTTTTCTCATTATTGATGACTGCAAACAGCTCTTGTTTATGTAGGTTATCTATTTTGATACTTCGTGTTACAGAAATTAAAACTGAGATTAAAAATAAAACATCTTTCTTGTGGTTTTATCATATGTTTTCTTCCAGAAATTTTGAGCTTTAGGTTTTACATTTAATTGATCTATTTGGAGTTAAGCTTTGTATCATTCAAAGGTACAGACTGAAGCTCCTTTTTGTATAGATGCTCAATTGTTCTAGCACCACTTGTTGAAAAGATCATTCTTTTTCTTCTGAATTGTCTTTCCACATTTGTCAAAACCCAGTTGTCTATGCATGTGTAAGTCTAGTTCTGAATACTCTATTCTGTTACATTGATCTATACTGATCTATGTGTCTTTTAAAAACCATTACCATGCTGTCTTAATTACTGCAGTTTTATCATAAGTCTTGAAATCAGGCAGTGTAAGTCTTCTAATTTTGTTCTCTTTTTCCAAAATGTTTTGGCTATTCTAGGCTGTTGATATGTCAAAGTAAATTTTAGGACCAGAGTGTTAATTTCTACCCCCCCAAAAAATGCTGGCTGGGTTTTGACCCGCTACAATTGGGTCAGATATGTGTATTCATTTGGGAAGAAACCGATACCTTATAATATTGAGCCTTCTAACATATAAACATGGTATCTCTATTTGTTTAGGTCTTCTTTAGTGTCCCTTGGCAAGGTTTTGTACTTTTTGGCATACAGGTCTTTCATATCTTTTATTAGATTTATCCCTAAGTATTGCCCATTTTTGATGCTATTATAAATGATATTTTTAAAATTTCAATTTTAAATGATTACTTGTTAGCATATAAAAATACAGTTGATTTTTAATTATTGATTTTGTATCCTACAACATCAAAAAAATTCACTTGTAAATTCTAGAAGGTTTTCCGTAGATTCCTTGGGCTTTTCTACATAAATCATTATACCATCTGTGAATAAAAACAGTTTTGCTTCTTTCTTTCTACTCCGAGTGCCTTTTATTCCCTTTTCTTGCCTTATTGCACTGGCCAGAACCTCCAGTATTGAAGAGAATTGATGAGATTAAATATCTATTAACCTAACAGCTATTAACTGTAGAGGTAAAGCCTCTGCTCTTTCATCACTAAGTATGACATTAGCCATCGGATTTTCACAGATGCACTTCATCAGCCTGAGGAAGTCCCTTTCCAGTTCTAGTTCACTGAGAGTTTACAACAAGTGTCAAATGTTTTTTCTGTGTCTATTAAGATGATCATATGATCTTTCCTTTTGTTAATTTGGTAAATCATATGAAATTTTAGGATTCAGTCTATCTTGCATCCCTAGGATAAATCCATTTCATCATGATGCATCATCCTTTTTATATAATATTGTATTGAATTTGTTAAGATTGAATTTTGAATTTTACATGTATATTCATGAGACAGATTCATCTGTAGTATTCTTAGAATTGTCTGGGTTTTGTGTAAGGTAATGTCGTCCTCATAGAACCAGTCAGAAAAGTATTCCCTCTTTTTTGATTTTCCAAAAAGAAACTATGTAGGATTTTTGTATTATTTCTTCCTTGAATGACTGGTAAAACTTACCAATGAAGTCATCTGTGCCAGGAGTTTTCTTTATGGGAAGTTATATAACTATTTAACTATGAGAGATATAAGACTATACAAGCTATCAGTTTCTTCTTGAACACACTTAAGTAAAAAGTGACAACACACAAGCAAACATGTGATTGGCCATCAGTGTGATGATAGCATACTAACATACCATGTAGCCTCTGGAAAACCCCACTATTCATTTCTCAAGTAAATAAATTCTTAATTTGATTTTGAAAATAGTCTTTCCTTTATGGACACTCTGAAAGGGTCTTGGACATACTGCAGTGCCAGGACCACACTCTGTGAAGCGCTGGTCACTGGAACAGACATTAAGAATACCATCACCATCAGTATTCCAGGATCTTATGCTAATGTGGATGAAGTACCCATATACTGAACAGACATTCAAGGTATTGAAGATTACTTTTAGAGTTGGCACAAAGCTTGAAAATCCTAAATCATCATCTCATCCTGTTTCAAGAGAGCCACACCTTTCATAAGCAACCCTAGAAGAGAGAACAACGCCAACCTCATTTCTGGGTGTCACCCCTTCCAACAACATGGTCTGAATGTAAAAATGAAGCAACAGCAAATGGATTCAAGAAAGGAAATGGGGGTGGGGGGGGTGGGCAGAGTGGCTCAGTCTGTTAAGTACCTGACTCTTGATCTTGGCTCAAGTCATGATCTCACGGTTTGTGAGTTTGAGTCCCACATCAGGCTCTGTGCTGACAGTGAAGAGCCTGCTTAGAATTCTCTCTCTTTCTCTCTCTCTCTCTGCCCCTACCCCACTCCTGCTTGCTCACTCTCTCTCTCTCCTCTCAAAATAAATAAACCTAAAACAAATTTTTTTAAAGAAAGGAAATGGATCCATAAAACTTGGGAGAAAGAGGATAGAAATGATTATGACACTGTTTTATCATGAAACTAGATCAAAATATACATATGTTCCTAAAATATGTTTAAAATATTTTTTGAAAGAAAAAAATCCCTCTCTTCCAAGTTGATATTAAATGTTGTTCTATTTTTTTTTTTTTTTTTGTATTTTTTAAATGTTGTTCTAATCAGGGCTGCAGCTTACTCCCCCTACTCCAAATCCTGGGTATACAATTATAGTAAGAAAAAGGGGAAGAGAACACTGGGTAACAATGAATACAAAATCCAGCTCAGTAAAAAGAACAAAACTGAAAAACCCCAAAGATACTTAAAAGACTGTTATATCTCAGGACAGGGGAAGCAGTAGCACCCAGGGACCACAGAAGACAGAATATAGGCTGTAACAGGGCTTTTCAAACTATCTACAGTGGAAAGAGCAGTTACTGTTTATTTGGTTTTGTTTTTCCTAATCTTTCATAGATTTATAGCTTCATACAAAACATTAAATATGAGTTATTAGAGGGTCACCTGAGGGGCTCAGTTGGTTTAGTATCCACCTCTTGATTTCAGCTCAGGTCATGATCTCATGGTTGTGAGATCAAGCCCTGTGTCAGGTTCTGTGCTAGGGGTGGAGCAAGCCTAGGATTCTCTCTCTCTCTCTCTTTCAAAATAATAAACAAGCATTTAAAAAATTTTTCTATGTCTAATAACTCATTTTTTGAAGATGTTTTTTAATTTTATTTATTTATTTATTTATTTATTTATTTATTTATTTTGAGAGAGAGATAGAGTGCAAATGGAGGAGGGGCAGAGAGAGAGGGAGACAGAAAATCCCAAGCAAGCTCTGTGTTGATAGCACAGAGTTCAACATCGAAATAAAAACCAATGTTTTTATTATTACAAGACAACAGGCATATGAGTATTCTGTCAAACTGCTTGGAATATTTCTAAAGACTCTCAATTCTGTACTTATTATTAACCGAAAGAGATACACTTTGGGTCGCACTGACTAGAAGAAGGTTCTGACTGCACACTGGCCTCTCCCTCGTTTTCCTGAGTTGATCATTGAGCTAGGTGAGCAAGCACCTCAGCTACATGTGTGAAAACTTCAGCAAGTCTGAGACATGGGTCACCTGGAGCTTAATACTCAGTTTCACATCCTTTGAATCCAATCATCCACTTTTCCCTTCTTCTTCCCCCCAGTCATTTTATACACTGTCTCCTGGCAGATTTCTCTTCCTAAATACAATCCCAATCATAGCGCTACTAAAAACAGTCATTAAACTCCTTAGCTGAATATTTAAGGCTCTACCTGTATCACTCTATCTTTAAAATGCCTTCTCTTACTTATCTCCCACTACTTTGTACACATGGTCTATGATTTAGACAAACTGGGTCATTCTGTTGTTCTCTAAATATGCTACTGTCGTTACCCAAAATCATGCTCATTCTTTGTCTCTAGCTTCTATCGATACTAACAATCTTCCCAAATATCCCCTCCTTTATAAAGATCTTTCCTAACCAGATATGATCTCTCACCAACCCACTAAAGAACTTGGTGCTTCTCGTGCGGTACTTCCCTTATTCTGAACTGCATTACTGTTGTCTGTGTAGTCATTTTACGCTCCTAACCAGATTTTACTTTTATTCTGAAGAGTAAGTTTGCTAATTGATGCAAATGGTTTAATGAAAACAGAGGACAGTGATAAACTGACCTCTGTCAGGTGCCAAGTGGTGCCTTTATGATGTAGGTGGAGAAAATGTCATCACAGAGAAAATTAGCTCCAGATTAAAAAGAGGTCACCTGTAATGATCACATCCTATAATCCCTGTGCTACCTGGTCTAACCTATACCTCCCTTTGTGATCAAAGGTGGCAATACCTCCCCCATATACAGGCAAATTCAAAAAGACAACATGATGGAATTAGTCTATACTTTGCCTTTAAAAACTAACTAGGATTAGTAAAACAAGGAGGTTTGGGTTGTTTACAAACTCCATATATACTAATGATGAGGAGTTCTAATGGAACACTGACCTGATCAATCCTATCTGAAGTTTTGTGCTTATTTCTGGGCCACACAGTTTAAGAGAGATGCTGGCATCTGGAATACCTCCTGAAGAAAACCATGAGGACAGAGAAAGATTTAAAACGTATAATATATATTGAAAATGTAAAGGATCAAGAATGTGTAGCCTATAGAATAAGAGAATCTCTAGTTGAAAATACAAATGCTTTTGTTACAATGTGAAATATGCATTCCTTAAAAAAAAAACTGCATTCTAGTAAATTACATATTAAGAACAAGAGGTTTATGAGAAAAATATGGTAAGGCCAGACCTTACCAGAGTTGCCTGTATAACTGTGTAACAAAAGCATTAACAAAAACCAAAGCAACTTCAGTTAAAAATGTTAACATACTTAACTGCCATGCCATATTCCTAATAAATAAGGAATTATTACAGTAAATATAAGACTTCTGAAAACACAGAGATAGCTTAATGAAAGGTGTGACAAGGAAAGGTTGAATGGCTGAGTTATAGGGAGGAGTGGGGGGGACAGCATCACAAGTTACAGCGGAGAAGCAGGTTTGGGATAAAGTAATGACACCAAATAGGGATAGCTCTTGCTCACAGTCTTGAGTTTGTTTCTTTTCATACAGATCAGGGCAAAGCACGCAATAAATATTTAAACACAAGTTGTATGGCAAAACTGAGCCAAATGAAAGGATATGGAATGAATGGACATTGTGTGCAATATAATATTCCTCCACAGCTTGCTATGTTCATCTGTATTAGTATACTTTGGATTCAGCTGCTGTTATTTGGTGGTCAAAATATTAACGCAAAAGGAAAAATCAACTATAAACCATGACAACTTTCATGTTATACTGACATGCTTCCACTACCACCATGTATGACTGTTTCATGTTACTAAAGCATGCTGTTTAGCAGAACAGACTGTACTTGAAGGACTATACCCACATATGGGGACAGGGTAGCAAAGCAGGTCAACTAACCATCATTTGAGATACATCTATATTCTAAAATTCTCACCTGAAAACACAAGCACACCATAAAAAATAAGAGCAAAACGAAATAAAAGGATACCCCAAAAAAGGAAGTTCACAGAAGCTACCTGTGATCTTCATTTTTAGTAGAAAGATATACTGTTGTCAGAATTACATACATTATATCTGGAAATCTAGGGCAAGAGTAAATTTGGGCTCTGAATTCTAGATGGGGGAAGTCAGGAGAGAGGAAATGAGAAGCAACAAATATAGTTTATCTTACTTTCAACAGAATACTTACTTCCTAGTCCACAATAAATTCAATACTTTGAAATACAAATTAAATGACGAAATAAAATCAAAACCATTTCTATTCTGGATCTACTCCAATCTCAGATATATATTAAGTACCATCATATTCATTATCTCATTAATAATATTCTCAACAATTTGGTGGGTATGCATAGCCTGGCCACATTTTAGCAGGGAGACTAAGACTCAGAAGAGAATTTAGTAAATTACATGTTACTAACAGATTATTTAAAAATAAAAGAGAAGATGAAATAAAGGAAGGATGAAAATAAGGAAGAAAAGGAAACAAGGAAGAAGGAAAAAAAGGACGGAGCCTTCAACCACGTTGAACATTCTAGTAAAATATAAAAACTAAGAACCCATGGTATTAAAAACCACTCAACCTCACTGAACCAAATCCCTTTACTTATCTTTCTATGATGTCCCCAGGGCTTTGTAAAGAAATATTCCCCTCCATAGTCTAGAAAAGGCATTGGCAAACAACTTCCAACAGGCCAAATCCAGCCCAGTGCCTGTTTTTGAAAATAAAGTTTTATTGGAACCCAGCCACACTCATTCATTCACATATTGTCTGTAGCTGCTTTCATGCTGTGACAGCAGAACTGAGTAGTTGTGAAAGAGACCATATGGCCTGCAAGCCTAAAATTTTACTATCTTGCCCTTTAGAGAAGACGTTTGGGGCCCCTGATTTAGAGTATATTTTTCTCTAAGCCCTGCTTCTCTCTAAAGAAGGGAGGTGGAACAAGGACATTGAACTAAAAGCAGCCATGGGTCCCCTGCTTCATGAAGGAAGAAAGGGAAGCTCCCTGAAGAGTAAGTTTTCAGATCATCTCACTATCTTCTTTGTGATTAAGTCTCAAATACTAAATTTAGCTCAAATTTAGCAATGATAACTCAGACTCATTACAAGAATAAACAGCACCCTACTGGTTAATGGTGCTTTCTTCCAGGTACACACTCCCACTTTAATAAAAGTATGCCCTCTCCTATTTGACTAGACAGAAACTATTTCTCTGAGATAAGAGGAAGGTTCCCTATGAATTCTTTATGGTCTTTCAAGCACCAGACAACTGTTTTGCCTTAAAACCAGATTTCACAAGAATGAGTTAAAGCAATCTTTATTTCTAAAAGCGTGACTTTATTGGATCCAAGAAATTCCCTAAACTAAAAGGTCTCAGATTCTGAGGCATCATTTAATCTGTGGTTTAGAGAAAAATCTTGGTGAGGTCAGCCTTTGAATTTATAGTCATTTATCAGGATCAGAAACCTTTTTAATGTTTGCTATCTTAGGCTTGCTGAGAAATGACTATAGTCAATATATATCACCCTAACAAGTTTGCTGGATTTCAAATAAAGAGAATACTTTGGGGGAGATTATCAGTTTCCTTCCCAGCAAATACATAAAACTAAATGAACTTTCAAACAACTCCAAATAACAAAGGACAGTGTAAGAATTCATCAAAAAAAAAAAAAAATCCCAGGGAAATTCATCAGTCTAATTCTTCTTCTGGGTGCACAGAATGTAAAATCTTCCCCTGTTTCTAAGGGAAGGTGAGAAGAATGAGAAATTTCAAAACTGCAAATTTATAAAAACTCAGTCTTTGATAACTCACAAAACGTGACAGTCACACACACTTTTTTGACATGCATGTCGTTACCTATTTTCCCTGACTATATGTAAGAATGAGAGTACCGCTTGAAATTGGTTTCCCCAGCCATATTCCCTTAAAACTTTTCAAAGATAGAACACCAGTAAGATTATCATATTCAAGTCCGTCATGAATTAAAGCTGTTGCCTGAAAAGCCGTCTCCATAACTGTTTTGGCCAGTAGGCTGTCATTTCAGTTGTTTCTTCTTGACAATTTCACTTGGTCTTTTCAGTTTTTCAAGGTTCCATTCCATCTCCCCAACTTATTTTGTCAAATACCCACTGAGTATATTTCCTACTCACCTGCATTCTCATGAACACCAACAATCTGGTCTCTCCTGACCATTAATTTATACTGCAATGTTTTCTATTCTCACCGTCCCTATGGCTCCAGCCAAATCAAATGTTTTTGGGGTTTTTTTTTCCCCTTGGGTCTAATCTTGTTCATCCAATGGCATTTGAGCATCTCCTTCTTCATTTAACATTTTTTTTTTAATTTTTTTTTTAATGTTTTATTTATTTCTAGGAGAGAGAGAGAGAGACAGCGTGAGCAGGGGAGGGTCAGAGAGAGAGGGAGTCACAGACTGAAACAGGCTTCAGGCTCTGAGCTGGCAGTCAGCACAGAGCCCGACGCGGGGCTCGAACCCACGAACCGCGAGATCATGACCTAAGCGAAAGTCGGACGCTTAACCGACTAAGCCACCCAGGCGCCCCTCATTTAACATTTTTAAATCTTTGGCCTCCACAACTCTGGGCTTCTACCTAGATGACAACTCTCTTCCATTGGGTCCTCCAAGTTCAGGCCTTGGATTTCCCATAACTGTATGTTACACTTCCTCATTTTGGTTTCACGACCCTCTTCTTCTCTACTTTGATCACTTAGCTCCTCTCTAGTCCCAGCTGCCAATAATGAAGACTAGATATTCTGTCAATGGCTCCAAATAAACACCTAACAGTCTTGAGCAAGTAAATGGAATTTCTTTGGGCTTCACTTTATTCTTACGTCAATTAAGTAAATTCTCTAGGAAAAGATTAGAGGAGGGATTTCAGAGCTGTGAGGGGGGAATATAAGCAAAGTGACAGCACTGGGATTCTCACAACACTGGCAGGACAAGGAGAGCTGCCCATTTCAGATTAATAGCACAGCTGGGGAATAGTATAAAATAGCCCTGCACGGATGAGTAGGCTCTGGAAGCAAGATCCAAGAAACCATTATTTGTTTCAAGAGAAGATTAAAGGAGACTACTCTAGCAGTAATATTGCAGAGAAACTGGACAAGGGAAGGAATGAAGCCAAAGAAATAAAATAGGAAGCTATTACCATGATAATCCAGGTGTAAAGAGATTAGGACTACATGCTTAATGACGTCTGAAATCATTCTTCAAGCATTCAAGATCTTTCCAGGTCACATCTTTCCAGCTGTCTCTCTCATTACGCTCTGCAAGAAATTTCTCTTCCAGCCTAGATTATTATTCCCTGCTTCCTAAATCAAGGATGCAATGCCCACAGGCCCACCAAGAATGACTTGATCAACAACATCTTTGCTGTCTCACCTGCCTTTCCAGTCTTTAAAAACTATGCCTCTTTCAGAGTCTACTTTATGCCTACACTTGGTCACAAAGGTTTCTCTAACCATTCCAATCCATAACAATCTGTACATTTTTAAAGGCCTACTGTACATGTAGCATGCAAATTAGTACTTAAATTTTTTATCTTAATTTTTAGTGCTTAATTTTTTAAATTAATGTTTTCAACTATATTTTACCAACTATAGTATAAGGTATTTGAGAATGATAATTATCCTTGTATTCCTTTTTTTTTTTTTGCTTGTCTAATCCTCTATAGATTCCAGTATCACTTTAAATCAAAATCACTTTAAGTCAAAATCAATACTTCAGAGTTCTGCACAGCAGTACTGCACTGAAGAACCAACAAGCTGAGACAATATGGTCTGGGTCAAGGTCAGGGTCAGGGTCGGGGTTACAGGATGGATGGATAGACAGAGTGAAGCCATGCCCATTCCGTACACTGTTTCAGTTGTTATAAGCAGCTGAGGATACTGGGGAGGAGGATAGAGGGGCTCCAGAGCTACCTCAGTTCAAGGTCTTCCTTCTGAAACCCAATGGGTCACACTAAGATCCCCCTAACATCGCTCAACAGTATAAGTCAAGGAAAGACAAGAAGGGCCTGGACCCCATCTCTTCCTCCTCACTAACTTCTCAGACTCTACCTGATCCACCATCATTCCCACTTCCAAGTCTGCCTGATCTCCTCACTTGAGTTAAAACAAAATGATTCATGTGTTAACACAATTAAACTCTTCTCAGTGGCAAGGAGTTTCAGCATCCCAGCAGATCAGATCTCCAACCATCTTAACTCTGCATTACACAGAACAAAAGGTTGTCTTTGGCTCCCCCATGCCGCCTTCTTTCACCTCTTTTCCATGGTCACTTCCATTTAACTCCTTTCTGACTACCTTCTCTCTCCTTCGTGGTGTCCCTGGAGTCCCTGTGCACTGCATCTCCCACCTTCATCTGATTCAGGGACATCCACGTCACTCCCCTCTTTTTGTCCTGCCCATTTCAGGGCTTCCCAGAGCACATCAACATCTCACCTCTAAAAACCACTCCAGACAGATTTACCTTGGGATGCAGACCACTGCAGCTCTCACTTTAGCATCCTTCCTCAATCTCATTTATTCTTGTCTACTGCAGGACACAGGTCAGGAGGCCTAGCTTCCCATTCTGACAGCTAAAGTGAAAACGGCCTAGCAATACAGAGTGTTTCTTGCTGCAGTGCGATGTGCTGGAAAGACCACTGGCTTTAGAGCCAAGGAATCTGCATCCAAATCCCAGTTCCACAAATTGCTACCCGGATCCCTTATATAATGGCGCCTCCAGAGTTCTTATCTATTTAAAAACATGAAGGGAAAAAGTTACCCTGCAGAGTTGGGGAGAATATTAAATGAGATCATATATATAAAGCACCTAGTTGAGTTCTTACAAACAGTATTTATTCAATACCAATTAGTTCCCTCTCCTCACTCCCACCCTTCTAAGCTTATCACTGCCAGCCCGTGAATAAATGAGGCTGGAGGCACCAAGGAGTGCTACAGTCATGCCATCACTGTGACAATAAATCCATTTACATCTGAGTCTATTAAGCCAAAGTAGAAACCCACAGCTTTTACTTAGAGGTAGCTCTTAACCCTGGGTGCACATCCGAATTACCTGGGGAACTTTTGAAATATAACAATATTTGGGCTTCACCTCCAAAAATTCCAGTTTCACTGACCTGACATAGGGCCAGATTATCAGTGCAGCCCAGCGTGAGAATTGCTGATTAATATTAACTGGCATTATTCAAAGTTAAATGGAATCTAAGGACCCTCGGAACTTCGTGCTCACTTCTACAAGTTCCCCCGGACAACACCATGCAGAATAGATGCAATCTCCCCAAATTTACTTTGGTTCCATAGACTCCTAAAATAATCTCAGGGTACCAAGCCACTGGGTCGCTATCACATAATATGACCACAGTCAAAGTGGAAAAGTATCCAATAAACATGCAATAGAATTTTGGTGCACCACATATCCCAAAGGAAAACACAATACACACCTCAGGAGATAATTTTAAAATGTGCTTTCTATGCCCTAGAATACCCAAAAAATCTAGGTCTAAACTGCTTTCTCTATGAAATTATATATTAGTTATCTTTCAGTTAGTGGCTCCAGTCACAATTCAGCAGCTTTATGAACAGGATGGGTGTGTGATGGTTAACCCTATGTTTCAACTAGACAGGGCTAAGCAGGTGCCCAGATAGCTGGTAAAACATGATCTCTGGTGTTTCTTTGAGGGCATTTCAGGAAGAGATTTGAACAAGTAGACTGTGTAAAGAGGATCCACCCTCACCAAGAGGGTGGGCATCATCCACTCCTTGAGGGCCAACAGAACACAAAGGTTAAGGATGAATTCTCTCTCCCTCATTCTCTCTGTCTCTGTCTCCTCCCCCATCCTCCTGATCGCCTCCTTTCCCCTTCTTCTTCTTCTTCTTCTCCCTTGAGCCAGGAAGTCCATTTTCTCCTGCCCTTCACATAAGAACTCCTGGCTTGCTCGCCTTCATACTCCATAACTTCCACCAGAGCCTCCTCTCCTCCCCTGGTTCACCAGCTTGCAGATGGCACACTGTGGACTTCTTGGCCTCCATGACCTTGTAAACCAATTCATATAATAAACCTCCTCTCATATATGCCCTATTTTTTTCTGTTTCTCTGGAGAACACTGACAAATACAGAATGGTTCCCTAGTTGAGAATCAGTGTCTGTTCATCTGAAGGCAAAATGTGGTCCCACTCCACCTACTGCTCTCATAGTCCAGCAATGGTTGACCACCCTGTGCTCTGGGAGCAGCGCTTTATCTACTGGAGATATTCCTCAGAACACCCTTCCACAGCTCCCCTGGCTATCAGACTGCCATTGCCAACACACAAGAGCATTCTGCTTGGCCAGCAGTGTTTTAAAAAAAATATGTATCCATTGCCATCACTTAAAAAGCAGCCATTTTCTCAGATTAAAAAAAAACAACAACAAAAAAACCCTGAGAATCTAGGCTCCTTTTAATAACATCTGCATATCTGGCAGCAGGAGGCCCACACTTTCACAGGCAACAACTCTGTAGCTGAGTAGCAGCTGCTGCTCTAGATGAAGCACACACGTGCCAGCTCTACGGCTCTCACTATTTCTTACTGTATTATATACATCCAGCCAGATTCACGTCTCCTCAGTACCTGCCTAGCACCTGCAGGTGCTAACCTACATGTGACCAGAGAAAAGACTGACAAAGCAGGTGAACCTGCTGGTCAATGTCAGGCTGAGGAGGCAGGTCCTTCCCACAACAAGTAGTCTTGGATTCTCCCCCATGTTAATGACCTTCTTACACCATGTATGACTCCAGTCTGGATATCTGCCTGAGACTCTCTGCCTGACCTGGGCCTCCGAAGCTGTCTGGATAACCTAACCTTAACTCCTGCTGTCTGCCTCTGTTTGGCAGAGGGACCCGTGTTCCACTTCCCTGCACTGACTGTGCCCTGACTTATCAGCCGCGCCGGCTTCTGAAGAAGGATGAGAGGTTTGAGCACCTCATCTCCTGCCACACATGGCCGATTTCAGCTTTTTCACCTTCAATTCATTTCCATATAGTGTCATGATTCAGACACCACAGCGGGACTAAACTGTAGCAAGTTATCCTTCAGATTAAAGTTAAGTTAAATGATGCCAGGAAGATTACTGTAGAAACCAGAAGTCCAAGTACTTCAGTGACAGTAAGTAGGTTATGGTCCTACCTCTGGGTTGAGCGAGGGCTCCATGGTACCTAGTATAGAGACATTCCAGTAACCACTTAGACAACTGCTATAAAATGAATTTTTAGTATATGTTTTTTCTCAAAGAAGAGATAACAAGGCTGAATCCTAGGCCATTAGAAGATGCTGCTCTTGATTTTCTTTGGGATGTGGTTGGTGAAAACTGACTCTTGTCTTTATTATTCTTGGTTCTGAGAATTATTAAACCTGAGTATATGATGCTGGAAAGCATTTTTTCTTTCTCAGGAAAGCCATAATCCATAGTGAGCTAACATACAGGTACAAAACAACCTCTCTAGTTTAGTAACTAGAGTGACTCTTGGACTTTTGTCATTTCGGTAATCTGCTCTTTATTCTGGGACCACAATTTCTCTCCATAAACACGCCACTTGAGAGATTCAAGGGCACATAACTGGCCCAAGTGGGCAGATATGGGAAAGCTGATCTATGTCTATCCATAGTCTATCCAACGTGGGATCCATCTCCTGCTACGTGGACTACAGAAGCAGGGGATTTGTACTACATCCCCCATTTCATTTAGAGTAGTCTCTGCTGGATTTCCACCACCCACAAATAAAGAATCCTAATTAATACAGAATTATTTTTTTTACTGACTGAGCTTTTATGTAAGTGATTTTCTAACCCACTGACTTACCTCATCCAAGAATAAAATTTAGACACTGAAATCAGGACTCACTTTCAGAATAAGTTCACTTTATTCCACGTAAGAACCATGTATGTCTAAAGTATAACATTAAGTAAAATCCTATCTCCAAATATCTAATGGATTTTTCATTCTCACATGAAAAAATTCTATTCCTGGGTAAAAGTACACTTAGAACTATAAACTTATTAAGTGGATGATGTCTTCATCATGGTATAAAGAAATTTTACTGTAGCAAATCAGTATGTAGTCAATCTCCATGTTATTTCAATATTTAAAATTCTACTTCACTTTTCATTTCTTTGGGATGGTGAGGTAAAGCTACATTGATCCTGAACACTATCCTCACCCTAAGAATTTGAAGACGTCATTTTGGGACTGAGACTATCCGATAGCAACCTGGTGATGAGATTAGGAGCATCCAAATGCTAATAATATGGAAATGAGTCCCCAGTGCAAACTCAATTTTAAGAGCAGTACAGCCAAATGTCCCAAGGTTATGATACAACTTTAGGAACTTAGATCTTAAAGCCTTCAATGGGGATTCTGGATTACTTCTGGGCAGATATTTTTTTTCCTGGTTGTTTTGTGTTATACAAGAAAGTTTTTTCTTTCTTTCTTCTTTCCTTCCTTCCTTCCTTTATTTGTCCTTGTGGCTTTACTCTTTTTGCAAGGATTAAAAATCCAGAAATACATCAGTGCTGCAATGTAGGCATTTCATCCATAGTAGAAATGTTATTTCCTAGTACCTTGGTGGTGTAGGGGGGAAGCTTTCCCATTTTGCCAAATAGTTCCACCTTTTCCCTACCTAACTGGCAAGTAAAGTAAGAACATAATAATATAAAGCTAGGACTCTTAGAATAGAAAATATGGAAATTTGATTTTGAGAAGAAAAAAATTAGATTATAAGCCAAGAATCATTTTTTGCCTTTGACCCTCAAGAACATGAGCAGGGGCAACATTAGGTTCAATTAAACAAGAAAACCAATCCAACTGATAAGGCCCAACAAACCAAAACAGATACTGTAACTGTAAATAATGGATTGACGAGATTATAGAAATAAGGTACTCTCATATACTACTGAATTTGGCTTTAAATGAGCTGAAATAGAGTTTTCGCTGGAATACACAGAGGTCAATGAGTTTGTGATCTAAGTTTCCAAGGAGACTGCTTGCTACTCTTAACAGAGCATAGTAATTGCTAAAACCAATTACTTATGCTTGGTAATCATAGATCTAATATGCATATTTTCCACAACAGAAGTGTAGAGAAACTGATATAAATTGCTGACTTCCTTTCTTACTTGGACTTCATAACCCTTGGATACAGAGTGGAAAACTAGTCCCCCAAAGGAGAAATTAAAAATGAAAGTTTAATGAAGCACAAAAATCCCATGTTTTACTTAGGGGAAAAGAAAATAATTTCCCCAACTCAAGTGAAAGGTATTTTTTTTAATGTTTTATTTATTTTTGAGAGAGAAAGACAGAGTACAAGCAGGGGAGGGTGGACCGATAGAGAAGGGAGTTGAAGAATCAGAAGCAGGCTCCAGACTCTGAGCTGTTAGCACAGAGCCCGATGCGGGACTCGAACTCATGAACAACAAAATCTGAAGTCAGATGCTCAACTGACTGAGCCACCCAAGCACCCCAAGTGGAATGTATTTTAAAAAGTGTTCCCTGTGCTGACAGCTCAGAGCCTGGAGACTGCTTCTGATTCTGCGACTCCCTCTCTCTCTGCCGGCTCCCTCTACCTCCCATCCCACGCATACTCTCTCTTTCTCTCAAAAATAAAAATTTTTTTAAAAGTGTTCCATAACCTTTCCTATGGTCTATAATTTATATTCCATGATACCATATTTACAATCATTATCAAAATTAATATCTAATATCATTTATGGCTACCACAATATACCAGGAAACTTGTACAAGGTTTCTTTCTCTCAGGACGATTTTAAATACCATTAACTCTCTGAACAATGTCAAATTAGGAAGGCAGACATTTCTCTTCCATTAGACTAAAGCTATATAACTACATGTTGAAATATGGGGCAAAGGGAAGGTAGTTGTATCTTAAATCCCAACCAAATCTCCTCATGGGTGATGAACCTAGACCTTGTGTTAAGACTTTCTGTTCATACCTGCTCCCTGGTCCATTTGGTTTCTTTCATGATAACCATAGCCTAGTCACTTGGATTCTACCTCTTACGTGCAAAGCATCTGAGACCCCTGCCCAAAGTGGCTGCTCCTCCAGCCACACCTTGCCTGCAACACATTTTAAAGAATGCCATATAGGGGCGCCTGGGTGGCTAAGTCAATTAAACATCCAACTTCAGCTCAGGTCATGATCTCGTGGCTTGTGAGTTCTAGCCCCACATCGGGCTCTGTGCTGACAGCTCAAAGCCTGGAACCTGCTTCAAATTCTGTGTCTCCCTCTCTCTCTGCCCCTCCCCGACTCATGCTCTGTCTCTCTCTGTCTCTCAAAAATAAATAAAAACATTAAAAAAAAAAAAAAAGAATGCCATATACATCGGTCTAAATCAATTCTGACAGCCCAACTGTGAAGGTGCCTGAGATGACCTGCTGGCATAAATAAGAAAATGAGATGCCCTTTAGCACGGCAGAATTCATATGCAATCCTACTTAAAGAATGCCTATTAGACAATTTCCATGGGAGTCTTTCCTCCCAATAAGATTACTAACAGTGATTCTTCCCCCAAATTTATTTCTATGAATTTTATGTTATAAGGAAAATTCATTTTGAAATTACTTTTAGGCCTACTATTTTAGCTTTTTGATAACCAACTCTGTGAATCTTTATACACTAAATATTTTTAATAAATTCATCATCTGAGCAAAATGCTGGCAAGCCAATCATACAAATATTCAGAGTCAAATAATTACTTTAAAAGCTCATTTACATTCTCATATTGATATCATATATTTTTACCTTGAGAAGGTAGGTGGGAATATTGCTGAAATCCACCGGTAACTTCAAAAGGAAACGAGCTGAAAATTCACCAGTCTGTAGGACGAAAGGTATAATAATGAGGTTAAAATACAAAATTGATTGTAAAGTGACAATTATCACCAAGGCCACAAGTTCAACCTGTTCAAACTGGAGGCACTTTCAATTTGGGTTTCCTAACATCAAGCAAGAAAAGAAGGTTGGAAAAGTAGAGAAAGATCAAAAAGAATTATTAAATTACTAGCTACTAAAAGCACAATTAGAATTTTTTAAATCTGCATTTTTAATGTGCAATAAAATTATAATGTAGCATTACCTTTTTGGTTTTTTTAAGTGTAAAAAGAATACACAGATGCATGATTTTTTTTTAATCCAAGCAATAAAGACAGACCTGTCCCTTTGATTCATTTCCTTTTCCTAGAGCATTCAGATCAATTCACTAAGATTTATGACTCACAGATGACTGACATGTATCAGCATCCCTTATAGTATGTCTGGAAGTACATACAAAGGTCAAGCTTCTACCCTTATAATAGGTACCCCCAAAGAAGATTCTAATCTCCTGGCCAATCTATTAACATCCATCATCAACTAATATTTTTCAGCAATTTTCTCAATGAACCAGTCTCCACAGGAAACATGTACAAAGATGTATAGAATTCAAACATTAAAAAAAAAAAAAAAAAAAGAATTCAAACACTAACCAAGCCTAAAAACAGTTGCTTTTTTTTTTTAAAGAAAAAAATTCATGTAAAAGAAAAAAGCTTTCCTCTCACTTTATGATGATGGGCAATCAAGGTTGTTTTGTTTTGTTTTTATGATGGGAAAGACTAAAAGACTAAGGCATCACATTAAAAAAAAAACTGGCATATTATGGAGAAGGGGTCTTCCTGTTGGGCTATCAGACACCTCGGGGTTCCAAGGAACCTGTCTGCAAAGGCCACAAAGAAGGGTGTTGAGCTGGTGGGGTTCTGGGTCTTTCAACCTCTTTCACTGCACACCTGCAGGTCAGCTTGGGATTCTGACATATTAGGGGTCACTATAAAAACTTGTTTGAACAAAGAACTCCAGGGATGATCCAGAACTACTCTAAAGAGTGGATCTCTATCCTTTTTATGTTTTTTGAACATTAAAGAGCTCCCAGTATCTCCACTGCCTTCCCCTCTTAAAAAAACAAAAACCAAAACAAAGAAACAAAAAAAAAAAAGCAAACCAAAACAACAACAAACAAAAAACAAGCACCTCGAGTTCCTAAAACTCATCTTTAAACACAGCAAGCATTTACAAATTTTTTTTATGGAGCAGTGAATGAAGGCATATAAGCACACACATGCACACCTCTTACAGAAGATTCCACATCAATCACCAGGCCTTTCTACAACTACCCTAGCAACCGGCTGCACTTTTTAAACTCTGACCTAAAACCTTGAAAATGCAAACAAATATAAACCTTGAGCTCAAAAGATAAAAGTGATAACTACCATCTACATGGCATAGTTTGTTGTTTTGCTGCTTATAACATCTTTTAACTTAGCTCGACCTCCGGCTGAGGATAGAGCACTTCCTCATTGCCACAAGCCTAACCCCATGACACAAAAAGCAGAAATGAGAGAACTGAATGGACAGACTCAAAGCTGAGACAAGCCAGACAGACTCACAAGCAGCCACTGTGCCACCAGAAATGTCAGTGGTGAGAAGCAGGGCAAATCACTGGAGCTGAGCAGCTATACTCGGTCTGCAATGCCAATACGTCCAGGGTGCTGGAAAGAACAGTTAAGTAGTCACCTAAGGATCTACAAACAGCTTGTGTTACAGTAGGTAGAAGGAAAAGGTTTGTGAAAGAGCCTAATACAATTCTTACATTTTATTAGAGCCCAAGATGACTAGAAAGGTATGGTTTTGGTGTTTTGTTAAGCAACTGGAGGACTCTACAACTGATACCACCTGTTTAGTGTGAATCTTTGGACCTAATCACAGGGGCTCATACACTGAAAGAGGTTGAGTATAGGGAAAACATAAAACACTATAGAATTATATGAGAGCTTAAGTGGGGTATCTGGCCCAGTAGGAACTTGGAGGTGTGGGAAGAACAGAAAAGTCTTCTTTTGGTGCTGGCAGAGTGCCACAGGGGAAGCAACACTCGTCAAAGAAGACAAATTCCCAACCACTGTCCCCATTCTTTCTCCTATATAATCAATTCTTCCCTCTTTACCCACTCACTCCCACCAGCATGCAAACATCATTTAAAAAGTCCTTCTGGGGGTGCCTGGGTGGCTCAGTCGGTGAAGCATCCAACTTCAACTAAAGTAATGAACTCGCAGTCATGATCTTGCAGTTTGTGACTTTGAGCCCCGCACTGGGTGAGCCCAAGCCCTGCTTCCGGTGAGCCCAACTTCCCTCTCTCCCTCTGCCCTTCATGGGATTTTCTCTCTCTTTCTCTCCCTCTCTTTCTGCCCCTTGCTCACTTGCTCGCTCTCTCTCTCTCTCTCAAAAAAAAATCTTTCTTAACTTCATACCTCACTTCAGGTCCCATCTCATTTCCCTGTTGTACTTTACAAAACAATCTCCTATAAAGAACTGGTCTGTATTCCAAGTGTACATTTCTTCTTTTACTAGTCTCTCTGAAACCCTCTCCTGTCAGCCCTTCCTCCTCACCAGTCAACCCAAACAGCTCATTAGGGTCACTAATGACCTCCTGGTTGCCAAGCCCAAAGGTCATTTCTCAGTCCTATTTCTCAGTCTTCATTTTATTACTTGTTCTCTCTGCAGCATTTTGACATAACTGATTATTACTCCTTACATTCTTCCCTTTGCTTCTAGGATTCCACTCTCTTGGTTCTTCTCTGCTTCACTGGCCTTCCTTACGGTCTCCCAGCCTCTGAACTCTGGAGCACACCACCAAGGCTCAGCCGCAAGCTCTCTCTCCTTCCTGGACTCGTCCTAGGTGATCTCATCCAGGCGCAAGATTTTCAACACCATTTATATGCTGATGATTCCTAAATGTTCTATCTCTCCCTATTCTTTTTCCTAACTTGTTTTATTTATCCAACTATCATGAATAAAACCAAACCCTTGATTTCCTTCCTTTGATATTTATTCTTCATTTCAGTAAATGGCAATTCTATTCCTTCAATCCTTCAGGCCAAAACACCTCAAGACCTTGACTCCTCTCTTTCTCACTTGTCCTAAGTTCAAGGTGGCAGCAAATTCTGCTGATTCTACCTTCAAAATAGATCCTTAGCTCCAACCCCTTCTCACCACCACACAATCACGTGATCTGAGCCACAGCTACCTCTAGCCTAGATGGCTGCAATCACCCTCAACTGCTTCAGCCCGTGTTTGCCAGCAGTCTGCTCCCATCTCCATACACACGGCAACCCTTTTAACACATTAGTCAGATCACGATCCCCCTTGGCTCAAAACTCTCAAACAGTCAAGTATAGCTTCTTTATTGAATAATCTGACAAGATAGCAACTGAGCAGAGCCGTTAAAGAGGTGAGGAAGAAAATCATGTGGGATGTAGAGGAAAAACATCCTGGGGAAAGAGAACAGGAAGTATAAAAGGGGGTGATGCAGGAGGAGGCCCAGATGTTCAAGAAAGAACATCTGGAGCAAACAAGTACTAATACTGATCAAAGGTCATGCAGACACTCACTTTTCTTAACCCCGGTAGGATGTGCAGCAATCGCTCATAAAATTAGTGAACACTAAAGTGACTACTACATCTACGTGGAACATTAGTTAGGTCATTTCTGGGGATGTAGAGAGAGGTTTTTTAGAAGCACCAAAGGATTAGAAGAGGTTGGGGAAGGGAGTTGGTTGCACAGACAATAACAAATCAAACTCAATTCACTTCATTTTCAGTTTAGAGAAGCAAACCAGGTACAATCAATGAACAGCCATTTCTACCTGCTAGTAGACGACTGCTATTTGTAAGTTAAAATGGTGATCTCAAACCATTCACATTGTTAGACCCAATGGCTTGTCTACATTTTTTTTTAAAACAATAAAATAAAATGTAGGATTTAAAAATTAAAACAAGTCCTGTACATATAAGGTAATGGGAAATATAATTACGTATTTAGCACTTGGACTCATGTGAACTGCTAGTTATTTTAGTCCATCCACTGTATTTTAGCTCTTTTGCCCTATTTTAGTTTGTACAATATATTTTTATTCTACCAGCTATTTCAGACCAACATTCCTTTAGAAATGCTCAAACAATCCCTACTTTCCCCCCTATCAAAATGTTGATCCTAGAGCTAATATAAATTTATGTTTATTGGCAAAAGACTGATTTACATGGCTAAATTCATAATAAAAGGCATGTGGATCCAAGGACTAACAGGAGTTTATGTTTATCAGCAATGGGCTGATGTACACAACGAAATTCATAACACGAGAAACTCGAGACTGTGAAAGGAAATTTGGTTCTCTGGAAACCACAGAAAGTGCTTTTTGATCTCCAACTTTCAAGCTGACTATACACTCTTTATTTTGCCATTGAGAGAAAAAAGAAAACTTAGCACTTGTTTCTAATAGTGTCGGAAATACTGGAAACTACAACTCAAGAATTCAGCTTTCAGTTCTGCCACTGATTTTCCTTGTGACCTGGAAGTCCTCTCCCTCTGTGTAACTAAGAAAATGCTGATTTAAAACATACCTTAATATAAAATCTGAACCATAAATTATGTAAGGAGTAAACCATAAGTGAAAAACCCTTTCTGAGTTCTACCTCAGATGACTTTTTCTGTGTTTTTATATTCGAAGTTCCAACAGTTATTCAAGCAATTTACGGTCACGCTGTTGTAACGTCAAAGATTGCTTCCATAGCAATCTTTCCTGTAAGCTGAAAATGAGACATTTAGATGCAGCCAAGTGAACAGAATAATTTGATTTTTTTGTCAGTCCTTGGTCAAATCTTCTCTTGGATAGATGTAGAAAATTATCTGACCTCTGACTGTGAAAATGTCAGCCATTCTGCCAACTGCCTTCATGGCAATTTCCCCAGCTTAGCAATAAATACATGCATCCTTCCTTTTCTTCAAGTTATGGTACACTGGCAAGTAACTTAAACTAATAAGACTCTGGGTCTTGGCAATTTATTAGATCTAACTTTTCTTCTGGTAATAGCAGCTACGTCACGTGACAGGTGCTGACAGGTAGACATCTTGTGCAGAATGGGCTCCAAACCCAGGCTGCTGTGTAAAGGGAAATTTCACTTTCTTTCTTAGAGACCGCTCCCTTGTCAACAAGTTGTCGTGTGATCAACCAAACTGACTGCTTCTATCACCTAGATACCTAACAGCTCAAAAACATTCAAGAATGACTATGACTTTGGGGCACCGGGGTGGCTCAGTCGGTTAGGCACCCAACTCTTGATATTGGCACAGGTCATGATCTCACGGGTCATGAGATTGAGCCCCACATCAGGCACTGTGCTGACAGCATGGAGCCTTCTTGAAATTCTCTCTCCCCCTCTCTCTGCACCTCCCCTACTTGTGTTCTCTGTCTCTCAAAATAAATAAACATTAAAAAAAAAAAGAAGAAGAAGAATGACTACAACTTTAACAAGGTGACAGTCTAGTGGTGATTCTTCAAAAGGACTCTGACAACCAATAGCCCAAGTCTGGAGACAGTTCCTTGGCAAATGCATAATTACTCATTACATGTGAAAAGGAAAGCCAAAGTCAGTCTAACTGGGATTTCATAGCATCTCCTTCTTTACCAAATGTTTTCTAAGCTATATTATTTAATTATCCCCAAACCCTGTTCTATAGATATAATTCACTTGTTCCTATTTTAGAAATGAAAAAACTTAAGCCTAACACAGTCAAGAAACTTGCCTACAGCCATTGAGAGAGTAATAAAGAGGCAGAGCTCAACTTCAAGACTCAAGAGTCATTCATCCATTCATTATTATGGATTAAGAGCCTAAAATGTCTCAGGCCCTATATTAGGTATTCAAATATAATGAATAAAAGAGACACGGCCCCTACCCTCTTATAGCTTATCATCTAGTGAGTGAGTCAGATAGTCATCAAAATAATCCTCCTATAAATTACAATCTGTGAAAACTCTATCTAGACTTTGGGGATCATTACTCTGAGGAAACTCTTAGAAAGACAAGTCGTAAGTCCCCATAGAAAAATAAGCAATTAATACCAGCTAGGAAAACTTCAAATAAGCAAAGCAGTAAGAGGGGGCTAATTACACTAGAGAGTAAGGACACAGTAATGGCAGCAGGGTAACACTAGTGTTAAATCAAACGGAAAATAAGTCCAGAAATAAACCAAATACATTTAGCGTTATGGTTAGTGATATGGGGCACCTGCATCGCCATCTAGGAATAAAGTTAGATCCACATCTCATATCATATATGAGGATAAAGTCCAAGTAGATCAAGAATTTCAGTGTAAAAGCTGAAACCATACAGAGGAAAACACTGATGAGTGAGTTTATAACCTTGCAACAGGGAATGCCTTTCAAATCCGGCTCCAAAGTTAGAAGCCATAAGGGAAAAGACAGATAAGTTTGACAGCCTGAACATAAAGATGTGTGGATGACAAAAAACCACCATAAGCAAAGTCAAAAGACAACTGGCAGAGGAGAATGTCTTTGTGACTCTACCACAAAAAGCTAATGACCTTAATGAAGAAAAAAGATGAAAACCCCAAGAAAAACAGGCAAAGAATGTACAGGAAAATGTATATAAATATCGTAAACATGGAAAAAATGCTTAATCTTATTCATAACAAAAGGAACACAGATTATCACCTTTTACCAAACAGACTGACAAAAATCCATCAGCACTTCAAAGATGCTGCACTGTGTTCTCACCTCCACTGTTTTTGATGAAAAGTCAGTGTTGACTCAAGTAACTACTCACCTACAAATCAAGTGTCATTTTTCTGTGATCACTTAAGATTTCCCCTTTATGTATGTTTTGCAGTATTCTGATTTGCATTTGTCTTCGTTAGGGTTTGTTGAGATTCATTTTGTTTTAATTTTCAACGTTTATTTATTATTGACAGAGAGAGACAGAGCATGAGCATGGAAGGGGCAGAAAGAGGGGTAGACACAGAATCTGAAGCAGGTTCCAGGCTCTGAGCTGTCAGCACAGAGCCTGATGCAGGGCTTGAACTTACAAACCACAAAATCATGACCTGAGCCAAAGTCAGACGCTTAACCAACTGAGCACCCAGGCGCCCCGAGATTCTTGAATCTGTAAATTTATGCCTTTTGCCATATTTGGAAATATCTAGGCATTATTTCATCAAATAGTTCCCTGCTCCCTCTTTTTCTCCTCTCTTCTCCTTCCAGGCTCCATGTTCACGTGTATCAGATGTTTTTATTTTGTCCTGTTAGCTCTGCCTTCCCCTCTTCCAAGTATCAACCCCCATCCAGTATCTGACTGCTTTCAATCACTATCCAACACCTTCAGGCACATGGCTTTATATTCTGTCCAGAGCTTACAGCTGTTTTTTGTGGAAGGGTTGGTCCGACGGGACTAACCAGGCCATTATGCAAAGTGGAGCTTGACAGAAATCTTTAAATATGTTAATACACTGTTGGCAATACTGAGGAGAAAGAACCACTGCCGTGTATTGCTGCTGGGTTAATAAATTAGTATAATCTTCATGGAGGGCATTTTACAGATAAAATTATAAATACACATAAGCTTTGATCCAGCAATTCCTCTTCTAGTTATTTATCTTATAGACATACTTGAACACATGTAAAATGGCAGGTATAAAGATGAAGGAGCTCTCTATGTGCTTATTTGGAAAAGAAAATCTCTGAGCTGTATTAAGTCAAAAGCAAAGCTGCCAAGCATGGTGTATACTATATGTTACCACTTGCATTAAAAGGGGGGAATGTGTGTATGTGTATACATATATAAATGTGTATTTGTATTTGTTTCTACATGTATAAAGGAACTCTGAAAAGGTGCACTCGGAAAAAGCTATACCAGTGCTTATCTGGGGTGGAGGAGGAAAGAAAGATGGTCCTGAATGGATGGACACTGGACAATGATGGGAGAGAGACTTTTCCCCACCTATCTTTTAATAGATTTTGATTTTTCAACAATATGAATATATTACTCAAAAACTTTTAAAAAGGAATTGGCACTCCAAGTTGTGCATAATGAGATGCTCCTAATTCATGCCTTCACTTATTCATCCATTCACTCAGTCAGTCATTCAACAAACATTTACTGAACACTGACTGTGCCAAGTGTCAGGTCAGGTAATGGAGGTCTTAAGACAAACAAAATACAGTTTCTATGTTCATGGAGTTTAAAGTCTGTTTTGACTAGACAAACAAAATATTACGATGTGATGCTCCAACAGAGATATTCACTGGATGCTCTGGAAGTAACGGAGTTAGGACTCTGCATTTTAGGTAACAGAATTCCATTTCAAATTCACCTGAGCAAATGAAAGATCATTTGTGAAAAGGATCTGAGGGTTTCTCATGGAAGCTAAGACTAAAAACGCAGCCCAACCTCAGCTCAAAAGACTCGAACACCTTGAGCAGTTTGTCCTTGTCTCACCTCTGCTCTCTCTGTGCTTCATCTTTCTCTCCAATTATCACTTTCTCATTCCTCTGACTAGATAATATGAGAAAAAATTTACATGTGACACACCAGTTACTCACAAGGACACTAAGCTCATTCTCTCTGTGCCACCTCCACACTCCCAAGCAAGAATTCTGTTTGGCTTATGTGCCTTCTGAACTAACCAACACTACCTCCGGAGTTCTTCACGGTAAAAAAGCTAGGGGTAAATTCACTGAAAATAACTGAAAAACTAGGAAACATTTTAGGAGTGGGGGGAGTAAGTTATGCGCACTCTCCCCCAAAAGCCATAAAACGATCTGAGGGGTTGTCTCACAGAACACTTCAAATACAGGATTCTTCACCTTTTCCCTTTTACTACATGGAAAAAAATCATTAAAACCTCAAGGAAGGGTCGCCTGGGTGGCTCAGTCAGTTAAGCATTGGACTCTTGATCTCAGCTAAGGTCTTGATTTCAGCATCGTGAGTTCAAGCCCTGTGCTGGGCTCCACGCTGGGCATGAAGCCTACTTAAAAAACAAAAAAACAGGGGCGCCTGGGTGGCTCCGTCAGTTAAGCGTCCAACTTCGGCTCAGGTCATGATCTCACGGTTCATGGGTTTGAGCCCCACATCGGGCTCTGTGCTGACAGTTAGCTCAGAGCCTGGAGCCTGTTTCAGATTCTGTATCTCCCTCTCTCTCTGACCCTCCCCTGCTCACACTGTCTCTCTGTCTCTCTCTCAGAAGTAAATAAAACATTTAAAAAAAAATTTTTTTAACTCAAGGTAGCTGGTTCTTTGAAGGCCCCTGAAGACCCCTCTATGCAGAGAAACCTGTGTAAAGAGTATTCCCTACATCTAAATGGCCACCTAGGAAACAGGACAAGGCACCCAAGATTTCAGAGCAAACAAGTGGCTTCCCAAACAGAGGCCCATAGCATGAGTCCTGTCCTTCCTCACAAGCTGCTCCAAGAGGTACAGGCAAGGTAAGTGAAGAGGATTTCCTTTGTGCTTCATCTGCTTCCATAAAACCAGGTCTTTTCCACTTAATGCATCCTGCTGCTAGAAGAAATGTGAACTTCCTACTGATAGTTCTATTATTTAAAAAAAAAAATTCCTTTTAAATGTCAGGAAAGCTGAAAAAGCCATCACATTCACATTTAATGTCTATAGGTATAAAGTAATTTAGGGGCACACACGCACCACTTCTTAGGAATCAAGTCAAAACCTGCAATCTAAACTACTGTGGGCAAGATCCCAAGTTCACCTACTGACATCCAGGTCAGAATCCAATATAACAAATCCATTACAAAAACAACAAAAATGTGAGCCCCTGCCATGGGTTCATTTATTTCAAATAATGTTCAACTCGTAACAGTTCCATGTGATAAACAAAAACAAACAGATCTGTCAGTTCCTAGAAGTGTGTGTATGTAACACAGCTGATAGCCACACCACACCCTTTTCAAAGCAGCACAAGTTTATCCCTGTCTCCAAGTCAAGTGCCAGGAGGGCACCACTCCCAAGCATGTAAGTTCAAGGACGACTATAGGACCCCCTGCTGATGAGCATCCCCAGAACACCAACTCCATCCTCATGGCCAAGGTAAAAAGGCCACGTGCTTTCCGACCCTCCAGATATCCTGATCCCTCTCTTAGCACTCTGGCCCTCCTCTCCCACCATTCTAGACCAGTGCTGTCCAAGAGAAAGGGATACAACACAAATGTAGGCTACACATATGTGTGTAAGATTTTCAGAATTTTCTAATAGCCACATTTAAAAAGGTAAGAGAAACAAGTGAAATCAATTTTGATAGCCTATCCCAATATATCTAAAACACTCCCATTTCCACATGTAATCAATATAAAAATTGTTAATGAGATCATTTTTCTGTTCGAATTTTGGTTTGTATTTTGCGTCTGCTTACCTCCCAGGTCACAGTAAGGCTGCAGGTGCTCAACAGCCACATATGGCTGGTGGGCTGGCAGCTCCTGTACTGGGCCGAACCGCTCTGGACATTTTTCCATTAATACTAACCCCCACGTTAAGTTAGATTCTCTCTGTTACAAACACCTGGAGATCTACTGGAGCTACCGACTACTGTGAACCTGGAACACTCCTAACAAGAAGGCTGATACACGTCATCCAGTTAGTGGGGAGTGATCACGGGACCCCACTGCCTCTTCCAGATAATATGTTTTTTTCTCCACCAAATGCTGCCTAAACCTACTTTCTCTACTTCGTTTTCTCCACCTGCATTCCTGATGCCCTGCAACAGGCTCTTCTCTGATCAGAACACCATCAAAACTGCTCCGGAATGATAAGCACCTCTGTCTCTATTCAAAAGTAATTTTCCCTTCCACCTTGCTTTCCGTTCCTTATCTGCATCATAGTGGCATCAACTTCTGCTAGTCCACATATGGTGCTTTACAAAGAACAGCATTTTCAGAGATAATACGGGAACAATCACTAACCTAAAATTTATTGAGCCCCTACTATCATAATTCACTTCAACTATTTACAAAAGAAGGCTAATGATAATAACAATACTTTGGATTACACAACCCCATGTTTGCTCAATTCTGTTTGTTTCCCTGGGTGACAGGGAAGTTATCTCCAGGAAAGTGAAACAGAGAAAATCTATACTCACACGTACACAAAACTAATGACAAGATTAGAATCTGAAGCTCCCATCTCCCAGATCACTCTCTCTCCCACACATTTCCAAACAGCCTCTGCCCAGAAGGACCTTAAACTCCAACACATACTGCTATAAAAGTAACCAGACACAGAGGCCATTAGACTGAGGCGGTTCTAATGCCTTGGTAGGTGACTTAAGCAAACTGAAATCTAAGCTAATCATTTCCTATAAATGCCTCAAAATTAAGAAGAGCAATCAGTCACAAACAACCAACGAGGCTTTCCCAAATAATGCAACCACTTGGGCTATGGCAAAAGTTTCCTGCTCCTGTGTCTTCTCTACAAAAACCCTACCCCTAGCTTTTGTTGGTAGAATGCTCCTACAACTTCGAACTGATGCTTATTCAAATAAACTCTTAAAAATTTTAATATACCTGTTTATTTTTTAACACTGCTCCTATACTTTCTCTTCAAAGTAACATCACAGCAGGATGAGATGACAGAAGCCTATGTCATTAACTCAAATGAGGAGCACCTCATAGAACAGCTCCTTTCTTTTCTGCACAGTATTTTTAAATGCTGCCAGAGTTTAATTTATAAACCATAGATTCTGAAAATCTTACTGGCATTTGGGGTCAACTATATATATATACATATATAATTGCTTCACATTCTCCATTATATAAGTATATGCCATTATTAAGAAAAATACCCACAAAAGGAAAAAAAATCTGTTGCCAAAACACTGTTTTATCTCACAGATCACCCACTGGTATTCTTTAATATGTAAACTATGTGAAAATATGTGGTTGCAGAACATCTCAAAGCATTCATTTCATAGCAGGAAAGAAAAATGTCTTTGATAAAAATATGAGGTACGATAACTAACTTCGAGTTCTGGGAATTAAAAGCCAAAGAAAAATTCACAAACTTCTGCACTGTGCTTTGTTAAAGCTAAAAAACACTGGTTCTTTAGACACAACAGACACGTGCAGGAAATACTGGCAAGGCAGTCGATATAGGTAATATAAAATGAGACCTTAGGCTTTACCCATTGAGAAGATTTATAATGTACCTTTATTTTGATCTACTATATCTAAACAGTATATGTGATTTTATACCTGTGGCTTATGAGGTGGCATTCATCAAAATTAAAATTCTAACCTTAACACTAGTTCTGCTTAAAGAAGTACCAGGACTGAGATCTTTGTGGTGAGGAATAGTTTTGCATCTTGACTACAGTGTTAGTTACAGGAAATGATGCATGTGGTAAAATGGCATACACATACATTGTACCAATTTCTTAGTTTCCATACTCTACTATCGTTATATAAAATGTAACCACTGCAGGAAACTGGGTAAAGGGTAAAGGAGAAGCCTACTATTTTATACCCTCTTGTGAATTTACAGTCATTTCAAAATAAATAAATATACCTCAAAAAAAAAAAAAACTTACCATGCAGGCACATAAGAATTGCTTATTCTAGGGGAGCTTGGGTGGCTCAGTCGGTTAAGAGTCTGACTCTGGATATCAGCTCAGGTCATGATCTCACAGTTTGTGAGTTCGAGCCCCGCTGACAGCGGGGAGCCTGCTTGGGACGCTCTCTCTTCCTCTCTCTGCCCCTCACCCCCCTCCTCTCTCTCTCTCAAATAAGTAAACTTCTTACAAAAAGAATTGTTTATTCTGAACATATAAGCTGACATTCCAATGTATCATCTGTTTTCTCCAGATTAAAAAAAAAGAGTGTTTACTAAAAATTATAAAACCACCAGACACAGAATACAATATTCAAAGATAACATCTACTCATTCATTAAAAGAGATGAGCAAGGCACTAACAGAAGTGACTTCATAAAAAGATAAAGGCAAGAGGCAGAAGGTTTTTGTTGGTTTTCTTAAAAATGTTTACCTTCAGGGGGGCCTAGGTGGCTCAGTCAGTTAGGCGTCCGACTTTGGCTCAGGTCATGATCTCACAGTTCATGGGTTCGAGCCCTACATCGGGCTCTGTGCTGACAGCTAGCTCAGAGCCTGGAGCCTGTTTCAAATTCTGTATCTCCCTTTCTCTCTGACCCTCCACTGTTCATGCTGTGTCTCCCTCTCTCTCAGAAATAAATACAAAACATTAAAAAAAAATTCTTTTAATGTTTACCTTCAAGTGTGCACTTGCTAAAACCTTCTAAATGGAAGTTAGGGGGGAAAAAGAAGACGGTCTTTGAGGTGATATGGAGGAAACACTGTATTTCAAATTATCAGACTTGTCAGAATGTTGATAATATTTTCCTTTTGCCAGATCACAATAAAATAGAGGAGGCATCTCAAGTTTTTAAGAGCCTCAAACTTTAAGAACCAGAAATGGAAAGTTAAGAATATAAATATATGTAGCAGAGAAAATTCAATGACGAGAAAGGTGAAGACAAGCAGTCACCATTCTCTCGAAAAAATATAAAATTTTATAATCCAAAGGTATTAAATAATTACATACACTCTTGGATTCATTACAGAGAGTATTTATCAGATGGACAGTCGGATCAGGAGAACCAAAATAAAAGGATTTATATTTAGGCCAGGAAGGATATGTTGATCTTATGGTGGTTTAGTTAGACACTATATTAATACTAATGTTTTAATTAATAAACATCGATATATTTCATACAAAAGTCTTCATGCTTCAATATTCCAGTAAGAGATGATAGATGGGATTTACTGATCAGTACACCAGTCATATATGCATGCTTACAATTCTTCTTCCCCATGTATGTCATGCCCCTAAGTTATTCTCCAACCATTCCCTGACCTTCTCTACCTATCATGCTGTCTGTGTCCACTGTCCCCTATGGGCTTGGCCAGTTCCAGTTCATCGTGACAGCTTTCCATAGTCACTCCATTCCTCAATGATCGGGCCTTCTAAATTCTTATACAGGCTGTACTTCCACTTGAAACAACTACCTGGCACTGCTACTTCATTTTTTTACGAGTATATACAGAGTCTTCTCCACTGGATTTTAACACCTTCAAAAGCAAAAGCTATGACTGGTATACTGCCCTTTTAGCCCAAAACTAGCAGAGTAGATTTTCCATAAATGTATATCAGTCCTGCACCGGCTTAGCCCTATTAAAATTGCATCTTGTGGTCTGGTAGTACAGCATTACAATGCATAAAAATATAAAAATGATTTTAAATAGATTCTGTAGTCTTTTGTACTACCATTTCAAACTCTGTGTTATCAGAAAACTTGAAAAGTGTCCCTTTCAATATCCTAATAAAACAGTGAGCAAAACAGGCCCAAAAGAAAAGCCCTGTGACATTCCACAAGACACCTGACGGCTGACAAGAGATATATCCAGTCTTCTAGGTGTAGCTCTTCCACATATTCAAACGCCTAAGAAAGGAACATACTGTCAGTAGAATTTTATGGGAGAATGAATGCTTTATTGAAAAATGAGATAATCTAAGTCAATGACATCCACCTTCCTTAAAAGGGTAAAATAAATTGCCATGACTATTTCTTGGTTACCCAACTTTTGTTCCAACTATCGCATTCTTATTTAAATGCCTGCAAATGATCCACCTAAAGACCTGAGTGTCACTTCTTTTCAAAATTTCCACTAAGTTTTTACTCTCTACAGTCTTATAGAATCTTTCTGCTTCTCCACAGTTTCTCAAAGATACCTCTGACAGCACATCTGCCACTTTCTTAAGTACCCTGAAATAGAATCCTGTAGAGCCTGCAGATGGAACACTGCTTTGCCGATACCTTGACTTTGGCCCATGGAGACCCATTTTCAACTTCTGAGCTCCAAAACTAGAACACAATACATTTGTGTAGTTGTAAGCCACCAAGTTTGTAGCAGTTTTTTACAGCAGCAATAGGAAAACTCATACAGTCCCTGATTCAGAAACTCTTGGCTCAAAATCAAGTTCCTTTCTTTCTGCCAGGGTCCTGTGTTTCTTGTCCAGATTCTTGGTCTAGGTTTGGACTCCATTAGCAAACTGTCCTTTAATGCATTCCTGAACCAGTATGCCAAGTTTCAGTGTGTTTCATCCCTCAAGACCCATTATATTCTGTTCCTTGGCCAGTAACAAACTCATACTCCTATATATTTACTTTTATAGTCTCAGCTCCCACATCTACTAGGTTCCCTAGCCCTGCTCTGCTGTAAGCTTGACCTTTAACTGTCCACCTTGCCTTGTTGTGGGATTCTCAGTTTCTTTACTTCCCCTAAATCCATACCATTGCCCTATGCTTACAAAGTACTTAAAATACTAAATCAAAATAAAATGAGGAGAGGATAGCAGCAGGTTTTTTAAGTGAAGAATGGAGAATCAGTAACATTAAACACAAAGTTTTTAAAACACTATAAATTCAAACTGTGTAGCTGCTTTAAATGAATTTATACCTTAATATCTACATGGACCACAAGTCAAGTATTAGCTGGGCCAGTGAATATACAGTTGACCCTTGAACACAGGTTTGAACTGCATGGGTCCACTTACATGGAGATATTTTTCAATAAATACAGTACAGGACTATAAATATATTTTCTCTTCCTTATGATTTTCTTAATTTCTTCTTTTCTCCAGCTTACTTTATCATAAGAATACAGTACATAATACATATAAAATACAAAATATGTGTTAATCGACTGCTTATATTAGCAGTGAGGCTTCTGGTCAACAGTAGGCTGTTAGTAGTTAAGTTCTGGGGGAGTCCAAAGTTATATATGGATTTTTTTACTGCATGGGGGAGGGGAAGAAAGATGGTGACCCTAACCCCATGTTGCTTAAGGGTCAACTATAATTTTAAAACTTTTTAGATCAGGGGTGCCTGGGTGGCTCAGTCAGTTGAGCGTCCATCTTCGGCTCAGGTCATGATCTCACGGTTTGTGAGTTCAAGCCCCGTGTCAGGCTATGAGCCTGGAGCCTGTTTCAGATTCTGTGTCTCCCTCTTTCTTTGCCCCTCCCCCACTCATGCTCTGTCTCTCAAAAATAAATAAGCATTTAAAAAAAATTTTTTTTAACTTTTTAGATCAGAAAAAGTGCCATAAAACTGGATATATTTAAATTCAGCCTTAATATTCAAAGGGTGAATTGGGTGGCAAGGAAAATCCTAAAAATTAAAGACCAGTTAGTTTGAAGTGATTTCCATTTTCAAATGAGTCTATCAGCACTAAAGACAACTCAGGTTCACCACAAAGTCATGCCAAATTAACCTAACATCTGTTTTTGAGAAGAGAATCATGATGACTAATTAATAAGAAGAAATGCTAGGACTAGAGGATAAACAAAGTTTTCCTTGTGAACAGATTCCTGTTTCAAAATCATCAACAGTTTAAAACTTAAACTCTGCAATCTTGGTGGAAACTGAAAACGGTGCAGCCTTTATGGAAAACAAGTAAGGAAGCTTTTTAAGACGTAAAGATAACATTAGCAAGATGACCCAGCAATGCCATCCTTAGGGATATAATTAAAAGAACTCAGTACAGCTTTATTCCCGATAGCCAAGGGGTGGAAGCAACACAAATGTTCATCAACGGGACACTGTTTATGTGGATAAACAAAATGTATATACACTTAACAATGGAACACTATGCAATCTTAAAGAGGAATGCAATTTATCACGAACTACAACCTGCGTGAACCTCAAAGATATCATGCTACATGAAATAAGCCAGTCACAAAAGGACAAATGCGGCACGACTCCACTTATTTGAAGAACCTAAAAGACTCAAAATGAAAGATACAGAAAGTAGAAAGGTAGTGGCCAAGGGCTAGAAGGAAAGGAAATTGGTACTTAATGAGTATAGAGTTTCAATTTTGCAGGATGAAAAAGTTCTAGAAATCTGTGGCACAACAAGGCAAATATTGCACACTATTGAACTGTATACTCAGAAATGGTGAAGATGGTAAATTTAATTTTATGTGTCTTTTACCACAGTAAAATAAACAAAATCTTTTTTTTTTAAACTTTGGACTGAACAAACAAGATGGTTTGTTACAAGAATAAATTTGAGACCTACTGATTCAAAGGCAATAATCATGTGTAAGACCTTGGGAACATGTGCTTTAAGAAAAGGTTGAAGAATAAAAGGGGAGGAGCCATATTTAACTTAAGAAAAGGAAGGCTAAGTGAAACCTGAAAGAACAAACGCAGAGAAGGGAGCCTGAAAGTTATTCTATTGTTTAACTAAACTCAACTTTATTAACTCATTCATTCAACAATGTTTATAGAATGTAAACAGTGTGGTCGCCACTGTTCCAGGTGTTTCTGATGCAATAGTGAACAGAGCAAAGATCCTTGCTTTCATGAAATTTTACACGCCAGTGGGGAGAGATGCACAAACAATAAACATAATAAATGAGCATGGGAGGCTATTTCTAAATGGCTCCCAATGGTCCCGGGTATCACACCTCAGGTAATTCCTTCCCTGCATGTGGACTGGACTAAATAGAATGCAGCAAAGATGATGTCACTTCCAAGATTAGATTATAAAGACTATGACGTCTGTCTTGCTCAGACACTCTTGATCTCTCCTGCTTGCTTGCTCTGGTGAAGCCAGCTTCCATCTTCTGAGCTGCACTGTGGGAAGGCCTTGTGAAGAGGTGAGGAACTGAAGGCGGTGCCAGCCAAAAGCCAGCATTGAACCAAGACCCTCAATCCAATGGCCTACAAGGAACTGAATGGTACCAACAGCCACATGAATGAAGTTAGAATGGATCTGTCTCCAGCTGAGCCTTGAGGTGACTGCAGCCCTAGTCAATACCTTAAATTCAGCTTATGAGAGACCCTGAAGCAGAGGATCTACATAGATTCCTGACCAACAAAAACTATGATAATAAATGTTGTTGTTTTAAGCCACTAAATTCTAGAATGATTATTTTATGCAGCAACATATATTAATACAACATGTTAATTACATGTTAAAAAGAGTTGCAAAAAAAAAAGTAGAGCAGAGAAAAGGTGGGGGTGTGTGAGATACGATTTAAGAAAGGGGTGTTACAAAAACTCACATGTGAATGTTTATAGCAGCATTATTCACAATAGTCAAAAAGTGGAGCAGCTCTTTCTGCTCATGGGTCCTGTCCCCATACTTTAATAAAACCACCTTTTTGCATCAAAAATAATAATAATAGTCAAAAAGTGGCAACAACTCAAATGTCCATCACCAGGTAAATGGATAAATAAAATGTGGCATGTCTCTAATGGAATATTCTTCAGCCACACAAAGAAATGAACCAGTGATCCATGGAAGACTCTCAAACATATTATCCTAAGTGAAAGAAGCCAGTCACAAAAGACTACATATTGTAGGGTACCAATGGATGAAAAGAAAATCTATACAGAAAGAAAGTAGTTTAGCAGTTGCTGGGGCTGGAGTAGGAAGAGAATCACCCATAAGCGGGTGTGAGGGATCTCACTGGAGTGACGGAACCAGTCTCAAACAGGGCTGTGTGCTGGCTGCTCAACTTGGCAACTGTATTAAAAATCACTGAATTGTACATTTAGAGCAGGTAGATTTATGGTAAATTATACCTCAAAAAAGCTGCTTTAAAGCGGGGTGTTAATATAGGCAGATAGAGACTATAACACATGGGTAAAAACTATAAAGGAAGGGTATCAGCCAAGAGAATATCTAGGGAAAAGAAGGTAGAGGAGGGAAAGGCATCCAAAGACCCTGGGGCAGCAGCGCACCTGTGTGTCTGCAGCACAGCAAGGGTGTCAGCATGGCTGGACTTGGAAAGTTCTAGGCGGGAGAGTAAAAGAATGAAGTGAGAGAAGCAAGGATGGGTAGAGTATGGTGGTGACGGCAGCACGTAAGGCCTTTTCACGTCCATGGGCTTTTGCCATTCGAGAAAGGGACAGGAGATAAAAGTTCTGCACAGAGGAGAGATATGACCTGACTTGCATTTTAAAAAGATCTGACAGTGCTCCCTTGAGCAGCACAAACACTAAAACTGGAACAATACAGAGAAGATTAGCATGGCCCCTGGGCAAGGATGACATACAAGTTTGTGAAGCGTTCCCTAATTTTATAACTAAATATAAACATAAAAAGATCCTACAAAGTAGAAAAATGATAAAAGGAGATTATAAAAGGGTCCATACAAGCTAGCTACCGCCAGAGTTGCTGACCTCTCTGATCTGACTGGGATACTGAGATGTTTTACATTGAAAAGGAGGGGATGCTTGTGTCTCAAAACGTGGCCTGTGTGGCCCGCACCAGACTCTGGTCCAAGGGGGCCTGTTCTACAGGGAGGTCCTGAAGTTCCACCTCTGACGTGTGAACACCTGGCGCTGAGGGGTGAGACTCTAAATTCTACACACTTCCCAGGAGATGACTTTTGAGAAGCATAATGAACCAGAGGAACACTCAAGTCCCTTCAAACTCTAAATTATGAGAAAGTATACAGGCAACCAAAACCACGCTTGTCTAGGGAAATGGCTGGGGGTTACTATAAATGAACATTCGAATTGATTATTTTATTACAGACAAAGTGCCTTTTTTTCCCCATTCTCGAAAATCCTTACCCAGTTGTTTTTTTTCCCAGCATAAATTTCCATGTTCTCTCCATATTGTGGCTCTTCCAGTAACGTCTGGTACTCAAACATGAGGCGGGAGCTCTCACGGAGGCGGCTGCACTGGAACTGGTGATACTGTTGCACAAGCTCCTTCACCACAAGTAACAGACATTCAGGATTTGAAGGATTCCAGGAGGCAAGGTTCTGCAGAAACCATAAATAAAAGACCGGTTGAAAAGGAATTTTCATACAAATCCAGTATCCCACCAGCACATCAACATAGAGGAAAACAGTGATGAAAATCTAAGAGGAACAGACTATGCTTAATTAGCGATAAACTCAGAACTTAAGTTATGAAGGTCTTTTGAGCTTGGTGACTTCTCCTGTCTCTGAAAAATCCTTGCAGAAAATCAAGGAGGGATTCCATCATGAGGAGGCAGTGAAGTGTGAAGCAGGGTAGTAACAAAACAAGAAACCTAGATACCCTAGAACATCATCATTTTAGTCCTGGGAGACTTAATTTCCTTCTTATTCTTTTACAATTTTAATTTTTTTCAACCTGCACATAAATCCAGCATTATATGCTAACATCATTCAACCCAGATCCACGGACCATCTGCATCTATAATACCAGATATAAATAAATGCTCTGTAAACACTGGAGCCCCACAGAAATACAAGCACATCGATGATGGGTTGATCTAGAAATGATAGGAATGGAGTAGAGAAGAGAGAAAATAAGCTAGGAAATACAAGGTTGAGAGAGAGGAAGGAAATGGCTGTGAGGGCTGCCGACCAGGAAAGTAGGTGGGAATGGGGGAGAGATTTGGTAAGCATACAGTCCTTGTTAAGCTCACATTCATTCATTCAACAACAGCTATCAAATGCCTATGATTAAGAATCAGCCACTGTTCTAGGCAGTAAAGAAAACAAACCAAGCCCTTGCTCTCCACGAGCTTACATTTTAGTGGCCAAAATAAACAACAAACAACGAACTACATCAGATGATAATAAATGCTACTGAGGACAAAACAGCATGTATCTCAGAAGCCTAGTGAAAGGAGTGGCTCAAGGAGAAAGAGGTGATCAGCTGTGTGAAATGGTGTTGACACGGTGAGTACGGAGGTCTGAGAGCTGACCGCTAGGTCCAGTGACACACCCATCAATAGCATCCATAACAGGCGCTTTTGACAAAGTAAAGTGTGACCGTCGAGGGTTCAAGAGAGAATGGGTAGAAACTGCACATAGCTAGTATAGATGATTCAAACTGGTAACCAGAGGGGAGTGTGGGGTCAAGGGAAAGTTCTACTCAGGGATTTGCAGCCTGCTGGAATGTCCATGTAGAGAAAGGGGGGACTTATGGGGGTGGGGTCCAAAGAGCAGAAGGAAAGAAAGCAAATAGGTAGACAGGGATGGGATCTCTGAGAGGGCTGGCTTTAGAAACGAGCACAGAGAGCCCATTGACAGAAACAGGAGGAAGAGCCAAGTGAAGGAGTAGGAGCGCAGGCAGGTTGTTGTGTGAGGTGACAGGAGCCTGTCGCCAACTTCTCTCCTTAGAGCTTGTATGTTCTCCTTGAAACAGGAAGGACGGTCATCAGCTGGGAGTCAGGAAGAAGGAAATGATATTGGAGAAGAAAGTGTGAACTAGTCATTTGAAAGAGTCATTCAGAAGAATAAATGTACTGGGGAAATGTAGGAGGAATTCCAGATAGCACTAAAAGCCCCACTGGGGTTAGAGGTATGGTTTTTAAGTGAGACCAATTAGCATAAATCCCACTGCCTGGGTGCAAAGGTGAAGTGAGAGGAATTTGGATTTAACAAAGCTTGGGACTTTGCCAGAAAAGCACAATAGAAAGAGAGGCAAAAGATCTTAGAGGGTTTGCAAAAGAATGATTATAATTATGGACCATGGGTGTTAAGTCAGGAAAAAGCCACGCAAGTTTATAAGGGAGTGGGGCGGGGGGGTAGTGAAAGGGTAGAAGGACCAATGGTCCTGGGTTTTGTGGGTCATGAGGTATTACCACATGGGGGAAGGGTTACCTAATAGGGAAAATACATAAACCTGAACTAGGGCTACTGCAAATCCAAGGACAGTAAGTAGAATAAGAGTGACAAATGTAATAAAAGCCTGCTAGGCTGATGCTCAATAGGATGAGGTTTGCTCCTCCAATTAGGTCAATCAGTAGGTGTCTGGCAGTAACACTGGCAGTTAATCTTACAGCTAGTGCTATTGGCTGAATGAAGACTAACGGTCTTGATAACTACTAACATAGGAACGAATAGAATACAAGAGTTGCTGGAGATGAAATACTGAAAAGAATGCCTTGGAAAGATGGGACGTGTGGTCAGAGGAGAGGACAGTTGCAACCGGGAGAACCGAGATGAATCTGTAACTGGTACTGACAGGGTACGGAGTACTACAGGGAGTGTGCCTGGCTCGAAGAATCATTTATGTGAATATTAAATCATATATTTGGAGAATTTTAGGGAAAAGGGAATGACGATTTCCTTGGTAGCAGCATTGAAGAGCAAGGAGAACACCTACCACACCTCCAGATTCTGGTTCAACTGGGATAATCTGAGGTATGTCTGGGGTATTGGGGTGTTTGTTTTAATTATAGCTTCCCAAGTGATTCGAATGCACAGGAAAGGCTAAGAACCACTAACTTGGAGGAAAAAGAATTACAGAAGAGGTTGGAGGCATCTAGGACTCTACTGATAACAGACCACCTTAATACCCCCAAAACATTCAATCTCTAGAAATTTAGCATCAATAAAGGAGAACCCCTATTATACTACAAATGTTCAATAGGTGATAATTATATAGCTTGCCAAGTGCTATACAAATTCTAAGAACTTTTCATACGTTCAAGTTAGTCCACAACACAACCTTACAAGTTATATTAACCTTCACACACGAGGCAAAAAGTAGTTCAATATCTTGTCCAAGGTCATAGAGACATTAAAAAAATAAAGTTGAGTTTCAAATTTAAGCAATTTGGCTCCAAGTCCCTGCTTAAGCACTACACTACAGGTTCTCACACATTTTGGTCTTGGAAACCTTTTACGCTCTTTAAAAAAAAAAGTACTTAGAACACCAAGAGCTTCTGTTTATATGAATTATAGGGATTAAATTTACCGTATTAAAAATGAAAACCAATAAATTTTAAAAATATTTATTAATTCATGTTAAAAAACCTACTAATTGTTAACATAGAAAATATTTTTAATGAAATCACTATGATTTCAAGAAAACAGCACAGTATTGTTTTATATTCTTGCAAATCTCTTTAATGTCTGGCTTAATAAAAGAGCTAAATTCTCATATCTGCTTTTACATTCAATGTTGCAATATGTTGTTCTGGCTGAAGTAGATGAAAAAAATCCAGCCTCACTCATATGTGTACTTTAAAAAGAGAGGAGTATTTTAATAGCCTTGACAAATAATTCTGGATAGATTCTTCTTGGATACTATACCAAAACTCAACAAGTGGTAGTTTCTTAAAGGTTAGTTACAGTGTGGAAGCTGAAACTATATTCATAAAAGTTTCATGCTCTTACATTAAATTCCATCAATCTATCCTGCACTTCGAACATATCATTTACTTATGTATGATTTTGTACCATCATGATTTGGCCTTTTGGAAAATACTGATTCACTGAGTTATACAATCTTCTAAATTTTGACATGTTTCATTTATATAATACCAATAGTCACGTACCATAACTAATCTCACCAAAAAAGTCTTCTATCAAAAGAAAACAAACGAAAGGTAAAGAAATGCATTCTTTAAAAGGACAGCAATTATTCTGGTCTACTGAATGGGTTGATTTACAGGCACTAAATGACAATGGAGAATCACAAAATGTTCTTTTATTTAGGTCTTAAGGGTAGTTCAAATAAAGGCTTGATAAAGACAGGAAAATGATCTTCATCATACAGTGAATGAAAGACAGCCCTAACTATGAACTGATTTGATAAGAAGACTACAAAGCTCTCACTGGCAAACCTCTTGACTTCAAGATTCTGAAAATTCCTTTTAAGCTACTCAAGAACACAAAGTACCAATAGGATATAACAACACAGTACAAAACTTTAATGATCATTATGTAGTTTGCTATACATTTCTTCCAGAGTTTATCACTAAATATTAATAAGAAAAACAGGCAATCTTCCATTTCTTGGTCAAGGAGTCAAGTCCCTATTCAAGGACAAAAAGAAAAAACTTTAGTTGCTTAAAGTTCTATTTTTTTCAACTTTATCATTTTCTTTAGCTGTGTGGAAAGTTACAAGCCTATATCCCACAATTTAAAAAAAGAAAGAAAATTCTAAAAGCATATAAGCTGGCAAACATCTCTTACCAATTTGAATTCACGTCAAGTAATTCAACCTAATTGTTAAATGCATAAAGATATGCCAACAAGTCCCTTTCCATTAAAATGCAATCTCCCAATATATGGAAATGCATTTGACCTCTTTGGCCATTCAGTGCACACTTGACTGGGAAATGACTTAGCCAAAAAACATCCTCATCAGGGGAGGTAAAAATAGGCTCAACAAGATAAAAATCTCCCCACCATTGCTATATGACCATTTTTACTTAGGTAATTTGTGGTTGGAACCATTTTGTTTAGAAGAGAACACAGAAGATATTACAAGATTGTGATCACTTCCTAACACTAGGACATATTTTAGAAACAGTCTAACAATGAAGGATGTTGGCACTTTCCGCTCTCTTGAGTCGAGTTAGATGTCCCAAAAGTTTCTTCAGGAAGCATGCAGGCCAGCGCCTGGGGATAGGGGCTAGTGGGATGGTGCAGCTCAAGGAATAAATTAAGAGGCCTCTTTAGAAAAAAGAGAAATAAATACCTCTGTCTATATTACTATAGATATAGATAGATAAAATACATAGTACGTATAATTCTATATATACTAAGTTCTTATTCTACTTTTGGTAATGCATGAAAGAAAAAATCTGATATGAGGATGGCCATAAAAAGAAAAAAGAAAAGAGAAAAAAGATTTCAAAAATGAGGAATGAGGGATGCCTGGGTGGCTCAGTCCATTAAGTAGCCAACTCAATTTCGGCTCAGGTCACGATCACACCCTAGTTCGAGCCCCACATCCACCTGTGCGCTGACAGCACAGAGCCCGTTTGGGGTTCTCTCTCTCTCCCTCTCTCTCTATGCCCCTGCCCTGTGCACACACTCTCTCTCTCTAAATAAATAAATGAACTTTAAAAAAAAATGACGAATGAAAAACACATTAGAAAAAAGCAATAAAATACAATGAAAGTAAAAAAGACAAAAGCAAAAGAATTATTATTATGACACTTTATTCACTCTCACTAAACACTGATGAAGCAAATCAGGGAAGGTGTGATGTCAGCTCTTTTTAAAGACTGGTTAACCAGAGAGGCTGGCTAACTCTGGTGATAATTCAAGTGCAGACAAGCAACAATGTAGAGTGTAAATCTGCCAATCCTCTCTTCAGTTCCCTGAAACATCGGCTGCTAACCAAACAGTTCGTACCTGCCTCTCAACAGCCATGACCCATCTCACACCTGGTGCTAATTCAGGATTCTCCACGTTGGCTGCCCTGCCGAGGCTGCCTGACTTAAGCGATATTCCTGCTCCCGGGACTCTCAACCTTCCCACATTTCTCTCTCATCAACACACTCCACTGCACACCTATGATCCCAAAGCAATGGTCCCACAATCTTGAACATGCCCAACCAATCCTCAGTTTCTTTACAGCTTCCTTATGTCAGAAACATAGTGATGGATATTGTTTTCAGAGGCCTTGGTCACCCTCAATTCACATTTCACTTACTGAAAACATGGCTTCTCAGCCATACTGAGTTAAATTTAGACACATCAATCAGTGAAAAAAGTTGGGAAACAATGTACTAAGTTCCTATCTTTGGGGAGAGAGAGGAGAAAAACAAGCAAATTACCAAATGAGCCCTGGGACCCATCACTGTAACTAATGGAGAGAAAAGAAATCTAAGGGGAAAAATCTGTCTTTAAAAAAAATAGATCTCATAACAAAAAATTTCCATTAATAAAAGGAATTTTACCTGACACTTCATATTACGAAATTTTGCTCTGTCTAGCATTTAGATAAAATAGAAATCAAAACTGATTAACAACATATGAAAAGTATGCAACCTTATTAATAATCAAAGAAATGTAATATTTCTGGGTTCTTTTTTGTAAACTAACTTTTCATTGAAAAAATAATATGTACACATGGTAAAAGAAACAGCACTTTCCCAATAGCATAAAAGAGTATCAACAACTAAAGTTAAGCCTCCTTCACCGCTTATATTATTAGATTCCTCCATTCCCCAAGAAGACTAGACTTATCCCCAAGAGAGTGCCACGCTGGGACTGTGTAAGGCACCAACATCTGGCCCTTCTTGGGTATTCCTAGATCACCTCTAGCTCTGCTAACTGTGCACCTTCTCCCCACTCCTTAAAGCTACATACTATGGCTCCCATGGTTCAACTAACCTCTCTTGAATCAGGTGTTAATTTGAACTCAGCAGCCTGACGTTTACTCCAAGATAGGTCCCTGGCCCCATAAAGTGTTCCTTGCTCTCTCATGGGACTCATGATTTGGCCAGCCCATTACTTCTTAAGCAAACAGCTAATGCTAGTGAGGATACAGTCTAATGGACACTTTTACACATGAGAGTGAAAATTGATATAGCAGTTTGTTTTTTTCAAGAATCATAAAAGTGTTCATTCTCAAAACCTCTTAGAAGTACTATTTCCGGGAATCTATCTAAGAAAAAAATAAGGGGAAAGCATCACAGACAAAACATGTACAGTCATTTAAAATATCATGAAACTGCAGATAACCTACATGCCTCATAAGAAATAGTTGAAAAACTGTTACACTCATTCAAAGGAATAATATGCAGCCAATATGTTTACAAATACTGTGCAAGAGTATAGAAAATACTATTAAATACTGGCAAAATGTTAAGTGAAGACAGAAAGAAAACTACATATACATTATAATCTTAATTTGATTGTCCCCATCCCCTCCTGAGCCCCTACACACCAAAAACCATCTGTGCATAAAAAATTTAACTAGAAAAAATGTTAACAACTGATGTCTACAGTTGGGAGCTACTTAGAAAAGTTCTTTTTTCCTTCTTCCTAATGTTCTATATTTTCCAAATTTTCTAATTGTATGGTTATACATATTTATATAAATGTGTATATGTGCACAAAAATAACACATGCACACACTTTCATAATGGAAAACTACAAATTTAAAACATTAGGGGTGCCCAGGTGGCTAAGTTGGTTAAGCGTCCGACTCTTGGTTCCGGGTCAGGTCATGATCTCACGGCTCATGGGTTCGAGCTTAGTGTCAAGCTCCGTGCTGACAGTGCGGAGCCTGCTTGGAATTCTCTGTCTCCCTCTTTCTCTGCTCCTCCCATGCTTACTCTCCATCCTTCTCTCTCTCATATAAACAAATAAACATTAAAAAGGTAGAATAGTGTACTTTAAATGCTTCATTTCAAACTGTTTTTGCAATCTCAAGTTTAAGAAATTCTACTTGCCATTTACAAATTTTATGAGGACAGACTTCAATTGTCGCTTTTTATCAACTTGAAGTTACCCAGTTCCACAGCCTTCTGGAGAACAAATCTTGCATCACTTAACCCTAGATAAATATGCTTTAAGTAACCTTGAACTGTTTCTTAAATTCCAAACCTCACACAACATTTCCAGAAAGCTACTGCAATATGCTATAATGTAATGGCAACAGTTGTAAGAATTCATTATGCTTCTCTCAACCAAAATTCTTTTGTGTTGCATTCCTCTGAATGGAAGTCTTAGGAAATGACCGATGACATTTTACATTTCTAACAGAGCTATAACTGGACAGCATGAATTTTTTAAGTATCACTTCATCTAGAGGATACAAAAGATAGAAATAAATTTTCTAACTGACCTATTTGTAAGAGGACCACATATTATCAAAAATGAATGTCTACACTGTGTTCATATCCCCTCTAACACATCACCTAAAATAGCTGAAATGAAATTATTTTAAACTTTTTATACTTTTCTAAAATACAGCAACTTCCTAAAGTAGAGTTAACATAGCATGACGTTTAAGGGTGGGTGACAGGGAAACTGAATTAAGAGAAGCTAACTTTGGGTCTACACAGAGCAAGTCTATGCCTACCTCCATACAACTACCCTCCACACATTTATAGTCATGTGGCTAACAAAAAAGCCAACACAGCACTCACAAGTACATCTCTTGTAGTTAACTTGTAATTAATATTCTGCATTTTATTTTTGAGAAAATTCAACTGTTAAGAACAAACAGGTGGGTGGAAGGGGAGATACCCTGCAGTTGCATTCTGCTCCACCAGAATTCGTAGGGTACCACAGAAATAAATACTGGTAACACAAAAAAATTAAATAGGGTCATTTTGTAATCCTCAGTGGCTTTATTTTCAAATATTCTACTATCTTCATCCTTATAAGCAGGGCCTATTGAGTCTGAGGTCTGAGATTGTTGCCACGATATTTTGAAGTTATTGTTAATGACGGTCTTTGAAAACTCAGTGGGTTCTGGGAAGTATAGAAAAGCTCATTGGAAAGATACAAATCTCTGACATCCAAATAAACAAGTAAGGAGACATCCAATCTAAGGCCATTTCTGGAATTAATATGAGCTATTAAAGGTACTCCTAGAAGTAGTTAGATTAAATCTTCACTCCTACTTAGGAAGTGGATATGACAAGTAAACTGAATATACACTGGTGAAATAAGGTGACGTGCTACCTGTGTTCAAGGGCTACTGAGGGAGGAGTAGAAGGCACTCCAGACCTTTCAAATCCTGCTTTAACCAGAATACCGCTACTATTCTGGTTTTGGTTTGGTTTGGTTTGGTTTGGCTCTTGCTTTGGTTTTGTTTACCTAAGATATTATCTGAAAAAAAAATTGTGTTGGAAAATGGGTCTCAGTAAATACTTTGGTGAAATCTTATGCTCCTTTTGCCCTTCCTATCTGTGACCATCATCATCTTGAAACCAGAATCCCAGATAAGAGGGAGCATGACCCATAAAATGACTTGAGGACCTACAAGAAGATGGGCTACCACTGTTGTTTAACATAGTGCTGGAAGTCTTAGCATCAGCAATCAGACAACAAAAGGAAATAAAAGGCATCAGAATTGGCAAAGAAGAAGACAAACTTTCACTTTTCACAGACGACATGATACTCTACATAGAAAACCTGACAGACTCCACCAGAAGCCTACTAGAACTGATTCATGAATTCAGCAAAGTTGCAGGATACAAAATCAACATACAGAAATCGGTTGCACTTTTATACACCAATAATGAAGCAACAGAAAGAGAAACCAAGAAACAGATCCCATTCACAATTGCACAAAAAAACATAAAATACCTAGGAATAAACCTAACCAAAGATGTAAGAGATCTGTATGATGAAAATTATAGAAAACTTATGAAGGAAATTGAAGAAGACACAAAGAAATGCAAAACATTCCATGCTCATGGGTTGGAAGAATAAATATTGTTAAAATATCATTACTACCGAAAGCAATCTACACATTCAATGCAATCCCAATCAAAATTGCACCAGCGTTCTTCTCAAAACTAGAACAAACTATCCTAAAATTTGTATGGAACCACAAAAGACCCCGAACAGCCAAAGTAATATTGAAGAAAACCAAAACGGGAGGCATCACAATCCCAGACTTTAGCCTCCACTACAAAGCCGTCATCATTAAGACAGTGTGGTATGGGCACAAAAACAGACACACAGACCAATGGAATAGAACAGAGAACTCAGAATTAGACCCACAAATGTACGGCCAACTAATCTTTGACAAAGCAAGAAAGAGTATCCCACGGGGAAAAAAAAACCAGCCTCTTTAACATATGGGGCTGGGAGAACTGGATAACAACATGCAGAAGAATGAAACTAGATCATTTTCTCACACCATACACAAAAATAAACTCAAAATGGATAAAGGACCTGAATGTGAGACAAGAAACATCAAAACCCTAGAGGAGAAAGCAGGAAACAACCTCCTTGACCTCAACTGCAGCAATTTCTTACTTGACACATCCCCAAAAGGCAAGGGAATCAAGAGCAAAAATGAACTATTGGGACCTCATCAAGATTAAAAGCTTCTACACAGCAAGGGAAATAATCCATAAAACTAAAAGGAAACTGGTGGAATGGGAAAAGATAGTTGCAAATGACAAAGAGGACATCCAGATGGCCAACAGACACATG